>NW_024351730.1:6164803-6277246 GCF_902729225.1 Pteropus medius | reverse complement strand
GACTGGCTGCTGATTCTCAAAAGAAACTATGCAGGACAGAAGGGCTTGGCAAAAAATATTCAACAGGATGAAGACCCAGGATATACAATGAATAATTTATCCAGCAAAGCTATCATTTAGAGTTGGTGGACAGATAAAGAGCTTCCCAGACAAAAATAAACTAGAGGAATTTATCACCACCAAGCCAGAATTACAGGAAATAGAGGGACTTCTTTAAGAAGAAAAAACATGTATCAAAAACAGGAATAAAGAATGGTAACAACTACATTCCTATCAATAAGTACCTTAAAGGGAAAGGAATTAAGTGCTCCAACCAAAAGATAGAATGGCTAAAAGGATAAGGAAACAAGACCCCTACATATGAAAAGAAAGAGAATGGAAAAAGATACTGCTTTGATGAACCTAGAAGGTATTTAAGTCAGACGGAGAAAGATAAACACTATATGATTTCACTTATATGTGGAATTTAAGGAATAAAAAGAACAAATCGATCAAAAACAGACTCACAAATATAATGGACAATTTGGTGATGGACGGAGGAGAGTGGGGTTTGGGGGGTTGGGAGAATGGGGTGAAGGGTTAAAGAAGTACAAATTAGTAGCTGACGTATGGTCGCGGGGATGGGGAGCATGGCATAAGAATGCAATTAGCCTTAATACGTTGGCTAGGTGATGGGTCAGGGGAGTGAGGGAGCAATTGGGGGGATCATTTTACTAAGTATATAGATGTCTAACCAATGTACTGTATATTTTACTAAATATATAGATGTCTAACCAATGTACTGTATACTTGAAACTAAAATTTTTAAAAATATTTTCCTCTTTTGGCTTATCTGAATTTTCTATAATCCTTTTGTAAAATAATATAAGATGAAACATAATGTAGAATATCATTAAATCCAATATGACTATTTTTTAAAATTTATATGGTGATTATGTGATAAATACTCAACATTTTATCCCTCACACTCATAGGTAACAAAAAACTGGCTTGAAAATATGTGTAGCTAGAAGAAAATATAATATATATTTTAAAATCTGGAGCAGCGTGGGATTTCTAAGTTTAACATTTCTGGCAGAAATTATATTTATAATCTTATTAATATTCATAATTGAAAATTTTTATTTAATAAAAATATAAAACTTCTAAGCAAAGTTAAGACACTGTGGTAGGCAGAATTCTAAAATGGCCACCAAGATTCCTGACCCACCCACCTCAATATATACACCTGTGAGTATGATGAGACCTCACTTCTGTGACTGCATTATGTTATATGGCAAAGGTGAAGATTCTGCAGATGTGATCAAGTCCCTGATCACCTGAATTTGAGTTAATCTAAAGAAAGACTATTCAAGGTAGATCTGATCTTATCAGGTAAGCTCTTTAAAAGATGGGTCAGGACTTCCTTAAAGTCAGAGAGATTTAAAGCTATAGATTCTGCTGCTGGTTTTGAAGAAGTAAAATGCCATGCTATGGTGGGCTGCCTCTAGGAGTTCAGAATGGCTCCAGCTGAGAGCCAGCAAGAAAGCAGGACTTCAGCCCTATACCCTTAAGACTCAGAATTCTTCCAAACACCAACCAGTGAGCTAAGAAGAGGCTTCTGAGCCTCAGAGATCACAGTCCCAGGTGAACATCTGGTGAGAGGCCCCTGTATCCTATACTCAGACTCCTGACCCAAAGAAGTCATGAGATGATATACTTGTGTTGTTGTAAGCCGCTAAGTATGTAGCAATTTATGTGGCAATAGCAAACTAATATAGTGATAAATAATAAACCAGGAAAATATTTGCCACATATAGAAAAAAAAGGATAACATTAGGGTTGATACTCAAATTATTTCACAACTAGTTCAGTCCAGTGCCCAAATGAAAATTGACAATGACCACAGACTGGGGAACAGCAGCCCAACATCAGCCCTGCCATCATAGATAAAGCACTCCTATGGATTACTAAGAATGAGAAAAAGTCATTTGTAACACAGGAAAAGGACATGATCATTTTACTAAGGAAATTCGAATGACCAGTAAATGTATAAAAAGTTAAACATCTCATTACTAATCAAAAACAAATTAAGACAATGAAGTGCTAATTATGTCTCCAAAAATCACATAGACTAAAAAGAATAACTTTGTCCCAACATCACTGGGCATGAAAAACAGGTTTCTCTTTTATTTCATCTATCATAATTTTTAATCTTATTTGTCTATCTTGCCTAAATTCTAAGCTACATGAGATCAGGGACTGATGCCACATATTAGGAGCTCACAAAACATTTGCTGAATGAATAAGTGGTGTTAATTGCAAGCCCTGTTATAATAGCAAACGAAGCTTGACCACATACAAAACAATACTATGCATTTAATATTAACTGAGTTAAAAAAAAAAAAAGTCCATAGGACATCGTTGAGTAAAAGAAGCAAACCGCAGAACAACATTATAACATATTTCAACTCATAAAAGGGAAAATGTGTAAATATATATGTTCACATATAGAGGAATATGCATAAAGAAATGGATAGTTATATATTCATCAAATTGTTAATGGTAATTAACCTATAGCGAATATGGCTTTTAACTTGTTTTGGACACTTCTCAGAATTATCTTCATAGGAGCACATACTATGTTTATAAAGAACAAAATTAATGAAGGTCAATTCTTTAAAGAAAACTTATAATTTATATATTTACTTCCTTAGTGTCAGAAGTTCAGCTCTTTTTTTTCCTTTTTTTTTAATTTATTTTTTGACATTATATATTATTTTATATTAGTTTCAGGTATACAACATAGTGGTTAGACATTTACATAATTTATGAAGTGATCCCCCTGATTAGTCTAGAACCCACCCAGCACTATACATAGTTATTACAATATTACTGATTATATTCCCTATGCTGTACTTCACATTCCTGTGACTATTTTGTAACTACCAATTTATACTTCTTAATCCCTTCACCTCTTTCACTCAGTCCCCCAACCTCCCTCCCATCTGGAGATCACCAGTTTATTCTCTGTATCTGAGTCTATTTGTTTTGTTCGTTTATTTTGTTCTTTAGATTCTACATATAGGTGAAATCATGTGGTATTTGTCTTTCTGTCTGACTTATTTCACTTAGCATAATATCCTCTAGGCCCATCCATGTTGTTGCAAATGATTTCAATTTTTTTATAGCTGAGTGATATCCCATTGTATATATGTACCACGTCTTTATCGAATTGTCTACTGACGGGCACTTAAGAGGCTCCCATATCTTGGCTATTGTAAATAGCGCTTCAGTGAATATAGGGTGCATATATCTTTTCAAATTAGTGTTTTGGTTTTCTTTGGATACTACGCAGAAGTCTAATTGCTGGGTCATAAGGTAGTTCTAGTTTTAATTTTTTGAAGAACCTCCAGACTGTTTTCCATAGTGGCTACACCAATTTGCAATCCCACCAGCAGTGTATGAGAGTTCCCTTTTCCCTACATACTCACCAATGCTTGTTGTTTTTGATTTATTGATGATAGCCATTCTGACAAGTGTAAGGTGATAGCTCATTGCGGTTTTAATTTGTGTTTCTCTCATGCTTAGGGGTGTTGAGCACCTTTTCATGTGTCCATTGGCCATTTGTATGTTCTCTTTAGAGAAATGCCTATTCAGGTCCTCTGCCCAATTTTTAATTGGACTGCTTGGTTTTTTGGTTTTGAATTGTATGAGTTCTTTATAAATTTTGAATACTAATCCCTTATCAGATATATCACTGAAAAATATCTTCTATTTAGTAGGCTGTCATTTTGTTTTTTGATGGTTTCCCTTTGCTGTGCAAAAACTTTCACATTTGATGTAGCCTCATTTGATTTTTTTCTTTTGTTTCTCTGACTGAGGAGATATATCAAAAAACAAAAAACAAAACAAAACTACTGGTAGGAACAATGTCAGAGGTTATTGCTTATGTTTTTTTTAGGAGTTTTGTGGTTTTGGGTCTTACATTTAAGTCTTTAATCCATTTTGAGTTTACTTTTGTATATGGTATGAGAAGGTGGTCTAATTTCATTTTTTTTAGTGTATATCTGTCCGGTTTTCCCAACATTTATTGAATACACCCCATTGTATATTCTTGCCTCCTTTGCCATAGATTAAATTGACCATATTGGTATGGGTTTATTTCTGGACTCTCTATTCTGTTCCATTGATCTATCTATGTCTGTTTTTGTGCTAGTACCATGATGTTTTGATTACTATAGTCTTGTAGTATAGTTTGATATCAGGTAGTGTGATACCTCTAACTTTGTTCTTCATCTTATTTTTCCTAAAACTAGATGTTCTTAACTAAGAATTAATGAATACCTAGTGGCTGAATGTTGGGGTTAAAGTTCCTATGGAATTATTTTCAAAATATTTTTTAGGGAGATGGTTCATAGTTTCATTAGATTCTTCAAAGTATCTATAATGCAATATCACTGTCACCATCTGCAACCCATAACCTTCTATCACCACTGGTAATTTAGTGTCCTTTAAAAGAAAAGACAGCAGTAGATTCTTTGGCTTTGACCTACTAACTTTTGAAGAGATGACAATTAAGCTTACCACCCATTTGGATGAGCTAAGTACCCACAGCTTAAATATAGTATTTCCATGCTAGAATGATCAAATCTTTAAGTGAGTATAAAAAGACCAATATTAAGGTTGGTTTTCATAGACACCCAACACTCACCATTTTCTTCATGGCAGTAATCAAAGCCTGCCACACTACATCTTCTAAAAACCATCTTATTCTCAGTGAGGGTTCCTGTTTTATCAGAAAAGAGATACTGAATCTGCCCAAGATCTTCAGCAATGTTGAGGGCGCGGCATTGAACAGTAGAATCCATTTTCTCATTGTAGAAATCCATATCACTTTGAATAAAATATATTTGTCCAAGCTTCACAATTTCAATGGAAACATAGAGAGAAATGGGAATCAAGACCTAAGAAGAACCAAGCAATTTAAAAAACATTAAAGGCGGGGAAGAAAGGATGAGAAGCTGAATATAGCTAAGTATATAGTAAAAATCTTAAAATTCTAGGATGCACTTGACAGAAATTACCTGTAACAAAATGATCATGGTCCAAAACATATAGAATCCTGCCAACAGTGGTGATATGACATGTCCGTCAGGCTCAGGGATATTAAAAAAGAGTACATTTTCATATCTACTCAACCAGATTCCATGACCTTTCAAAAAACACACAGATATTAAATAAATGTTACATATATGTTATACAAATATGGAACTTTATTCCTAAAGAAAGAGAGATGAGTTTATTTTGGTTGAACATCAATTGCTTTTGGAAACAAATTCAAATTCAAATGACTACACATCCCCTATCTTTCTTTCTTTAAATTTCTTCCCAGCTCCTTCAGTGCAGTGGCCACAGGTAACTGGATATAATCAATATTAATATTTTGTAGGCCAAAAAATGACAGAGGTAAGAATGTGACTTAAAAAAATCTTTGGCAAATAAAACTTCCGTTCCAAAAGTCTAACATTCATAAATTTTTAAAAATACTTTTAAATGAATATCTTGCTGAAAACATGTCAGCAAATAATCAAATTTTACCTACCTAATGCACCAGTTAAACACATTATGAACAAAAGCAGGACACACCAGAGGACATCTGTATTTGCTCTTCTTTCTAATTTGCTGCGCTTATACCTTGGACCGCTGTTGTTCAGCATTGCTTTGGTTTCATGGCCTACGCAGGTAACAAGATATGTCAGAAAATGTATAAATTAAAGCCAGGTAGCAAATATCATATTTTAAAATCTCTCTGGCAGACAATTTCATAAAAAGTAGTTACATAACATATTTTGTTAATTTAGTTTGCCTTTGCAATCCATTTAGAAAAACACAGACCAATGATTAAGTTTATCAAGACAAAATTTCCCTTCTGCTTTTAGAGACTGCATTTTGAGTAAATGGAACATGTTAACTTGTAGAAAAGCACAAAGGAGACAATGGTGAAAAATCAGAAGTGTAACCAACCTGCATAAACCACAATGCCCACAACAGCTTCTGTGTTTCTAATAGTGCATCCCCTAAGCAATAAATTTTCTTTACCGAGACCCACGCAGTCTTTGTTGGAATGTTCTCTGTAAGAAAGAGAGCATATAGATTCATTTTTAAATAGCAAAAGTGGGAATATAAAATGATTTTCAGTTTTCTTCATTGGAGTATTAATTTAGGTAGTTCACAGGAAAGGTCTCAAATCTCTGGTCCGTTTGCTTTTGTTATTTCAGAGTTATCTGCTTTGGCTATGAAAAACGATGCAACAAGTTTCTAACTACCATTGTTTTCTATTGTTCATTTTTTTGGTCAACTTCTAGTTTTACAAAAGCCTAAAAACGTTGTTTTTCTAGTACAAACTATATTTCAGTAATTAATAGCTGATTATGAGAGAAAAGTTCTTGGTAGAATTAGAAAATCACCATTTTCAAACCAGATGAAATCAAGGATTATTCTAGGCAATGATAATTAGTAACTGCTAAAATCATTAGATGAAAGGCTGATGGAGAACTTGATAATGAAAGGATAAGGTTCATAACAATCTTAAGAGAACTATCAACAGGACAAGGAGACATCACAGGCCTACAGATGTTATAGGATAGGAAGTGCATGTCTCTAAGGGAACCTCTCTCAGGGCAAACCAGCCTGGGATCTATGGCTTCTGGGGATCTGTGAAGCCTTTGAAATTGTATGCAATATTTTCTGCATATGTATGTTGTTATTTGCATATATATACACATTTGTCATTTTCTAGGGAGAGAAACTCTTTCATCAGATTCTGAAAGTTTCTCTACACAGTTTACAGTAGAGAGGGCCAGAGTAACATATAACCTACCATCACTAGGAGGCAGTTGGCCAAATCTAAAATGTGGTAAACTCTGCAGGCAAAATGACCTGATTTATTCAACATACAAATGGTATGGGGGCAAAAGAAAGGGCAGGGAGACAAAACACAGGGAGGATGCAATCAGCTCAATCTAGAACGTGGTAAATTCTACAAGCGAAATGACCCAATATTTTGAGAAAGGAAATACAGAGACATATCAACCAAATACAATGTGTCAATCTTCTATTGATCCTGGTTAAAATATATTGACTATAAAAATCTTTTCTTGAGATAATTGGAGAAATTTAAACAAAGACTAGATATTAGATGATATCAAGAAATTGTTCTGTAGTTAGATGCAATAATGTTATAACTATGGTTTTTAACAGTCCTTTTCTGCTGTATATGCATAGTGAAGTATTTTCAGTAATATGATATAATATAGGAGTGAGGGAGGAAGTGGGAGGATAATGGAAACAAAGCTGGCAAAATTATAAAATAGTTAAACTGAGTGAAGGTACATGAGTGTTCATTATACTTCTCTAAATATGCATATTTGAAATTTTCTGTAATATGAGTTAAAAATTATTAATTGATTGAATTACTACAGTAGCAAAAATAGTCAAAATCATTGAAAAAAATTAAAATAAGCAAAATGTATTTCACAATTTTGAAAATGCCCTCTTAATTCCAGCATTAAAATTAGATTATTGTCTAATTTTATTTCAGTCTATATACTTCAGTCTATAAGTTGTTTCTTTTTTCTTACATACAGAAAAATTGCCATTATATTTGCTATCTTTGCTAACTGGAATTACAAGGAAAAGAAAATAAAAACTCTTCAAAGAAGGTTTCATGTCACTGAAGAGGAGAAAACTAGATGTCATTTCACTTCTATAATTTGTAAAGCACTTTCATCTAAGAAGTGTATTCTTTCTTCATATGTATAGATTTATGTACCGAGGGAACTACAGGGTTATGGTCAGAGCTAGAATGTCCTTGGGTTTAATCGCATTCGACTTCCTGGTTTTACACATGAGGAAATTAAATTCCAACATTTACATTTCCACATAGCATTCCCAGGCAAGCACCACCCAATCCTCATCAATATAGCATGTTTTAGCCCTAGAACCTTTATAGGAACAGATTTAATATATTAAAGTATGAGCTCCAAATTTCCTTAGTAAGTGTTAAGATATTTTCCCCCCAGGGATCCTTATTTTTCACCATTACATCACTCTAGTAGTCCAATCAGATGAAAGCCCAGCTTCTGTATTGGCTGCATCCACCCAAATGCTAAACATGTCCTGCACCTGATGGGTGTGTGATATCTGGCACTTAGAGTGTGTGACCCCTGGATTCTACATGAAGTACTGACTAAACACATAGAGCTCTCACCTATTCAAAAGCCTATCTAACATCTGCTATGTGACTAGCACTCTCACCAGATGCTGGGAATGAAAAAACAAACACACGGTTTGACTCCTGTGGTCCAAGAGAAGGTGACTGGTATGGAAATACATAAGTACAATAAAAAATATTATAACTATTATGACAGAAATCTGATAGTCAGCATACAACGTGGATGCAAATAGTGAGGAAGTCAGTTCTGCCTGAGAGTAATAAGATCAGAGAGGCCATAACAGAGAGTGAGTTTGACATTTTGATTTTTTGATTTTAGAAAACAGACCACTATATAATAAAAGGACAAGGAGTTAGTTTGGTGGCTAAAAATAATTTCACAGAAAATCACTGTATCTACCTGGGTTCATTCTCTCATTAAATGCTTCTCTGCAAAGCCAGCTCTCAATACAGACATCCATAGAGCAGTGCCAGGGAAGTCTGATCACTAAGGAAGAAAGAATCTGAGAGAGGGAAGAGGAAATGAGAGCATCTTCCAGGGGGAAGACCACTTCAGTAGTCAGACCATGCTAGTCAGAAAGTAAGGCAGCATATGCTGGAACAAACCAGTATTAGAAGAGCTTATCGTGAATGGAGGAAGCAAAGGGCAAGCCAACGCGGTGTCCAGGAATCCAGGGTGAAGTGACAATGTAGACTGCAGGGAAGCATGAGGGGCTTTGGGACTAAATAAGGGTTCTGGGGCAAAACTCAGTACCTAGCATAGATGGAGTCTCAGATATTAGACAAGCTGTCAGAAATGGAACACAGGATCAGAATTAGCAATGGCAACAATGATTTTTTTATAATTAAAAAAAAATACTGCATGCATGCTTTGATCAGATTCTGGGCAGAGTTCTATGCTCCAGATCACACAGTGCTAGGTTAGTATTTCTTCCTGATATCTCGTGCTCGTAAACAAGATGCATTCTACCATAGGCAAGACTGAGTTTGTTAGTAGAGTCAGCATTCCTAGCTGTGAGGAGAGGATGGCTGTATGGGCTGGACCCTAAAACAGATCTGACTTCAGGTTTAAAAATGGCAGTCCCTGAATCTGACATTTACAAGAGGAAACTTTATGAATGGTCAGCAGCTAGAGGAAATAATCCTTGGAAAGCATTCATCCTAAGAGATGGCTGTGAGCATGTTTCTGATGAGAGGGGCATCTGCCTAATGTCTCTTCATGAAAATCACCAAAAATAATTTCTCTAATATTAATTCCAATGACTTCGGGATAAGTATTTCATCTTAAGCAAAACATACAAGGTACTTCAGGATCTGGCCTCTTTATGATGGACCTTATTGATCACCCACACTGCAGCCATACCTAACTACTCATAACCTCACAAATGCACCATGGTCTCAGGCCTCTATGCCACTGCCTATGTTGCTCCCTCAACCTGGAATGTCATTCTTTGCACTTAGTTGCCTGCCTGGCATCTTCTTATTCTCAAAGATTTAATTCTGGCATTACCTCCCTACCTGAACCAAGCCTTTTATCTTTTCCATTGCCTAGTTCCCTATCCCTGTCCCACAACGTGTCTGTATCAGGTGCTACTTAAAGATACTACCACCATATTCTACACTTCTTTCTACAATAACTCATACGCCTTTTAAAATTTTAAACAGCTTTATTGAGGAAAAACTACACATACTTCAAGTGTAAAATCTGATGTTTTGACATGTTTCCCCTGTGAAACCATCACTGTAGTCAGGATAATAAACATATCCATCACCCCAAAAGTTTCCTCATTCCTTTTTAAGCCTTACTCGTCTTTTTTCTTTTTCAATTAGAGTTGACATTCAACATTACTTTATATTAGTTTCAGGTATACATCATAGTGGTTAGACATTAATATAATTTACAAAGTGACTCCCTGATATAAGTCTAATACCCATATGACAACATACATAGTTATTACAATATTATTGATTATATTCCCTATGCTTTACTTTACATCCCAGTGACTATTTCATAACTACTGATTTGTACTTCTTACTTCTTTTACCTTTTTGACCCAGCCCCCTCCAATCTGGCAATCACCAGTTTGTTCTCTGGATCTATGAGTCTGTTTCTGCTTTATTTTGTTCTTTAGATTCCACATATAAGTGAAATCATATCTGCATGCCCTTTTGTAATCCATCCTTCCCAAGCTCCCCATTCCAGGCACCCACGAATCTGCTTTCTATCACTAAAAATTACTTTTCATTTTTGAGAGACTGTATAAACCAGATCATATAACATATATTCTTCTTTTTTTTGGCCTGGCTTTCACTCAACAGGATTATTTTGAGATGTATTCATGTTGTTGCAAGTATCACTAATGAATTCCCTTTTGCCGCTGAGTAGTATTCCATTGTATAGGTATATGACAACTTCTTAATCCATTTACATGTTGTTGGACATCTGGATTGTTCCCAGTTTGGGGCTAGTACAAACAAAGCTGCTATGAACATTTGTATACAGGTTACTATACGTTTTCTTTCCTCTTACATAAATACTGAGGAATGGAATGGCCAGATCATATGGGTGTATGTTTAATTTTAGGAAATTTCCAAACTGTTTCCAAAGTGATTGTACAATTTCACATTCCTATCAGCAGTATTTGTGTTCCGGTTCTTCTACATCCTTGACACTGGTATAGTTAGTCTTAACTTTAGTACTAGAGCTCCATAGTTTTAACTTGCACCTTTTCACACAAATATTTGTCATCTACATATCCTCTTTGGTAAATTTTCAAATTTTTTGACCATTTTAAAAATTGTATTGTTTTCTTATTACTGAGTTTTCAGATATCTTTATATACACTGAATACAAGTCCTATATCAGATACATGCATCGAAAATATTTTCTTCCAGTCTGCGACTTTTGTTTCCACTCACTTAACTGTTATATGAAGAGAAAAAGTTTTTAATTTTGATAAAGTTGTTTTATTTATTTTTTGTCCTTTTATGAATTGTGCTTTTATTATCGTATCTAAGAAATCTTTGCCTAACACAAAGAACCAAAGAGTGCCCCTATGTTTTCTTCTAGGAATTTTATAATTTTAGGTTTACACTTATGTGTAGAATCCATTTTTAATTTTTTTAAATGGTGAGAGGTCTAGACTGAAGTTCATTTTTTGAATATAGATATTGAATTGCTGCAGCACCATTTGTTGAAGACTAACATTTTTTCATTAATCTCTGCATCTTTGTCAAAAACCAGTTGTCTATAAACGTGCGGGTCAATTTCCAGACTCCATAATCTTTTTCATTGATCTATTGGTAAATCTTTATGCCAAAATGACATTAGCTTGATTACTGTACCTTTATAATAAGTCTTGAAACCAGGTGATCGTAGCCCTCCAACTTTGTTCTTCTTTTCCAACATTGTTTTAGCTAATATTTTTAGAATAAACTTATCAATTTCTAAAAAATAACTTGCTGGGATTTTGATTGGTATTACACTGAATCAACAGATAAGTTGGGGAAAAACTGACATCATAAAAATATTGAGTCATATAAAGAACATATATCTCTCCATTTACTTAGGTCTTTAATTTCTCTTAAGTGTTCAGTGGTTTTCAGTGTTCAGGCCTGACAAATCTTTGTCAGATTTACTGTAAAGTATTTAATCTTTTCTGATACTAAGTTGTATTTTTTAAAATTAAAATGTCTGAATGCTCATTGCTAGTATATAGAACACAACTGATTTTTGTCTATTGATCTTTCCTATAACATTGCGAAACCCACGTATTAATTCTTGTAGCTCTGTGTAGATTTCATCAGATTTTCTACAAAGACCATAACACCATCTATGAATAAAAGATTGTTTTACTCCTTTCTTTATTGATGCTTTTTATTTCTTTTTCTTGCCTGACTGCACTAGCTAGAGTCTTCAGTAGAATCTTGAATAGAAGTAGTAAGAGTGAATATTTATGTCTTGTTCTTGATTTTAGGGAAAAAATATTCAGCCTGTTACCATTAAGTATGATGCTATCTGTAGGGTTTTCATAAATGCCCTTTTTCAGGTTGAGAAAGTTCCCTTCTATTTCCAGTTTGCAAGAATGGAAGTTAGATTTTTGTCAAATACTTTGTCTACATATATGAAACGATCACCTGGTTTTCTTTTTTAATTACTTAATTATGGTTTATTAATATGGTTTGTTAATATGGTAATACATTGTTTGATTTTCTAATGTTAAACCAACACTGCATTTTTTGGGTAAGTCCCACTGAGTAATGATGTATTATCCTTTTATGTATTGTTGGATGTGATCTGCTAAAATTTTGTGTATTTTTGCATTTATGTACACGAGATATTTATCTTTCCTTAAATGTCTTGTATGCTGTTGGTGTCAGGGTAATGGTATCAGGATAATTCTAGTGCCAAAAATCAGTTGGGAACTTTTCTCTTTACTATTTTTTCACAAGAGCACTGCTATGAAATAGGTCTAATTTTATCTTCATAAAAATAAGGAAAACTAAGGACCAAAAAAAGTAAATAACTTGGCTCAAGGAATAAAGCACTTAATTGGTACAAGCCAGGCCTAAAATTAGCTAAGACAGCCAATTTTAGATGCTCTTACAAAAGGTATGTGGATGTCACAGGAAATCTCCAGAATGAACACTGTCACAGCTTCCCATGACACTTAAGCTGTCAGTTCTATCCAAACACCTCCTTCCAAAGAGCTAACATGTCTTGGGCTTAATATGAAGCTCATGTAATACATTCTTACACCACTGAAAGAGATCCTGGGATTAATTTAAAAACAAAATTTTGTTGTTATTTTTAAATATACACAGGTAAAGATTTGCCAAATTATTAAGGTGGCTAAACATATGGTCATTAATGATTTGACTTGGATATAAGTACAGAAAAGTTTTATCAAGTTAAATATAGTTGCAACACACAATTCCTCTCATAGCCACAAAGGTAAATCATGAATCACTCACAGGAAGCCTCGGAATCTGTTGAGATCATTGTTTGGATTTTCACATTCTATCCTACTGGAGAATTTCTCAGGATCAACTTCAGAGTCCTAAAAATAAATAAATAAATAAATAAATTAATTAATTAATTAATTTAAATCACAAAACAAGATCAAGATTAAACCCTTGAGATTTAAGTGTTTATCCTTTCAATTTTTAAAGTAAAATGAAGGCATGCTTACCACAAAGTTTATGTCACAAAATGCCCACATGAAGGAAAGTATAGGCATAATTATGAACAAATAAATGGGATCGAATGATCCTAGAGTGTAAATAAACATCAGCAGGTGATAAAAATGTCCAAATCATATGCTGGAATCCAGGCAGGACTCTGCAGTAAACATCCTTATCTAGAAGCTACTGAAAAGCTGAAAATACTTTTGTTGTTGTTCTTTAACCATACAGGTAGTTTCTGAGAGTAAATGTATATATGTGAACACTCTAAGCACATGTGCATTTGATCCCAGCATATTTTATTTTAAAAAATTAAAAAATGGACATCAATATCTTAACGATATTCTCTAATAAATTGAACGATAATTTTAGAACGTTCTATGAAACCAATGATCAAATAAAAAAGTCTTTATAGAACATAGGCATGAACTCACTAAGAACGAGCTCTGCCAATCTTATCTCATTTCCTTTTTTAAAATATTTTTTGACTAATAAAAGAGATGCTGTTGCTATAGCTCATAAAATATTACTAACTACATCATAGCAAATGTATGGAAAATGTGAGTTATGATCATATAATTTGATTTGCTAATAATATTTGAGTTTTTTTTGATAAACTAGACTCTATTCAGCACTTTAAACACGTCAATAAATTTCTTCCTCCCAGACCCATGTGGTATTGTAAATTAGGTCAAATTACTAGATGAAGAAAGAGAAACACAAAGAGGATCAGTAATTTGCTAAAGGTCTCAAAACAAGAAAGTATTTAGAGCCAGGATTACAAATGAGGTCATGAAATACCAGAGCACTCACCCTTAATTGAATCCAAAATGTGCTGACTAATAAACTAGCACAACCTTCAAAGTAGGTAGTTAGTGGCATGTAATAGAATTCCAAGTTATACAAGACTTTTGTCAATGTCTTAGGTACAAGAATGCTTTCTAAAGTGATAATGACAATAAGCTCAGAGGCATATCAATTACAGAGGATCTAAATGAAATACATAGGTAGAAAGATGGGCCCCATGTGATATGATTAAATTTACTAAAGATAACAGTGTTCTTTGGCTAAAACTTTTTTTTTTTTTTTTTTTGGTTTATAAGTATAAGATGAAGGAAATCTGGCTTAATAGTTCAGTTAAAAGACCATAACATTTTAAAATACTTCATCTCAAGAGCTTTCAGAGAAAGGGAAGGGAAACTAATATTTAGGCATTCATTATATATGAAACTTTTACATATATTACTTAATTTGAGTCTCAGCAATGCCAGGAGGGAGACATCATCATTTCCATTTTAAATAAGGAAACTGAAGCATAAAGTGTGTAAGTGACTAGGCCAAAATCACACAGTAATTAAATGGCAGAGCTAGCATTCGTTCAAACTCATGTTAATTAATATAACTTCAAAGTTCTTGCTTCCCTCACCACAGCACAGTAAAGGGTCTAGGAGCTCTGCAGCATGAGAAGCTACAAGTCTTAAAACACCTTGATATACAAGCAATTACAGATTTTAAGAACAAGGATCAACTTATGTCTCCAGCTTCAGTAACATATAAAATCTAAGCTTCAGAAAGATAAATTAAAAGGTGATTATTTGTATCGCAAAATAATTTTCTAAACTGCAAAATAATTCTGTTAGGTTCCTTTAGTTTAGTTCCAAAAAATACATGATGGACAGACTGAAATGTCTGAACTCCTAAGTCATTATATCCTATTATCTATAAAATACAGCATATGTCCACTGATATCTGGAGCTGAATGAAGCCTTCTAGGATTCCATTTTGTACTGGTAAAAAAGAATTTTAAAATCTCTTTACCAGTACATGCAAAAATAAGCTCAGTCATCTTCTCAAAAGAAAATGTTAATGCTGCTAGATGAGAACACATTATTTACCTGCTCTGCATATCCCCGAACCACCTGCCTCTGTTTTAAATTGCTTTCACCATCAAGACCAGACGTCTCAATATGACAGATTCCATCTGGATCAGTGGAAAAGAGTAAGACCATATCTGCAGGAATAATCTCATTACAGGAAAGGCGAATAAAGTCCCCAACAGTAACATCTTTCCAGCGCTGCTCAACATACTTTTTCTCTTTCCTAAAATTGGAGGGGGAGGGGGGGAAGTTTAAAGAGAATATCAAGTCAGAAATATATACAATAGGTTTTTTTTTTTGAGTTTTACTGTATAATTTAAAGCATGTTTAAAATATTAGGGTGAATTTTAACCCATTAAATGCTAAAAAGGAAGTGCGGGAATTGAGGTAAAACCTATATTCTACAACTTGATTTACTTGAAAATTTAGTTACTAAGCTGCTAAAACATGTTTTTCAGCTTTTTTTCCTGTGAGATATTTGAACTATTATGCTGTTTGAGTGTAATGCTGGAATATAATTAAAACTAACATTTTATTGGTTTATTCCCATATGAAGAAATTCCTACATGCTATTCTATGGTCAGGTGTCAAGAACTGGAAGTATACTAGACACACCATCTGCTCTCAGACAGAATGGATAATTAAAGAAAACACAAAAGAAATGAATATCCAGACACAATATTAAAAAATCGTTATGCTACCATATTCATATCTTTAATTTTCATTTAATAAAAAACTGGTTAAAACAGTCCTTGGTCTGTTGAAACTGGTTCTTAGAAAGGAAAATGGCAAATTTTATCCCTTTTCAAAATTACAGTTTTCCCATTCTATATATTCAACTTCTTTTAAAAGAAAGACATGTCATTTGAGGATGACTTGCCTTAAATACTCTACTTTATGTTAAATTTTTTGCCATACTTCTCATGCCTTTTCATACCAACAGCATGAATTATGTTCCACAAAGCATCTTCCTTAGAGTAGAATGAGGACACTTGTATTACAGAACATTTTATCAGCTATTTAGGCAGCATTTCACACACAATGCTGCCAACGAATGTTAGAAGTCTATCTCATTCCCCTATTGCCTCCCGAATATCTATAAACAACTGGTATTTGTCACAAAAATACACTTATTTTAAAAATAAGATTTACTTTCTATTACATTTATGGGACTAAATATTTAAATTCATTGTCAAAGAAGCCTGGGAAATAGTTATATTCTAAGTTATGCAACCTATACATGAAAAATTAACACATTAAATAGAAATGCTACCTTAGGCCGATACCTGTATAACTTGTTATACAGAATTATATCAGATATTTCAAAAATTTAGCTTAAGAGCTAAGATGTACATTTTAAGGACATATTCTTTCAAAATACCTAATGCACCAAGTTGAATCCAACTAAAGAAAATCCTCAATTTCCTAGAGTTTATTAGATCACAGAGAAAGGCAAATCAATAATTTATTCTGTCTACCAAACTTTTTCTTAAAGTTTGTGCACACCAGTGAACACCAATTCACTCGTCCATGGAGGGAAGTAACAGAAAAAAGGTCAAAAAGGTAAGCACAAGTCATATTTTGAAGATTCAGTCCTAAATGCCATAAATCAGAGTAGGAATTTCATTCCACAGAAAATAGGAGTCACTAAAGGTTCACAGGAAGAAGGATGTGATCCTACTTCTCCTGTACCCAGTAATAGAAGGATTGTTGGGTAGCAGGTTCATTAGGAGTAAAAATGGCCATAAAACCAATGAAAAGTTATTAAAATAATTCAGGGGAGGGATGAAGATGGTCAGAATAAAGGCAGTAGCAACAGGGATGGATAGAAGAAAATTAAATCAATACATAGCCTCTTAAAGGGGCTATGACCACAAGCAAACTTTCTCAATGATGAACCTGCTTACTCTGAGTACCAGCACCTGGTTGGCTACACGTGGGGTGGGGGTGTACCAGGGACTGACAGGGAGACACTGAGTTGTTGTAGTGAGGGCTGGAGACGAGGCTTTTTCCTGGGCAGAAGTGCTTGTGTTATCCATTGTCCCTCTGTTGAACCACCCCTCCTCCCAATGTACGGATGCAGGATCCACAATAGCTGAGACATTATCAGCAAATAACAGAAGTCCCTTGGCCCAGAGTCTTCCCTGAAACTCCGACCCAACTCACAGCCCCACCTAAGCCACATCCAGTTGTGTCCTCAGCAAGTCAGGTGCTTCTTGCTGAGCAGCACCTAGACTCACACTGGAGGCAGCTGGCCTCAGTTTCTGGTGTGGCCTTTTGAGGCAACTATAAGCACAGCATCTGTGGATTGCTTGCCAAATCTTAACAGGTAGCCCTGGAGAGCCACGGGCTTGGGCTAAATTGGCATGCAGTTGAACCTCTCTCAGGACTGTGCCATGGGACACTTACTACACAAATCCACACTAATAAGACCGGGAGACTTAGGAGCTTTGCTTAGTAGATAGAAACAGACATGGAAAGGCAGCCAAATAGGGAAGACAAAGAAGCAGAAACCATATGACAGAACAGAAGAGAGATCCAGATATAATGGAGTCAAGTAATTTAACAGATGCAGAGTTCAAAACACTGGTTATAAAGATGCTCAATGAACTTTTGGGAAGTGTAGATAAATTCAGTGAGAACTTCAACAAAGAGATAAAAAGAAAACATAAAAATGGAAATGGAAATTGTAAAAGGGAAACAGTCAGAAATGAAGAACACATTATCTGAGATGAAGAGTATATTACATGGAATAAACAGAGGTGATAAAGAAGAGGACTGAAGCACAGATATAGAAGATGGGGAAGCCAAGGACACTCAATCAGAATGGCAAGAAAAAAGAAGCCAAGACTATAATAATAATTTAAGGAGCTTATGGGACACTATTAAATGTAAAAATATCCATGGCGTAGGGGTACCTGAAGGAAAACAAGAAGTTGAATAGGTATTTGAAGAAATAATAATGGATAACTTCCCAAATCTGGTGAACCAAATAGACATAAAACCCCGGGAAGCACAGAGAATACCAAACAAAAGGAACCTAAAGAGGCCCACGCCAAGACACATCATAGTTAAAATGCCAAAGGTTAAATGCAAAGAAGAGAATCTTAAAAGCAGCAAGAGAAAAGCAGTTAGCTACCTACAAGGGAGCACCCATAACACTGTCAGCTGATTTCTCAAAAGAAAGTATGTAGAACATAAGCGCTTGGCACAAAATATTCAACATGAAGAAAACCCAGAATACTTTATCCAGAAAAGCTATCATCTAGAGTTGAAGGACAGATAAAGAGTTTCCCATACAAAAATAAGCTAAAGGAATTTATTAACGCCAAGCCAGTATTACAGGAAATGTTGGAGGGACTTCTTTAAAAAACAAAACAAAACAAACAAACAAAATGTATCAAAAACAGGCATAAAGAATGGGAATAATTACATTCCTATCAACAAGTACCTCAAATGGAGAAGAATTAACTGCTCCAACCAAAGGATAGAGTGGCTGAATGAATAAGAAAACGAGACCCCTACATATGCTGCCTACAAGAAACTCACTTCAGATTAAAAGATACACACAGACTAAAAGAAAGGGGATGAAAAAAGATATTGTCTTGAAAGACCTAGCGGGTATTGTGCTGAATGAAATGGTCGGATAGAGAAAGACAAATATTGCATGATTTCATGTACATGTGGAATCTAAAGGACAAAATAAACAATAACAACAAAAGTGGAAATAAACTCACAGATATAGAGAATATTCTGAGGGATACTAGATAACAGGGGAGTTGGGGGGCGGAAAAAAAAGACAAAGGGATTAAGAGGTACAAACAGACAGTTGCAGAATAGACATGGAGATGTAGAGCGTAGATGTAAAGCTACCATGGGGAAGATGGTTAATAATGTAATAAATATGTAAGGGGGAAGATTGGTACTAGATTTAGTGGGGTGACTGCTTTGCAAGTTATGTGAATCTCTGATCACTATGCTGCACAACTGGTATATTATTGTATGCCAACTATAATTGAAAAAAAACTCATCGAATTGTACAATGTAAATACAAGGAACTAATTATCTATTATATTTCAATAAAGCCAGAAAAAAAAGATTAAAACATAAATAGGAAATTTAATTTAAAAAAAAAGAAAGAAGGGATTAAAAACACATTTTTTGCTGTTTTTTATTATTTTTCCAATAAAATATTAAAATAATTTATAATAAAGAAATAATGTATAATCATCGGACACAATAGCAGTTAAGAGTTGTCAAATGCTTTATATTCATCAATTCATTTATTTTTGTATCAATGTTATATGGTTAGTACAATGAATGCACTATGGCTCCATTTTACAAAAGAGAAAAAAATGGCTTTGATAGGTTAAGTAACTTGCTTAAGATTACAAAGCTTATAATTCATCCTGGGATTTGAAACAAGGCAGGTGGTTTCATAGTCCATTTCTCCAGAACTAGACTTTACTCCCAGGTATAGTGACTTACTGATTATGACTAACAAATAAAAAACTGCTTTAATTGTGCATTAGATACTGAATTTCAAGAACCATTGCTTTGAATTTGCATGTAATCTACAAAAGAAAAAGACCACAAACAGCCAAAGCAATCCTTTTAAAAAAGAATAAAGCCAGAAGTACCATACTCCTTGACTTCAAATTATACTACAAAACTACAATAATCAAAATAGCATGGTATTGACAGAAAAACAGACATGTAGACCAATGGAACAGAATTGGGAACCCATAAATAAATCCATATATATATATATGGGCAAATAATTTTCGACAAAGGAGCCCAAAACATCCAGTGGAGAAAAGAAAGCCTCTTCAATAACTGGTGCTGGATAAATTGGAAAGCCACGTGCTAAAGAAAGAAATTAGACTACTATTTGACACTAGACACAAAAATTAACTCAAAATGAATCAAATATCTAAATATGAGACATGAAACAAAAAAATACATAGAAGAAAACATATGTACCTTGGTCTTAAAGAAGATTTTATGAATTTGACCCCAAAGGCAAGGGAATTAAAAGCAAAAATAAGTGAATAGGACTATATCAAACTAAAACATTGCTGCACAGCAAAAAAAAAAAACCATTGACAAAACAAAGAGGCAACCAACCGAACTGGAGAAGGTATTTGCAAACAATACCTTCGATAAGTGGCTAAGATCCAAAATATATAAAGAACTCATACAACTCAACAACAAAAAAACAATTGAATAAAAAAAAAATGGGCAGAGGACTTGAATAGACACTTCTCCCAAGAAGACATACAAATGGCCAACAGACACATGAAAAGATGCTCAACTGCACTAATGATAAGAAAATGCAAATCAAAACCACAGTGAGATACCACCTTACACCTGTCAGAATGGCTACTATCAACAAGACAAGGAATAACAAGTGTTGGAGAGGCTGCAGAGAAAAAGGAACTCTCAGACACTGCTGGTGAGAATGTAAACTGGTACAGTTACTTTAAAAATCAGTATGAAGGTTCTTTAAAAAATTAAAAATAAAGCTACCATATGACCCAGCAACCCCTCTTCTGGGTATCTACCTTAAAATTTTAAAAACATTTATTCCTAAAAATATATATACCCCTATGTTCATTGACGCATTATTCACGGTGGCCGAGACATGGAAACGAGTGTCCTTTGATAGATGATTGAAGAAAGAATATGTGGTACATATATACAACGAAATACTACTCAGCCATAAGAAAAGATGAAATACCACTATTTATGACAATGTGAATGGATCTTGAGAATATTATGCTAAGCGAAACAGTCACATGCAAAAAATCAAGAATCACATTTGCAATGACACGGATAGACTTAGAGGTTATTATGCTGAGTGAAATAAGTCAGAGAAAAATAAATACCTTATGATTTCACTTATATGTGGAATCTAAGGAACAGAATGAACAAATTAATCAAAAACAGACTCACAAATATAGTGGACAGTTTGGTGACAGACAGAGGGAAGCAGGGTTGGAGGGCTTTGAGAATGGGATGAAGGATTAAAGAAGTACAAATTAGTAGTTGATAGTTGGGTACAAGGATGGGGAGCATGGCACAGGGAATGCAATTAGCATTAATATGATGGTTAACTGGAGGGCCAGGGGAGGGAGGGAGCAATTGGGGGAATCGTTTTATGAACAATATAGATGTCTAACCAATGTACTATATACTTGGAATTAATTTACATAAGTAAATGTATTTAAAAAAATAAATTAAAGAAAAAGTCAAGGACCATATGATTTCACTCATATGTGGGATTTAAAACAGAAGGCAACAAACGAACAAACAAAACAAACTAACAAAAAACTCGTAGACACAGACAACAATATAGTGGTTGGTTACCGCAGAAGAGGGGTTGGGAGAGGTAGAAGAGGGTAAAAGGGGTCAAATATTCAGGGACAGAAGGCAACTTGACTTTGGGTGGTGAATACACAATGCAATATACAGATGGTGTATTATAGAAGTGTGCCCTTGAAACATATAATTATATTAACCAATGTCACTCCAATAAATTTAACAAAATTATAAAACAAAGAACCATTGCTTTGGAAGATGTCACACATAAGGTTAATTAATTCATAAGGCCACTGACAGCCTCATTTCAAGAATCATGAAATTCTATGGGTTTATGAGATAATCCTAAAATGTTAATTTCAGCTAGTATTTTGAAACTCCTAACATCAACATGGTGGTCCTTAGAGATTAGAAAAGAATGTACATATCTGATGGGCTGGCATTATATCTACTTTTTGTTTAAATCTCTAAATCTCTCAGTAGGCACTCAAATTTTTTGAATGATTGATAGTTTTGTTTTTAATACACTTCTATAATCCTGAAACAAACCTTAAAACCTTACAAATGGCTGATATTTTAAAGGCAATTTTAATAAAGTCAAGTTTTCTATAATATTTCATTCAAAGTTAAATGGAGTGTAACAGGTTTAAGTGTTTAATTTCTTAGTGTTTATTTCCCAATGATACCTTCCCAAAGAAAATTAAGCACCTTGCAAAAGACCACATATTAAAAATAAGCACCAAATTATCTACATAGCAATGTTAATATAACTCTTCCACAAGCTTGCAAATTTAATTGCCTCATACTTTCATCTTAATTTCGCTGAGCAATAATCACTCTAAAGTGATTTCTTTGTATTTCATAGAAATTTAAGTTAGCATACTTAAATCAACAGGCATGGTCTTGCATCCTACCTTAATTTTTCTATATCCTTGTAAATTTGTTCCAAGAACAATTTTGGGGGGAAAGGTAAGCATTATTTCTACTACAACACCAAACGAAAGCAAATTACATAGAACATACATGAAAAAACAATTACTCGATTCTATCATGAAATACAATTATAAAATGGTACCTCGAAACAAGCTTTAAACTGAATAATTGATTAGAATATACATCTCTAAGTGTATATACAAATCATATAAAATATATCTGAACTATATCTAAAAATGACATCCAAGAAAAAAATTATACTAGGCCCCATTAGGCAATTTTAATATTTATATAATCATACAGTGTTCTAGGGGTTCTCAAATATTGATGAAATGACTTGATAATGTGACAAACATAAGTTATAGCGAATAGTTATTATTAACCTACAATAATTGTCATAATGGCTAACCTTTACTTAGCACTTGGAAAGGGTTAGGCACTATGCTTGTGTTATTACTATTATATTCATAATGAAGGGAATGGGGTTTAACTAGCTTCCATAATTTGCCCAAGGCTACACAGCTACTAAGTGAGAGAATCAGAATTAGAATTTTTAGAACAATCTAGGAAAGCAAACAAACACACATTATTAACTCTAAAGTACCAAAAAAATCAGCAATTATTTATATACAATAATTTATATTTAAATACATATAAGAAGCATTCTTTCCATTTGCTAAATCTGGCATTAGCTGGGTAATCTTGATTTTGTTCATTATATAATCACTATAAAATATTACTTCCTACAGGTATTTTTTGATGGTGAGACTGCATCAACATTTCAACTCTCTAAACTTGGTATGTGATAAGGCCTTAAATGTCATCAAATGATTCATAGCACTGTTTTAGTAAAATGCTCTATGACTTTAAAATGAAAACCATGGGCCTTTACTATTATTTTCATTTTTCTATACAATATTACAATTTTTTTTCCTAGTTAGACATGAGTATAAGACTAGACATGAGTATAGATTACTCCTGACTATAAAGAAAAAAAAATAGAACTAATATTTCCTTATCTAAATACAGCTCACATCACCTTACAAAGGAGAAAAGTTATTTTATTCTCTTTATAGATATTTTAAAACGAATGTTGAGAAACCCACTGAAGAATTCTAACAATGAACAAAGTTCAGAATCCTACAGGTTTCAGCTTAAACATCACTTCTTCAGAGAAGCCTTCCCTAACCATTTGCTCACATAAAATGAAGACAACTCTACCACCAGAACAAGCCTTCAAGTCATTTTTCTCCCAAAACAAAAAGTATGTCACCTAGTTGAACTCTTGGTCAGTCAAAAGACCCTTACATTTGTTCAGAATATACTTCTGTTTACTATTATAAGACTTTTGAACCTAGATATCTTTTATTGTGAACTGGTAACTAGAATGGAACAGACTCTAGTCTGACAAATTTAGAATTACTATATTATGAACTGAGAGTCTACATAAGAGCACTAAAGTCAACCCAAGAAATATACCTAATGCTTTGGGATCTCAGAAGGAAGAGTGACAGCATATGTCCACAAGAACCTGTGAAGTCTTTTCACAGACTGAAATGGGTACCCACCTTTGGGCTCAAAGCTATCTTTTAGCTCTTCATATTTTCTCACCTGGGGAGAATATTCTAACTTTAAAATCACCTCTAAAGGGATTGATAACTTTGAAATTTCTCTCTGTAGCCTTTCCTTCTTTCCAGAGGTTCTGCAGTGCTCGTATTTGCCCACTGGGCATTTGCACTTGGATGCCTGTCTTGCTATCATCTCCAATTTATTCTGAATTTAATGCCCCTTATTTCTATTAGTGGTACACTTATCCTTCAAAGCTCAAATCACAGTTCACCAAATTCAATTAGGTTCTTCTTCACAATACCTCTTCCATGAATCCTGTCCCGTAGTTTGCTTTTACTTCCAGTAGTATCCTGGATTCATTAGCATAAAAAGATCTACTTTATTAGCAGAGGCTATTCCCATGACTCAAGGAGACCAATATTCCTAAAGCACAGCTTTTACCACATACTTCTTTGCTGAAAAGATGGATTCCTTAACTCTAAAGGAACATATCTAGGATGGTTAATGTCATGGATCACCCTCACTGGGCCATAGGGTGTGTTCAGCTATCTGGCTAAACAGTATTTCTAAGTGTGTCTGTGAGGGTGTTTCTGGAAGAAATTAGCATTTGAACTGATGAATTGAGTAAAGCAGATGACCATCCGGTGGGCATCACCCAATCCACTGAGGGCCTGAAAACAACAAAAGGCAGAGGAAGGCTGAATTTTCTCTTTGCCTGACTGTTGAACTGGGATACTAACCTTCCGACCGCAGCACTCCTGGTTTTCAGGCCTTCAGACTTGGACTGAAATCCACATCTTCTGCTCTCTAGCTCTCAGGCTCTCAAACAACACTGCCAACCCTCCTGGGAACCTAGCTTGCAGATGGTAGGACTTCTTAACCTCCACAATCCCATGACACAATTCCTCAAAATCAATCTCATTCCTATTGGTTCTGCTTCTCTGGAGAACCCCGACTAATCAATGTCCTGGTGATAAAGTCCCTCCAGGTAAGCCTCAAACTCCCTTTTTAACTTTTTATTTCTCATTACTGCTCCTTTATTTGGTTACTCCCCTCCCCAGGCCAACTTAATATACTCACTATCCCAGAATATTCCATAAACCTTCCAACCTCTGAAATGAAAATGACACCATAAGCCTGTTTCTAAAGCAATTAACATATTAGATTCAGAATTTCACCAATCTGTTCTAGTGATTAATTCTTAAAAAGTAGATACATTTCTTATAAAAGAGAATTCCAGAAAATTAACATTATAAATTCTGTAATTCATTTTTCATAAAAGCCACAAAGACTTAAATATATTCCTCCTCTTTGATCTAGTAATTCTATATAATGATTTAAATGTTAAAATAATAATAAATCTTCAAAACTTTTATATAAAAATACCCACTGAAGCATAAATTCTCAAAATTATATAATATGAGAAATATTTAAATAAATTACCTTAGAGTCATATGGCAATGTAGCTGTTAAAAATATTTTCTTGAAGGATAAAGACATGGGAAGTATTTATAGTGTAATATTAGGCTGAAAGAATTAGAAAAACAATATGTGTAGTACAATCTCAATTTTGTAAAAATACACCCACACAATGTGCACAGAACACACCAGTGTTATAAACAATTGCCTCTGGACACTAGCGTTGCAGGTATAATTCATAAATGTAGGCATATAATACATAACACAGTTCAAAACTCACCTTATCAGACTTGATTCTTGGCAATGCAGGCTTTCTGTTTCATAAATATTGTAAATAAAAGTCTCCACCAGAGCAAATATGCTTCTAAAAAGACCTCCTATTATGAATACTCTATGTTGTTGCTGCAGTGGGAAGGTTTTTATTGGCTCTAGTTTGGTGCCCAAAAAGAATATTCTTCTCCATTTTTCAGAAACCTTTTTCTCCATAGTTAGCTCTTTTTTCATATTCCATCTTGTTTTTAATATCCATTCACATTTTTCATACCCCATCCTCTTCTAATCCCAAACTCTAACATCTAGGATTAAAAACTATCTGCTTGCTTTCCTTCTTATAGTCTGAAGTTTAATTCTTTCAATTCCACTTACATGTAAGTTATAGAATCTTTTGCTTTATCAGCTTCTGGGTTGATAATGGCTATATGTACTCTTGTAATCCTATGACACCTGGATTAAATTCACTGTAGGTCTTCTATAAATATTAGTTGAAATCAGCACTATTGCCACCATAAAAAGGGTCCTGGTTACATCTAAGGGGAAAACAGTAACATCCTGCATATTTCTAAATGACACACGTGTTTTCTCTAACTCAGTTCCTGTTATACTCACCTACTGTAAACTTTAGTTACTAAATTGTTGATCTGTTTGTCAATTTTGTATTTTCGGTAATCTTCCAAGCCATCTTTAATTGCGATAATTATAAGGACCACCACCAGAGGCAGCATCGTAATTTCCTTTTGGAAGGCTTCTACCAAAGGCACCCAGTTCAGAACGACTAGAAACAGGAAATATAAATTGGCCGCTCTACAATCCAAACACATATAAAGAGGTGTTAACAAATCACATAAATGCCTAAATTGAAAGAGGCAAAATATCTTTAGAGTGCTTTCCTACAAGTTTCTATTAGTTGATTTTGGATGCTACGAAATAGAGAACTAGCAAAATCATATCTGAATGAACAATTTATTACTCCTGTAGATATCTAGCTCAAGGCATACTTTAATAAATAAGAGGTATTATTTATTAAATACATCATAGTAAATATTGGAAGGTGACAGTCTTGAGTTTTGTAACATGATATAAAAGCATAATAGAAAATACTATTTTCTTTTTAAAAGATCAAAAAATTTAGAAGAAATTCAGTGTTAATGCACTGCAAAAATAAACTTTTAAGTAACCCAAAAGTCTAGCCTTCAGAAGTTAATTTGTATGTCGAAAGGTCACATTCAAACAAGGCTCAACGTAAGTAGAAAAGAATGAGGGGTTTTTCCTGCCCTTGAGACCAAACTTTCAATGTCTGCTTTTATGCTATTGAGAACTACTTTTTCAGGAACTCTTCCTCCATTCCTCTATTTTATACATTAAGTACTCATCCACTGGCCCCTAAGGTGAATTCAAGTGGCCTCTTTCCTTAGAAAACAAAATCTCGATGCTGCATAGCCCTTGAAAAATATGGTAACATATTTTTCCTGTTACCATCAAACTTCTCAAAATCTATACACATTTCTCATTCTTCACCTCCAACTCCTTTTTACTCTGAAAATTTCTTTCTTAACAACTTTTTGCTACTTTTTTGGCTTCAATTATTTCCATGTGGACTGCATTCAAACCTACAATGCTGGCTCTGAAATCTTCAAGTTTCAGATTTGAATTCCATGAAGTGTACTAGATTGCAAACTCCATAAAAGATAGAAACACCCATAGCATTTAAAGGTATTAATTCAACAAATTCACATTTATAAACATATCCACTGTTCAGTAAGTGCATATAGAACATATACAGAGTGAATAATAAGAATGAATAATGACTAATGAGAATCTCTATACTCACACTAGCATCTCAATTTCAACATTTACAAAAACAAAATAATCTTCCAGTGAAGCTTCTTTTTATTTCTGTCTTTATCCGTTAATCCTCCTGGTCATCTCTGCTCAACAGGGTCACATCATCTTGTTACTTAATTCCCCATGACTAATCCACTAATCCATAGTATCTATGATAGATTATCCTTCTTTTCATTCCCACATTGATCTATGCTCAGGTCTCCATTACTACTCACCAGGACATACACAGTACCTTTCTAAATGTTCTCTCTGCCTTCCATTTGCCTCTCATTGTACTAGGGGGAAGGCGAGGACTACGTCCCAGACTGCAAGCAAACCTGCGCTACTGCCTTTCTGCTTTTACTCATACTCCTTCCTCCATCTGAAATGACATCTCTGCCTTGAAAATCTCACTCACCCTCTATAATTAAGTTCAAATGCCACTTCCTCTTCTATTGCTCTAGCTATTATTATTTCTCTTTTTGAGGCTTCCATTCTACTTGGAAGCATTTTATAATGCTCGTCACACCTACTAGGTCTTTTCGTTGTTTGTATACACATCCTATTTCTCTTGCTAAACAACAAAGTCCATAAGAAGCACCATTTAGACTTGCATTTCCTTTAGTGCTTAAATTCATAGGAGAGCTTCAATAAATACATTTTAGGCTGAATTATATTGTTGTTTCACCTAATAACTTCTTACATTTGCATTTTCTTCAGAGCTCTACTTCTCCATATTACCAAGTAAGGACAAGCTAAAATTAAAATGCAATGTGGTTTAGTGGAAAGAACGTAAAAGCAAGAGTGAGAAGACTCAAGGCTATAGCCTTTGGCTGCTACTTATCACTGGCATAGCACTGGCTAAATTGTAGTGTCAAACTTAGTTTCCTAATATATAATGAGGATAATAATATCTTCTCCGGTCAAGAGAAAACATCTTACCAATGATAAAGTGCTATGTGAATGTAGGGGGTCATCATTCTACAAGACTCCACTAGAATCATCAAAGATTAATTATGTCACAAGTCTTAGGCTTAGGTAATATACAATGTTATGAAAAATCTTCTATATCAACTAGAAGGACGAGGGAAAAATTTTAATCATTTCTATAAATAAATGAATAAATAAATAAATAAATAAATAAGCACATGTAAAAGAAAAATATATATAATTTTTTTTTTTTTCAAAAAATAAAAGTACCTGTGAAATTGTTCAAATAAATTTCTTGGCACAAAATTCAGAAGTGTGTACTTTGTAGTTCGTATTCGATTATTCACGTAGGTTCCAGAGAACTTTTCATAGTCTTCCTTGAAGTGCTGGAGGTGAGGAACCACCACCCTGTGCTTTCCTGCCAGTTTGGGGGTCTGAGAGGACTTGCACCCGCAGGCAAGCAGCGAGGAATAGTTGTATGGCCTCTCATTGTCATCCCTGTTTGTACTGCCCATCAGCCGTTGCCAGTGACATCGGGCCCATTGAAGAGGTTCAGTCATATCCAAAATGTGGTGAGATCCAGGTTGTGTAGGTGATCTGGCAAAAAAAAATAAACTCAATCCACTAAAATTCCTCATAAGTTTCTGGAAAGTCTTAAAGAATATTTAGGATAGTAAAATGAAAATTTTTTTTCTGTACCAAATAAATATGACCCAATGATTCAAGGTACAAATGGGAAAGCAAACTAGTAACTAGAACTCCATTTTAACCAAAAATCTTTGGCTGATCATATGATAATCTAATCAACAAGAGACAGCATCTAAAATGCCATTCCATAACTTGAAGCAAATAATTTGGGCAAATGTGTACAAGTTTCTAAGTAATCTGATCATCAGTTTTCTCATGTTTGAAACAGGAATGCTACATTTCAGGAAACTGTGAGGACTAAATGAATACCACGTAAGTCCTGCAGTGTAAAGCCTGATATAGAGTAGGCAGTCAATGAAACTCTTTGTGCAGATTACAAAAATGGCCACAAATTCTTTCCTTCCCGGTATGCATATCCCTTTACCCATCAAGTGGTGGAGTCTTTCTCTACCCATTGAATCTGGACTTGAGCAAGTGCCTTTCTTTGGCTAACAAAACACTAAACATGACACAAGCAGAGACTTGAAAAGTGCTTGCTCATGGGACTCCCACTGCTCTTGAGAACCCTGTGGCCACTACCATATGCATGAGCCCAGGGTGGTCTACTAGATGATGAATACACATGACCCACTCACTTCTTGGCTCCTGTCAACATATGGGTGAGGCCACTGACTTCCATCTGACTTCTAACACCTGAGTGTGCTCAGATAACATAATCTAGAGCAGAGATGAACTGTCCCAACAGAGCTCAGCCCAAACTGCCAACGAACCAAACTGTGAGTCAATAAATGTTACATCATCAAGTCTTGGGGTGGTTTGTTATAAAATAAAATCTAACTCTTATACGATCTCTTCCTTATTTTCCTTATTTCCGAGGTTTTCTTTTTTTCCAAGAAATTCAGCCCTGCCTACAATGTAAGCTTATTAATTAAAAAAAATAAAAAAGAAAAAACTCTAATATTTTTAAAAGCACACAGTATTCTAAGCACTTTGCAAAGCACTTTACATGCATTATCTTAATATTATAACATCAGTCTATGGCCATGCCACCCTGAATGTGCCTGATCTCATCTGATCTTGAAAACTAAGCAGGGTCAGGCCTGGTTAGTACTTGGATGGGAGACCACCTAGGAAGCCCAGGTACTATAGGCGTTTCTTTTTTTTTAGGCAAGGCAACCCTTGGTTGACCTCACAGATTGCAAGGACCTTGTCAGCTTACAATCCCTTATCTTTTTATTATTTTTTTATGCCTACAGCACCTGATCTTTCTAGGTGGTCTCCCATCCAAGTACTAACCAGGCCTGACCCTGTTTAGTTTCTGAGATCAGACAGGATTAGGCTTGTTCAGGGTAGCATGGCTGTAGACTTGCAGGCATTTAAAAACAAAAATAAAACTCATCAAATTAACATCAATCTGATAACACAGGTATTATTTCTATTTTACAAAAGAGTAAACGGGCTTAGAGAAGTTAACTTGCTGAAATTCATATGGTTAGTACTCAGATAAGGCTGATTCAAACCAAACCTTTCTAACTCAACAGTTTCTGCTTTTAACTGTCCATGAGCTACATTTATCTTTATAACCAGAGTAACTGGAATTCAGTAGATACCCAATAAAAGTTCATCCAGGAGGTAATGAGCATTTTAGTAAGCGTGTGGAGGGCAAGGTCTGGAGGCCTTGGTTTCTATCCTTGATTTATCAATGCCATTACATGTACTTATCCTCTTCGACTGGCGCTCACCTCTGGAGTCTTATTTAGTAAATCTACAAGTGTGTCCTGATGATGTGAATTGTTAACAAAAGACCCCAGATGAATCTGATTCAGGTGACCCATGACTTCATCTGGAGAAAAACTATATTTATGTTCTAGAAGCTACACTAGGCTAGAAATACAGAGATGGTTAAGACCAAGCTCCCGTTCTCTAGGAGCTTAGGGTCTAGGAAAATAATAGGCATAGAAATATATAAACGCAACCCAGGTGCAAAATAGTGTTCAAGGCACTAAGGTAGTCTGGGCAAATTATTTACGCTTACTTTCTTTCCAAGTATTTTTCTAAGTGTGTAACATGTCAACTCTTTTCTCTGAAATGTTATGCTAATCAGAAATTAACAGTTTCCACATAAGGACATTAAAAATGTATCTAGCTTTCATGGATCTGAAATCATAAATCATTACCTTGCAGTATTGGAAGTTTTAGCCCAACTATATTAGGTACTTTTAGTGAATTAATGTTTTAATAATCCATTCTTGCTAACACATTTATTTCCTATATATTGGTCCTTAAGCAATCAAAGAGATTACAGTTACACAGCATCACTTTATTACTGCATTTACAGAAAATCAATTGAATCATAAATAATAATCTTCTAAAAATCCATAAAATCTTTAAAAATTACATGACCTAAAGTAAAATAATAACAAGAAATAAGAGCAAAAAATCACTTTTAATGGAAAGAATGCAATAGCCTCCAAATGTGTGTATTTGTGCCTGGATATTGGACCCACTATCTATAACTTCTATTATCAGTGAGAGAAAATATCCATAAAGTCGGTCCTACCATTTTTACACTAGTAACAGAAACAAGGAAAAAAAATGTTCTGTCTCTGTCCAGTTATTCTTTGGCGTTTGCTCTCTAAAATATTTGTTCATAGAGAGCTAAACAAACGAACATTCACTGGCCAAAATAATTCTATCTTTTCAACATAATTTTTAAAAAGTGTATCTTTGAAGTAATTTGCAAAGCCTGGTTTTCACTTCGGTATATAGAAATAGCTTCTAACCTAGATTAGGATATTTGGTCCTGCCCCAAACAGCCACAGAGACATTTGGCCTACACCAAAACATCCTTAAAATCTGGTCCTATTAAAAAAGTCTGTAAGCACATTTGGTCCATGCCAAATGGTCCCCGATATTTAATCCTGTCAAAAACATCTATGCTTAGAAAATGTCCTTGGGTTCAAATAGCCCATGTTTATTCATACTTTTGGTTTATAGGATTAATACATAAAAAATACTATCATGGATCAAAGACCTTTAGGCGTAGACCAGTGTCTAGGAGGATGTTTTGAACAGGACCAAATGTCCTGCAAGGCTTAACCTATAACTAGTGATGACAGTTTTAGTTATTAAACTGCTCATAACATATCTATAAATCTTCCCCAGAATAAAGATGTCAGATAGTGCTTTTCAGTGATTCAATAGATAATGTCAAATATTTAATATAAATATTAAGTGCTTTTCATGCATTTTGCCCCCTAAATATCAGGTGACCATTATGACGAACCTTAAATTTTTTACAAGGTTTAAATCAATACAATTTTATACTATTTCTGGAAACTTTAAAAGAGAAATTTTCATTTGTAATTACAGAAGATCCTTGAATAGCATTTAGTTCAACATTGTTTTGTTATAAGGTTGATGAAATACCATAGAATTTAACTTGTTTATATCAATTAGCCTATGGTAAGAGTGGTTTTGTTACGGGTCGTTTCACTTAAAGTCACAAAACCTATCAACAATGTTATGTGAGGACTTACTGCAAAATCTTATTAAGATAGGGGTGTGTGTATCCCTCTAGTATCCAAATCTCATACAGTAATATAGACTCTACTTAGTTTTAAATTTCAGAATACAATTTCTTGAGGATGCAATTAAACAAATATGACACATGGGTGATGTTAACTTCTGGTAATTCATGGTTTATCTAATAACCACATACTAGCAAAAATACTTACTGGCTTACAAAAACAATCAGCTTTTCATTCCGCATATCTACTGAAGAACCTTATTTTTTTCCACTCAGTTCCACAGAAACAAATCTATTACTAGAAGACATTTCATAGCCAAAGTATTCCTAGGTCCACCTTCCTCTGTACTTTTTCAAAGTCTTTAAACTTACATTAGTTGTTCTATTTAGTAACACACTGCCCCTTCTTTCCCCTGGCTCACTGCTCTTCTCAGCATCCTTCCTGAGCCATGGAATTTCTGTCCTATTTTCCAAGGGCAGGTGGCCTGCCATTTTGTAATGATTCTCTCTCCCTTCAGCACTGCCACTGTTTTCTTGAAAAGTGATTATTGGATCAAAGGACTGATCTACACGAGAGAAAAGTTACTAGTGTTCAAGAGATAGAAAAATAAAAGAGCAGGTGTAGAGGTAATTAACAATTAACATATGCTAAAATCCTTTCAAATTTCCAGCTTAGAAATTAAATCATCTTATACTGAACAAGAATGACCAAGGATCTACTTAATCGCTCTAGCTCAGTGCTTTAAAAATTTGTTATTCACCAAGCAGTTAGAAATGCATTCATTCTATAATGCAACCTGAAACACACATACGTATATAAAAGAAAAAAAGTCCTACAAAACAATTCCACCATTATTATTTGCAATGCATGCATTTTCTACTCTACAGTATTCTCTTTCATTCTCATTTATTCATCCTCTCTCCCCATCCTTCCCTCCCTCTCTCTCTCTCTTCATGTAGCTCCCTCATTTTAATACTGATCAAGACGCACTGAGTTGGTTCCAAAGTCCACTAATGTGCTGCTATTCACACTCTGGAAAGACACAGATTACATATGGCTCCACAATGGGTTGAAGAACATATCCACTTTCAGTTCCTTTTATGGCAGAAAGCATTAAAAGACAGCAGTTGGACTAGAAGGTTCTTGGGAAGGCAACACTTTACTCATCATAGCCAGGAGCAAGTAGCCTTTTAATCTTCCCCATCTACCCCAATAAACTTAAAAGTATATTAATTCCTAGAGGAGGTTCTGTTATTAATAATTCACATAAATATTCAGGAAAATTTCTTTAAGATATGAAAGAAAAGCAAATCAGAGTAAGTTGTACCTCATCAATAATCAGCAAGAATCATATTTTAAAGCTTAGACTTTAGAGATTATTTAATCTGGAAGTCACAAACCAGCAGCCCTAAGCAAAATTCTGTCTAATGAAGTATTCTGCATCATACTGTTAGCAAATACATTGTTCCAATTTTTTTAAATGCAGAATATTTTTAAATGGAGATAAATTCACACAAAATATTGATAATTGGCTTCTTTAAAAACAACAACAACAACAACAGAATATTGGGTACATTTTTCACATGGTAACAATTATCAGAAGCTTTTTCACTATAGCTCCTGACCCTAAGCACTCTGCTTACCACTCTTTGACAAGTCAAATTCCTCCTGCTCTGTAGACCAAGGCTCAAATATCAGTTGCACTACTTATCAGCTATGTGACCTATGTAATTAACCTCTGGGACTCAGCTTGCTAATCAGTAAAATAAGATACCATTAAGAGTCATGGACACACTGTAGACAATGTTGGTCTCTCCTCTTTGGCTGTTTCTTCAGTCATAAATAAGGCAAAGCTGGAAACCCAGTAAATTGGTCTGTGTCCAAACTTTCAATATATTGCTTTCAAATTAAATAAAGTTGTCCAAGTTTAAGTAAATGCGCAGTTCAGTGTATCTGTTGACACTTGAGAAGTAATCAGCATTAAGGAGGATATAAATAGAAAACCAAACAATCACAAAAGACAGGCATGATATAAAATGACCTTTATGTTACCTGATCTCATCCACAACCATTCTCTCCAAAACTCATTCCAATTATGTTCATGAACAAACTATAATTCAGTTGTCTGGTGTTTACCAAGCTCCTCTGATAAGAATCTTCTGGGGACCCTGTTAGTCATAGTTGTCTAGGATCCACCCCTGGAGATTCTGATTCAGAGGAGCTAGATTGGGGCCCATGAATGGAGAATTCAGTTAGTACTCAGATGACGCATCAGGGAAGCTGCAAAGCATAGCCTATATCCTGCACCTTTGGAAATGCTGCCCTCTCTTTCTGGAGTGCTAGTCAGTCATATTGCCCATTTATCACAACAGCCCTACTAATCCTCTAGACTGTTTTAGCTTTTAACTTTGAAGTGGAGGACACTGATAAGGATCCACACAGGAGATACAGTAGGGCACTCCCTGCTCTGCTCACATTACAAACCTCAGCCTTGCTCAGTCACTGCACTTGTTACAGTGTGCATTCAGGTAGCTTCATTCTTCAAAGTCTGCGAATCTCTCTAATTCCTTTCCAGAGTCCATAGATTCTAATCTTAGCCAAAGTTAGATGATCAAGAACATAGTACTTATTCATTTCCAATTTGGATGCCTTTTATTTCTCTTTGTCTGATTGCTGTAGGTAGGACTTGCAATGTTATGTTGAACAGAAGTGGTGAAAGTGGGCATTCATGTCTTGTTCCCAATCTTAAGGAAAATGCTTTTAGCCCTTCCCCATTGGGTATAATAATGTTAGCTGTAGGTCTGTCATATATGGCCTTTATTATGTTGAGGTATGTTCCCTCTGTTCCCACTTTGCTGAGAGTTTTTATCATGAATCGATGCTGGATTTTTTTCAAATGCTTTTTCTCTATCTATTGATATGATTATATGATTTTTATCTTTCAATTTGTTAATGTGGTGCATCACATTAATTGATTTGTGGATTAAACCAACCTTACATCACACGAATAAATCCATCTTGACCATGGTGTATAACATTTTAGTGTATTGCTGTTTCAGTTTGCTAATATTTTGTTGAGGATTTTTGCATCAATGTTCATCAGGGATATTGGCCTATAGTTGTTGTTGTTGTTGTTGTTGTTTTTTGTATTGTCTTTGTCTGGTTTTGGAATCAGGGTAATGGTGGCTTTGTAAAAAGTTAGGAAGGCTTCCCTCCTCTTGAATTTTTTGGAATATTTTGACAAGAATAGGTGTTAATTCTTTGAATGTTTGGTAAAATTCACCTATGAAGCCATTTAGTTCAGGACTTTTGTTTTTTGAAAGTTTTTGATTTCTGATTTGATTTCTGATTTGATTTCATTGGTGGTAATCAGGTTCAGTCTTGATTCAGTCTTGGAAGATTGTATGTTTCTAGGAATGTATCCATTTCTTCCAGACTGTACAATATGTTGGCATATAATTGCTTGTAGTATTTTCTTATAATCTTTTGTATTTCTGTGGAGTCCATAGTTACTTCTCTTTCATTTCTGATTTTATTTGTTTGGATCCTCTCTTTTTTTTCTTGATGAGTCTGGTTAAAGATTTATCAATTCTGTTTATCCTTTCAAAGAACCAGCTCTTGGTTTCATTGATCTTTTGTATTGTTTTTATTTTTAGACTCTATTTATTTCCAATCTGATCTTTATTATTTCCTTTCTTCTACTCACTTTGAGATTTTTTGTTGTCTAGTTCCTTTAGGTATGAAGTTAGACTGTTTGAGATTGTTCTTGTTCCTTGACGTAGGCGAAGTTAGACTGTTTGAGATTTTTCTTGTTCCTTGATGTTCCTTGACGTTCCCTGATGTATTGCTATGAATTTCCCTCTTAGGATGCTTTCACTGTGTTCCATAGATTCTGAGTTGTGTTTTCATTTTTATTTGTCCCTTGATATCTTTTTATTTCTTCCTCGATCTCATTGTTAATCCATTCATTGTTTAGTAGCATGTTGTTTTGCCTTCATGTGTTTGTGTATTTTCTAGTGTTTTTTTTTTTTTTCTTGTAGTTGATTTCTAGTTTCATACCATTATGGTCAGAGAAGACACATGATATTTCAATCTTCTTAAATTTATCGAGACTTGTTTTGTGATCTAACATGTAGTCTATCCTGGAAAATGTTCCATGTGCACTTAAGAAGAATGTGTATTTGCTACTTTGGGGTAAAAACTCTGGAAATATCAATGAAGTAAAATTGTTATTATTTGAAGATGACATGGTATTATATATAGAGAACCCTAAAGATTCCACCAAAAAACTGTTAGAACTGATCAATGAATTCAATAAAGTAGTAGGATACAAAATTAATATTCAGAAGTCAATTGCATTTTTATACACCTATGATGAACAGAAAGAGAAATTAAGAAAACAATCCTATTTACAATTGCATCAAAAACAATAAATACTTAGGAATCAAACTAACCATGGAGGAAAAAACCTGTTCTCAGAAAATTATAAGTCGTTGAAAAAAGAAATTGAAGGAGATACAAATAAATGGAAGCATATGCTGTGCTCATGGCAGGAAGACTCAACATCATTAAAATGGCCATACTACCCAAAGCAATCTATAGATTCAGTGCAATCCCTATCAATATACCAATGGCATTTTTCAGAGAGCTACAACAAATAATCCTAAAATTTATATGGAACCATAAAAGATCCCAAAGAGCCATGGCAATCTTAAGAAAGAAAAAAGTTGGAGGTTCCCCACTAACTGGTATCAAACTATACTACAAGTCTACAGTAATCAAAACAGCATAGTACCAGTATAAAAACAGACACACAGATCAATGGAAGAGAACAGAGCCCAGAAATAAACCCATGCCTATATAATCATTTAATCTATGGCAAAAGAGGCAAGAATATACAATGGAGTAAAGACAGTTTCTTCAACAAATGGTGTTGGGAAAACTGGACAGATATATGCAAAAAAATGAAACTGGACCACCTTCTTACACCATATACGAGAATAAACTCAAAATGGATTCAGGACTTACATGTAAGACCCGAAACTATAACACTTCTAGAAGAAAACATAGGCAGAAAACTCTCTGATATTGCTATTGGTAATTTTTTTCTGATATATCTCATCAGACAAGGGAAACATAAGAAAAATACACAAATGGGACTACATCAAACTAAAAAGTTTTTGCACAGCGAAGGAAACCATCAATAAAACGAAAAGAAAACCTACTGAATGAAAAAAGATATTTGCCTACAATACATCTGACACAAGGTTAATACCCCAAATTTATGAAGACTCGTACAACTCGACAACAACGAAAAATGAAACAATCTAATTAAAAAATGGGCAAAAGATCTGAGTAGGTATTTCTCCAAAGAGGAAATACAGATGGCCAAGACATGTGAAAAAATGCTCAACGTCACTAATCATCAAAGAAATGCAAATTAAAATCACAATGAGATATCACACTTCACACCTGTCAGAATGACTATCATCAATAAATCAAAAAAGAAATGTTGGCCAAGATGTGGAAAAAAGGGAACTCTTGTGCACTGTTTCCGTCATTGGTGCAGCCATTACAGAAAACAGTTCGGAGGTTCCTCAAAGTATTAAAAATAGAACTACCTTTTGACCCAGCAATTGCATTTCTGGATATTTATCCAAAGAAAATCAAACAATAATTTGTAAATATCTATGCACTCCTGTGTTCATGGCAGCACTATTCACAATAGGCAAGATATGGAAGCAATCTAAGTGCCCATCAATAGACAATTGGATAAAGAAGTTGTGGTTCATATATACAATGGAATATTACTCAGCTATTTAGAAAAATGAAATCCTACTATTTGCAACAACATAGATGGACCTAAAGGGTATTATGCTGAGTGAAATAAGTCAGACAAAGATAAATACCATATGATTTCACACATATGTGTAGTCTAAGGAACAAAAGAAATGAACAAATTAAACGAAAACAGACTCACAGATACAGAGAACAAACTGGTGATTGCCAGAGGGGAGGGGGGGTTGGGGGTGGTGAAAAAGATGAAGGGATGAAGAAGTACAAATTCGTAGTTACAAAACAGTCACAGGGATTTAGAGTATAGCATAGGGTATACATCAATATTATTGTAATGGCTATGTGTAGTGCCGGATGGGTGCTACAGTATTTGAGGGGATTACTTCATGTACTGTATAAAAGTCTAACTTTTTTTAATTTAAGAACTGAAGAAATAAAAAAAAAAAAAGGACATAGTATATATAGGGTTCAATACTGTCTGTGGTTTCAGGCATCCACTGGGGATTTAGAATGTATTCCCTGCAGATAAAAGGAGACTAATGTACTTCTGTTTTCTCACTAGATCTTTTACTCCCAGTTCAAGTGGAAGGAAAGCCAGGCTGAACAATGAAAAAGGAAACAAGATGTTTTTGTTTCCTTTTCCCATACGACCTCTTTAACTGGAGAGTCTGCCAGGCAACCAACTAGCTGAGGATAGTAACACCCTCTCTCAACTGTTCCCAGGGGTAAGTAGAGCAACCTAGTAGACAAAACCTCTAAGGAACAGCAATGTAAAACCTTTTTAGAATTTTTCAAGAACATTATTCATAATTCTAAGATTTAGCCCTCTCCACAAAGAGATGATTTGTCATGGTTTTCCGGTAATAAACAAAATGATCCCATGCTTTATTCAACCTGATACTATGCCACTGATTAGAACCCCACCTTGAGAATTAATTAAAAATTATTTTTTTTAACACACAAAGAACCAAGCGCTTAAACTTCAATTATCATCACTTAGAAACAGAATGTATGTTTCAAATCTAGATATTGTACCTCCAAGTAACCTGCTATCTTTAAAGACAAAGAGAAGATTTGGTATTTCATTAAAAAAGAAAAAAAATCTATAGCTTACCTAGGTTTTTATTAGTCTTCATTCTTAACTTCATTTTTAGTTTACGAGCAAACTACTACTACATGAGAATTTGGATTACAAAAAGCTTCCTGCTGGTTAGTTATAGGAAAATACCATTAAAGATTAACTGTGTGAAAAGGCTTGCATGCTCCTGGGCTGAGCATAGCAACTTGAAGCCTAACATTACACAGAAATGCAGTGTCAAAAGACATCTGACTCTGGACACCCTGTTTTGTTTTAATTAATTGACTTTAGCATTTTATCTAGAATTTAAAAGATAATTAATATGATCACAGATCCTAAAGATCAAGATTCTTAATACATTTTAAGACTGGGAGAGAGAGATTGGGTATGAGATTAATACAAATCAAATGCTATATATACTCAACTTGCAATAGTATTTCATGGCAAGGCAACTATATGGTAGAAAACAAAGTTTCATTGCAAGTAATCATTTATCACCATCATAGGAATATCTATAAATATTAAAAATATGTATGTGTAAATTTATTTATGATTGCCATGAGAAAAATACAAACCAATTTCACCTCTGAATATCGATGAAAAAAATCAATAAAGTTTAGCAAATTAAATACAACTCAAAAGAATGACTGCTGTTTGGTTTCTAGGGGTTCGGAGTGGCCTCTGACAGCCAGCAAAGAAATAAAAGTCTAGACTCTGCAACCACAAGAAACTGAGTTTTGCCAATAACCTAAATAAGGTGGGAAGTGGATTCTTCCCAGAATTTTTAGATAAGAACTAAGCCTGGATGACATCTTAATTTCAACCTTTGAGAACCTGAGCAAAGAACCCAGTGACCTGGACTTCTGATATAAAGAATCATATACTAATAAATTGGAGTTGTTTTAAGCCACTAAAATTTGTGGTAATTTGTAATATATAGCAATGGAAAACTAATGCAGAAGGCCCAAAATTAGATCCTTGTATAAACAGGAAAATAATATATTGCAAAAGTAGAATTTCGATTCAGTGGGAAAATGGCAATTTGTTTAATAACTGGAGTAAATGGTCTCCTAACCTAAAAATAAGAATGCTAAATTCCTACTTTACACATTAAAAATAGATTTTCTATTAAAATATTTTAATAAGTTTTAAAATGTAATAAATTCTAAATTGAAAATAAATCTTTAGATAGATTAATAACTTAAGTGTAAAAATTATGTAAATTTACTAGAAGAAAATTTAGAATATTTTTATTATTGTTACCCAAGCAAAATTTTCTTCAGAGAAGTTAGAAAACATGAATTATTTAACTATTTATCATCTATCTTATATAGCAAAAGTCATAAATAAAATTGAGACAATTATTGTACATAACTGGCAAACTCTTAGTACTTCTAGTATCCAAAGTGTTTATGCAAACTTACAATAAAAAAATGAAGAGCCCAATAAAATTGGGGAAAGAATATGATAAGCAATTCTCAGAAGAGAAAATTTAAAGGGCCAAAAACATAAAGGAGCACTCAACCTCACCAGTCACCAGAGAGTTGCACATTAAAGCTATCATGAAGATACTGCTTTTACTCATTTGACTGATAAAAATTAAAATGAATAAGTATCATCAGTATTAGCGAGGATGGGAAGAAACAAACCCTTTGGCAATAGGAGTGTGAACTGCTACAATCTTTTCCCCCACCAAAAAACAAAATTAACAATATTTATTAAAATTTAAAATACATATAACTATTGAAGATTAGCATTTTAATAGTGAATTGATGCAGCAATGCCACTTTGGGGAGTCTTATCTATAGACATAGGTATAAATACAAGACTGTATATTGTAGGGGTTTTTTTTGGTAATCTAGAGATATTATGGAAGTCCTTCAATTGGAGAATGTATATCTACATTGTGGAATATCATGCATCTATTAAAAATGACATATTTCCAACCATTGACCTAGGCTGGTGACTACTATGTATTGTAAGGAAAAAAAAAGAGCAAATGACAGAAAAATATAAATATAATGATCCAACTTTGGTAAAAATGAAAGAGGAACAGACTAAAATGACTGATCTGGGATAAAAGAATAGTGAGAATGACAACGTGGATACAGTTTAAGTTTCGTCTTTGTTTACTACCTAACCAATAAACAAGATTTGCAAGGATATACACAAGATCTAGAATAAACGTGAGTGGGCACAGCTCCCATCACCTCCCTAATTCAAGAACATAGGACCACTTAGTAGTTTTTTCAGCTATGAGCAATGAAGAACCTGCCAGGTCATAAGATCCCACTGCCTTTTCAAATTCTTAGGCTAGAAGAGGTGTCACATTAGCACACAAGGGTCTACTGATTAGTAATCAAGAACTATCTGACTGTATTACAGTTTCATAGGTCTAGGTTTTATTTCTTACTGCATTATTGAATCTACAATTGGCCTGTCCTTGGTTTACTTCACTTAATAACACAAAATGTCTGAATGTATGTTCACATACATTTGCAAGAACCTGGATAAAAGTACATAATAATTCATATGAGGCTATGAATTTAGTTATTTCAATGTGGGAATAAAAAGGGGATAGGCAATTAACTTTTCTTTCTTATAATGAACATATATTGATTTATAATTTTTAAAAATTCATTTTCAAGGTTTTGCAGGAAGAGTTGTAATTAATAGCTTTGAAACAATCTAATGCTGCTCTAAGCATTAGATCAACATGATGCTAGATGATTCAATATTCCATTTATAGCAGCTGAAAATCCTTTTATTAAAGTCCTAAAATCTACAAGCTATAAATTTTAGGCATAAAATCAATTAAGATCAGAAATAAAGAAATATAAACCAAGCACTGCTTAAAAAATAACTACCAACATTTTTATAATAATTACTATTTACAAAATACACTTCACATATGTCATTTACATTAACCTTTGCAACTTGGTATGAAATTTCACAAAAAGTCAAAGAGGTTTTATAAATCAAGGCATGCAATATTTGACTCCAAAGTCATGCCTTTCCAACTATACAATTCTATTTATATATAAAATTTTAAGTCATCAAATGTGATCATTTAAAACTAGGTAATTTCTACTTTTTTTCTGGAAGATATTAAAGACTAAAATCCTTCAATAAAAGAGTATACCTAAAATAACTTATCATACGATGTTCCTTCTTGTACACAAATGTACTTGAAAGCGGACACTTCTGAAAAACCCTGTTTTCCTTAATGATTAATGGAAATTTTGTAGCAGGGCAGATTATCAAAGGTAAATACAGGGTAATGAATTCTCTTGAGCCTAGTTAGTATTTAAAATTTTCTGAGATCATCACCAGCCAACAAACAACTTCAAATATATACATGAGCTTTAGACAAATATATACTTGTCTAAAAGAGAAAAACGTTCTTACGTGTAGCCATTTCAAGATGCTCTGCGTTTGTGGTTGTCCATTTCCAGCATGCATCAGAATGTCCTGAACTGCACCTCTGAGTTCTGACTCAGCAACTCTGGGATGGGTCTCAAGAATCTGCATTTCTAACAAGTTTCCAGGTAGTGCTTATGCTGCTGGTCCAGGGAATACACTTTGAGAACTACTACTCTATGCTAACTAACTTTATTTCAATATGTGAAGTTGAAATTAAGAGTGAACAGTTAATTACATAACACTCCTGTTACCGGGAAGTCCATCTTTTTGAATGTATAGGCCAAGGCTATGTACTAATGACTTGACACCAATACTAGCAGATCTCCTTATCTAACGCTAGAATTAATTAAAATAGCAAAAGTCTAGTTTCTACAAAAATCTCCAGAGGTTGGTGATGAGACCTTTGAGGCTGATTCTTTCTGCAGATTTAATATAGTTACAATCGGTTTCAAACAACACTTCCAAAAGCTCTCAACAAGGCAGAATGATTGGTCCTGGCTTTTACAGACATATAAGCTTCTTCTCAACCAAGATGAGAAAACACTAACAAACTATGAAAGGTATTATATGCCTTAAACTTTGGAAGAAAGAGAAGTTATCTATCAGGGTCAATAAAAAAAAAAGCAGAGAAATGTTATAGCTATAAAATAGGAAATGTTTCACAGTAGACTCAAGATATGAGTCTCCTTATCCTGCATATCACAGGTAGCGTCCCCTGAAGCACAGTGAGCCCTGATAAAACTTAGGCTTGTTCCAATCTGGGTCATCTCTAACCCACTTGTCGAACTCTCTCTCTAAGAGGCTTATTACCTCAGGGAGACCGATTCGTTATCCGACAGGTAATAAGCAGTAAGGTGGCAGTAAGATCATTTGATGTCTTTGCTGGTTTCTTTAATGCATCGGGTGCCAAGGTGACATGCTGTCATGACTCCCTTAGTAATTATTATCCTGCTCTCTATAAAATGAGAAAGTGTTTTTCTTTACCCCACATAATCTTTGAAAAAAGAAGATAAACAATTATAAATGTATCTAACATGGGCTTTGATGATGACAAGAGTCAATTTCTATAGTAGAAAAATTGTGGATATCGAATGATAGTCACATATCCTCAGTGATCTCCACTATGTGGGAGGAATCAGATTTACCCAATAGTCATCTTAGTGCTCTGTGTGCTATTTAATATTCTCTCTTAACTGAACTTCTTGAACTAAATCCTCAGTAAAAGTACATATTCTGTATTTTTTTAGATATATACAAGAGGCCAGCTAAGGGTAACGGATCACCAAAAACATTAGTTTCTCTTGATAACTGGTATTATTATCATGGGAAGAATCTTATATAGGTACAGAAAAAACTAAGTCATGGTATTTTTCACTTTTACCACTGACAGAATTCTTTGATTTAGTTATATCATGTTTAGGATCCCAAATGGGAAAAGGTCAACTCTCATAAATCACATGGCTCTTATGAATCTTTAGAAAAGAATGCTTAAACCAAGTCCACTCAGTTGCAGTTCACTGAACAAATGTGACCTGAAAACCAAACACTATGGTTGATGCTGAGGAGACAGAAACCAAAGACATTACTCTATATCACAGAAGCAGCCTCTAACTCAGACTGAGGGAAGGTGCTCTCCACAGCAATGAATGACATATTTTATATCATTGCTGATGAAGAGTCAAATTAGAATTTTAAAATACAACATGCTTATTTTGAAAGAAGACAAACAATCTAACAGATGCAGAATTCGAAACACTGGTTATAAAGATGCTCAATTAACTTAAGGGAAGTGTAGATGAACTCAGTGAGAACTTTAACAAAGAAATAAAAAACATAAAAGGGAACCAGCCAGTCAGAAATGAAGAACACATTATCTGAGATGAAGAGTATATTAGAAGGAATCAACAGAATGAATAAAGAAGAGGATCGAACCGCTGATATAGAGGATGGGAAAGCCAAGAACACCCAATCAGAACAGCAAGAAAAAGAAGCCAAGACTATAATAATAATTTAAGAAGCCTGTAAGACAAAATTAAATGTAAAAACATCTGGGTCAAAGGGATACCTGAAGAGGAACAAGAAGTTGAATCGCTATTTGAAGAAATAATGATGGAAAATTTCCCTAACCTGGTGCAGGAAATAGACATACAACCTCAGGAAGCTCAGAGAGTCCCAAAAAAGATGAACCCAAAGAGGCCCACACCAAGACACATCATAATTAAAATGCCAAAGGTTAAATACAAAGAGAGAATCTTAAAAGCAGCAAGAGAAAAGCAGTCAGTTACCTACAAGGGAGTACCCATAAGACTGGCAGCTGATTTCTCAAAACAAACTATGCACGACAGAAGGGCTTGGCACAAAACATTCAAAGTGATGAAAACCCAGGATCTACAACCAAGAATTCTTTATTCAGCAAAGCTATCATTTAGAGTCGAAGGACAGATAAAGAGCTTCTCAGACAAAAGTAAGCTAAAGGAATTTATCAGCACCAAGCCAGTATTACAGGAAATGTTGAAGAGATTTCTTTAAGAATAAAAATCATATATCAAAAACATGACTAAAGAATAGTAATAATTACATTCCTATCAACAAGTACCTCAAATGAAAAAGAATTAAGTGCTCCAACCAAAGACAGAGTGGCTAAATGGATAAGGAAACAAGATCCCTACATATGCTACCTATAAGAGACTCACTTCAGATTAAAAGTCACATGCAGATTAAAAGGAAGGGGATGGAAAAAGATATTGCCTTCATAGACCTAGAGGGTATTACACTGAATGAAGTCAGACAGACAAATATCACATGATTTCATGTACATGTGTAACCTAAAGAACAAAATAAACAACAATAACAAAAGTAGAAATAAACTCATAGATACAGAGAATATTTTGAGGGCTACTAGATGAGAGGGGAACTGGGGGTATGGAGAAAAAGAGCAAAGGGATTAAGAAGTACAAATGGATAGTTACAAAATAGACATAGAGAGGTAGAGTGTAGCATGGCAAAGATAGTTAATAATGTAATAAACATGTAAGGGGAAGAAAGGTACTAGATTTAGTGGGGTGATCATTTTATGAGTTATATAGAGCTCTAATCACCATGCTGTACAACTGAAATTAATATATTATTGTATGCCAATTATAATTGAAAAAAAAAGCCTCACTGAATTATTTAAAAAAAAAAAAGCTAAATAAAACAAGGCAGGAAAAATGTTATAGTTGTAGGCATGTCTGTTACTGGGAACTAAAAAAAAAAAATCTCAGCCATACTCATGGTGAGTTTCCAATATGTCTTAGTCTATTCTTAAAGCTGAAAAAACATAAACATAGATTAAAATGTTAATGACAGCAATCTTTAACACTATGTTTTGACACTGGTAATCCTAGATATTCCTAGAATATATGTTACTAAAATGACAGAATAGCATGTTTTTGAGATTTGGTTACTCCATTCTAATAAAATATTATTAATTCAATAAACTTAAAAGCATAACAGTATCTACCATTTAAAAAGACATGCCAAGTTCTGCACTTGGGAATAAATATACATTAACTTTAATCCTTACAACAAATTACATATTATTATCCCTACTTAAGGATGGAAAAAAAACGTGGCTCAGAATGATGGAGAAACTCACCCAAATGACCCAGATTGATAAATGGCTACTCAAGCCTAACCCAAATATAAGATGGAGTGAAACCTCTGGTGCTAGTAGAAGGCTCTGATGTGCGGCAGAAACACTTGATCAAGAAGTTGGCAGAAGGTACATAGCCTCTGGCAGCCTACCAAGGAATGTGAGAGTTGGGAAAAGAAGAGGACTAGTATAAAAGAGCTGAACAAGTTATTTTGATGTGAAAATACTAAAGGCATACTTCATTTGTTAAAATTAATAAATTCATATAATTCTATTTAATTTTAAAACATTAGATACATTCGATTAGAAAGCTCTTTACATGTAATTGAAATATGATTCAATGTATAAAAATAAAACTTACTTATAAATAAAAGATTCACTTTTGACCCAACTTCAGTATCATCTGATCCTACAGAGATGGATAAGCAACTGACCTGTAAGCATCTTTCACTGCCCCTCCTTCCTGTATGGCCTCACTTCCCTGCTTACTCATTTTAAATGTTATAGTCAACATTCTCTTTCTTAGCTCCTCTCTCACTTCTTGGCAAAGCCTTTACCCTAGTTATATTCAAATCAGTTATATGTAAGTTCCTATCTACTTTGCTCTAATACCTACAGGTTGAAAGTGCCTAGAGAGAAACACATAACGTGCCTGATTAGCGTCACTTTTAATTATTGACCATAAACCACAAGTTGGCCATACAATGCCAAATGCAATAATACAGCATTTTTAGTTTCTTTACTTTCCCATTTTAATAGACAACTGTTTCATACTTTCTCTTCTAACTTTCCCTATCTTCCTCTCAACTTTCTTCCTGCTGATGATCTCTGTTTCTATTTTACTGAGAAAACCAAAACCATCGAAAGAGAACATCTACAGTTTTCCCCCATGTAACTGCTCTCCAGCTCCAACCTCTTCCCCAAACTCCAGATTCATACATCTGAATGCCAATTAGGCGGCCCATCTTCAATTGGTAACATGTGAAAAACTGAGCTCCTGGTACTCTCCCCAAAACCTGCCCCTCTACCCACACCCCAAACTCCAGATTAGCCTTGTCAGTTGCTGGCAGCTCCATTTTTCTAGATCCTAAACCCAAAAGCCTTTGAGTCATACTGGGGTTCTGTCTTCCCTCTAAATCCACACACAGTCAGCAAATTCTGTTGGCCCTACTTAAAAAATTATATACCCAGAATCTCACCACTTGGCATCCCCTCCACCACTATCACCCTAGTCGAATGCTATCACCTACTTCTGTTAAAACCTAAGTTAGATCCCGACACTGTCACGATTTAAAACTCTCGAAAGGCTCTCATCTTGTACTAATAGCTGTTGATGTCACAGGTATCTGCCTCCCAAAGTCCTCTCCAACCCATAACTCCTCCCCTCTTTCACTCTACCCCACACTGCTTTGTCTCAACAATCCCTATCCTCCTTCCATGATTTATTTCTCACTCTTATGCTACTTTCTAATGACATATAGTTATTTTTGTATTTTAGCTTTTGTTATCTTCTCCCTCCATCAGAGGAGGAATTTCAATCTCTTTTGTTCACCAATGCAGCCTACACCTAAAACAGTGTCCACTGCAGAGGAGGAGATGTTCAGTGTGTATTTGTGGAATGAACATATGAATTAAAGAATAAATAAAATAACATCTCTCTTACATGCAGTAAAGACCAGAATACGTAGAAGTGATATAAGCTTAGTTATTTCATGGCATCTCATTACAGATATTATTACGCATGCTAAAGTTTTTATAGTATATTAAGATCTACAGCATGTAACCCTAAAACAGCCACTAACAAGACTGCAACAGGAAGACATAAAAAGGGAAATAAAAAAAGTGGAGTCTATGTTTAAAAATAACTGAGGTATTTCAATTTGATTGTTCTAAAACTCTCAAGAGGAAGTTCTTCTGAGAAACATTTTTTTTTTGTTCTTTCAGAAAGCTTAAGGTTTATTCCTGTAAGTACCAAAACAATTTCAGCCAAGATGGAAGTCATTTCACATGTGTTCTCAATTTTCCTATATTTTACATAGTATTTTAAACAAATTTTCTTCTCTGAGAATTCAGCACCAATGCTTTCCTACGCATCAATTTTTGAGAAGTGCTCTATACAGTGATGCCTTCAGGGTCTTCAGAGCATCTCCATAGGTTTTCTTCTAGTAGTTAAAGAGCTCCTTGTTCTGATGCTCATGTCTAATTGTATAGGTTTGTTTCTCCCTTGGCCACTCAAGTATTTCCTTTATCAAGACTTAACTCATACTTCCAACTACCTTAGAATAGTTAATAAACATAAATGAATTGAATTAACAACCTCAATGGTTTTCAAGGAGAATACAGAAACTTAACAAGACTTATTTAGTGTAACCTATTTTCACTGTTCAAAGATCTCTTCCTTATATCTGTTTAATAAATAGGCACTAAAAGGCTATCGGCCAGGCACTTTTCCAAGCACTGCAACCAAAATGATAAAACGTCCTACGTAAATTTCATGGTTCTTTCCCTGAAGGAACATACAATCCAGTAGAGGAACAGGCATGAACTTCAAGAGATTCTCTCATTACTGGAAATTCTTCAGAATTTATTCCTCACGAGACAGACTTTGACATGTTTTTGGCCAGATTTTAGAGCAGCAAAAACTAAGAACATTAAAACACTAACCAAGAGATAAACAAGTAAATTCTAAAATGAAGCTAGCCCCCAGATAAGTGCTCATTTTGAAAACTAGAGCCAAAATATCTTTTTAAACTGGAAGAACATAAATTTCCTAGTGTGCTATCTTTACTCATTCATATGAAAGAAGGCAAACTCTAGCTCTGTGTGTGTGTGTGTGTGTGTGTGTAAAACAAGATAAACACACTGGATTGTGAGTCCAAAGACGTGCTTTAAAAGATTAAGTAAAAAAGGGGAATTATAATTAACTGTTTAATATCTGCTTCCCCTACAAGACTATCTGTTCACTGTTTTAACCAGTAACCGGACAATGTTTGGCACATGGCACATACTCAATGAATATTTTTAAATAAATTAACTAATGTCCAATCAGGTTCATGATGGTATACTATGCATCCTGGGAATGAGTACTCTGCAAACATGAAAAATCTCAAGAGGATAAAGGCCAAACAATCAGAAAGTGTACAACAAGTATCGTGGAATGATGGACTAGGGTCATTTGCTGGGAATCTACTTGGTCAATTCTATCTTGACCTTTGAAATCCAAGATGGCCTAGAGCCGCCTATTTTTGCCAGAAATAATAATTATATTTGCCCTCGGACGGTTGATGACTTAGGTTGTATTAAATCAGAGGCAATCTTGTCCTTCAGGGGACATCTGGTTGTGCCAACTGATGGGGAAAGTGCTAATGGATAGATACCATGAATGCTGTTAAATGCACAGGACAGCTCCCACAACAAATAATAATCTGGCCCAAAATGCCAATAATGCTATGCTGAAAACTCTGATCTAGAGCAAGGCACTCCATTTGTTAAGAGAGAAGTAAGTAGCAGAGTGGAAAGAGAGGAGCTTTTCCATCAGCCATGGGTCCAAATCCTGGCTCTAACAACTTAGCCCCAGTGAAACTTGGTATAATCCGCAGTTTCCCCTTAAGGAAAATAACACCTACTCTTTAGGTTTGCTGTGAGGACTTAATGAGAATATATGCCAGGTACCTGACATATATCAAATCAATAAATTGCAGCTATTCTTACTATTATAAATAGTAAGAACACTTTTTAATCATTTGATGCTAACATTTCTGCCAGGTAGGAAAAGTATTTTAAATATGATAAGACTTAACAACTTAAATAGAAAATTCAGAATTTAAAGCTGGAAAAAAATCTTAAGTATCCAACTAAATATTTTATATACACACAAAAAAATTGAGGTTTAGAGACACTTACTTGCCCAGTAGTACACACCAAGTTACCATAAATACCAGCTGTTCTCTCCACTACTCTCCACTGGGGAAGTCTATTCCTCATACATAAATAGGTAGGCTTTTATTAATTCCTAAACTACATCCTTATTCATAAATGTATCATAAATCGCTTAAATCAATTTGAATGCAAGATTTTATGCCTACTAAAAATTTATATGATAGCATGCTTAAACTATAAAATAACTAAGACTTATTCAGATATGCCTACTAAAATTTTATATGATAGCATGCTTAAACTATAAAATAACTCAGACTTATTCAGATAAAATTTTCATAGCTAATTTGTGGCATCTGTCCTACTGTTCCAGTTTCATCTTAACAAGTCTTATTACCACTCAGAATGGCCTACTTTTTACACTGATGTTTTACAAAAGCAACATTAGAAAGTATTCATTCCTGGTTTAAATATTTACAAGAGCGCACTTGGGAAAAGAACATGCAAAAGCCCACAGAGCTGACAAACTGCAAATAATAGGAAAAAAATATATTTCTAACTTCACTAGTAATCTAAGAAAAACAATGAAAGCAAAGTTAGTATTTTTTGCTTTAAATGTAGCAAAGGGTTTCTCTACTCATAATGCTCAATAAAGCAAGCTGTCATATAGTGCTGGGGAAGTCTAGCCTGCTTTTACTTTTCTGGAGCCAAATGTAATATGCCTTAGAAATGTTCATGCTCTTTGGCTCTGAGTAGAAAGATGACCAATTCAGCATTGGAAAAGGCACCAACCCCAATGAACAGAAAAAAAGAAACTGTTAAATTGTAGTATATTTAAATGGAAATAATACAGCTATTAAAAATAATTTTTAAATTAATTTCATGAGCAAGAAAATGATTAAAGTTTATAAAGTTTTAAACCATGATTTAGACCTGTATAAAAGTATAATCTCAACTAGAATATATGTAAACTATTTATATTTATGTGAATTTGGAATGAAATATTTTTTAAAACATTAACACATTATTTTGAGGTAGTATGTTAATAAGTAATTTTTATTTGTAAGTATTTTTTGTAACTGTCTATATTTTTTATCATGAACATATATAGTTACTTTATAATTAGAAAAGATCTTCATTTTGATTAAAAACTATTCCAAAACTCTAATCTCTAAACTTTATTTAATCCCGAAAACTACAGTTATGGTAGAGAACAGTACACACAGAAGGTAACGTACTGCCTCTACATTTAAGATGCAGGGAAAAGGTATAATCTTTTACAATTTCAGTTTGTTTTAAGCATGCTGCCTCAACACTGAAAAAGAATATTCATACCCAAATTCACAAGCAGCATGTGTATGTATTAATACTACTACTCAACATTATATCAGGAAAAAAAAAAAACAAGAAAAACATAATTTAGTATATAAGGTTCATCATAAAGTCAAAGATGTGTTTCCCCGCCAAGAAGTCTTGAATGTAATTAAAAACGTTGCAAAGCCAACTAACACATTCAGGTCTCTTCTGCACAAAAGATAATTACTAAAAATATCTCACAGATATGACTGGTTACATTTTAAGAGATAGCTTATTTAAATGCCGAAACAGTTTTGGGAGACTGTCTTCTTTGTGAAAACTAGGTGTGAAATAGAATTTGTGAAATAGAATAATATTCTGCAAAAGAATATCATTCAGATCACTGTTGCAGTAAAATATCTTATACTTATAAAGGACATATACATTTCTAGATATCAAAGTTATCTCAAAAATCTCAAAAACAACCCTCATACTTTTAAAATATCACCTTCATTGCTCTTTATATTAAAAAATTAAAGTCAGTGGTAGGGGAAGGAAACCACTTATAGGTAAGAATATTCTCAAATCTTACTTAAGAACCTGTTTCAAGATTCCGCTGATTCCTAATATTTTCACAACATGATCAACCTACAATGTTCTGAAATGACCACGTTCAACATCACATGGGCTTGTAACATAAAGAGAGGTAGCAAATAAAATTACCAGCAATAAATGAGAGACTTAATCTGACTTGATCAAATCCAAAGTATATTAACAGAATATAGCCTATGTTGTATATAGATGCAATATGAAAATACTTCTGGGTTGGGACTCTATAAAGAACTAATTACAAATTTAATTATCACAGTAGGATTCTACATCACTATCTACCTCTACAAAGGCACTCAGAACCCTGATAAGAATATTTGATTCCTTAGGCACAAACTCTGAGAGTCATAAGGATTCACATTTGCTCCTTTTAATCATCCTCCAAAAATATACCCAAGATCAAATGATGGAGAAAAATGTCCCCCTCTTTTTCTCTTATAAAATACTTAGCAAAAATGTTTGGTTTAATTATGTTTTGAAAGGGAATTTGTTTCCAGGAAGTAAATAATAACATAAGACTAGCCAATACAAATCCTTAAGTATTAAATGTTATCTTTTTGGACTGTTGTGTAAGTTTTGTGTCTCAAACTAAAGCTTTTGATGCCAGTTCAATGATAACACAGAGGTATTTGAAATGGCATATAGCAAAGTCAATGGAATTGCCTTTCCTGGAGGCCTTCTAAGAAAAACCAGGCTCCTGCCTGCCTGCCAAAACCCAGTGAATATGGCTTGATCACTGAAAATCTTACCCTAAGCTTGTTTTCTCAAGCTAACAGATCAGAATCGCCTGGAAAGCTTTTGAAAACAGATTCCATTTCCTTGTTTTCTCAAGCTAACAGATCAGAATCGCCTGGAAAGCTTTTGAAAACAGATTCCATTTCCTACCACACACACACACACACACACACACACACACACACACACACAGAGGCATACGAACTCACGCGCACACACATATACATTTCAGTTTCTGATTCAATAAGTCTGCAATGGGACCAGAGAATTTGCATTTCTAACAAGTTCAAGTGATACTTCTGGTCTGGGGATTAGAGTTTTCAAAGTCTGACCTAGGCACTGCAAAAGTGCTCTGAAGAGACTTATTTTTAATTTCTAAATATATTTCCTCCATGAATTCATTATCGTTAAATAATATTTCATGCAACTAATAACTTTTCTCAATAGATATAACAACATATCACTGTTGTTTAAATAATAGTGAAACTACTTTTTTATACACAATAGCGCAATCATTTTCTGGATAAGTAACTACAAAATTTCTTTAAAATGCAAAAAATAACATGCTTAAAATAATAGAGAAAAATACAATAGGAAGGTGGAGTTATTTATAGCTAAAATGGAAAGAATTTAGCTGCTGAATGATGGTGTGTGTGTGTGTGTATAGTGCCAAAGAAATCAGTAGACTACATGTTTTCTAAAGTTCTGCAGATTATTAACCTGAGCTATAAAGATAAATCAAACATGTCATAGACTACAATTTTAATTCATATATCTATTCTTTAAAGTATATTGCATTACTGGATATATGATGAAGATAGACATTACTTCAGTTGAACTATAAAAAGGATATTTCAGTATAATGGATAAGAGATTAATTTCTAAAAACCATTTAAAGATTCACTTCTGGAAGCATGTGAGTGACTTAAAATATGTTATAAATATTCCACAGAAATGTATTATTTTATGATAGCTAAAAATTATTCATCATATGATTTAATGTAATGAAAGCATAAATTACGTGTTAATTATATAAAGATATTTAAATTATCTCAAGGCCTGTAAGTTAAGTATTACTAAGTGTAGTATATAAACACCAATAAGGGATAGATGAAAGCTGTAAATTGTATTTAAAAGATGTTGATGGTGTTCCCTGAAATTATAAAATGGATTCATGACAAATGGTCAATTCCAATAGTTACTCAATGCTTCCCACCCTCCAAAACATATTTATAAAATAAGAGATAATATAATCAGCTGTTTTCAGAATAGCAACAAAATGCATCCATAATTAGCAGAAAGAACGAGCTTTAACAACTTCAAGTGACACTAAGGCTCAGATTCAGTCAGCCTATTATCACAAGCTCTTAGCCCTTCTGAGCCTCAGTTACCACATCTGCAATTGTAAGCACCATCAGCTACCTCACAAAGTTTTGTGAAGGAGTTTATTAAATGATATACAGTGCTGAAACTGCACAATAACTTCATTCTATCAACTATAAGCCAGGCACTGTTAGAGAGAAGAGAAATAAATGGAGGGAACTAAACATCCAAAAGTCTGCCTTCTTGGAGCTTACCTTTTAGTGTTCATTTATTTTACCTTGTCTTAGGCACGGTGCCGAGTACTTTGAAAATGAATAAACATGTCCAGAACAGGTCAAAATATTCAATTCAACAGAAAAGATAACACAAGGGTAACCATGCAGGATATAAATCTAGGGAAACAAAGTCCTATGAGAAGGCACGACGCGAGGCTGGAAGATGGAAAGGAAGAAGGGGCAGGCTTCCCATAACAGAGCACTTTAAAGAGCCTTGAGAAATGTCTAGACTCTGATGGAAGAGATTTGCAAATTTTAGAGAAGGAAATATGAATAAAAGCAAGGAGGCTGGAAAACCTTGTGTGCATTTAAGTAACACTGAGTCGTTCAATACGGCCGATGTTTCATGTAAGAATTAAGGAGTGATGGGAAATTAAAATGGAAACCTACGTTAGGACCACATAAGTCGTTACTTACTAAGATGTAGAATTTATACTTAGTTTGAAGGAAATGAGAAATCAAAGATATTTGAGAAAGCGCGGTATAATATGGACATTTACCTTTATAAGAAGTATGATAGATACACTGGAATGGGGGAAAAAGGCGGTGAGACTAGATTGGAAAAACTGAGTAACATGCTTCAGAACACAGTTTACCAGTAACCTAAGGAGTGGGATCATTAGAGATTTCCAAAGGCACCTTGGATGGATCTCTATGGCACCAGCAACACTGCAATAAGCTCTCATAGCCACACCCTATATTCCCCTTTTAGTTCTATATCGCCTGTCCTGACTCCACTTCGGCCTCCGCCTGTTATCAATACTGCATCCTTAATACTACATACCTTATCCACACATTCCTATCAGTACCCCTTGCACCCTGACCATGATCCATATGAAGCAGGAAAAAAAATGTGATGAATTGGCTTTGGGGACCACCATACCCCTCTTTTACACTAGCCTGACTTAAATGAAATGTGACAACTTGAGAGAGGAAAGCCAGTTTAGGACTCACTTTTCTCTTAGTCCTTGGTTTAGGATTCTAAAAGTATAATGCTTCGCATCCAGGATTCTAACATGGCAAGGTAGAAATATTGATTTGTTGGCTAAAGGACATCACAAGTAAATAGAATCTTTGTGATGAAACATTTGAGAACACCTCTCTAGGAAAGACTTCAGTGAAGAACAAAGAATATTATAATTAAGATTTTTAACTATAACCTTCCATATATTATTATAGTCTTTTAGGGAATGAGGCTGTTTAAAATAGTGCTAACTAATTATGAGTACTATAAATTAAGAGACTTCACACCATCTTTAAATAGTTTAAAACTGATTTTCACCTTCCGTCTCATAACCTAGATATTATGAGTTTTTCTTTACCTATCCTACATAAAAAGTTGAAATTTTCTAAGTTTATTTTGCTAACAGAAATTTGTTGTACTCATCTTCCTCATTAAGAAAGGCTTTAAATGAAATAAGTAGATTTTAGGAAAATGAATTAAGAAATATTTAACTATGGCCTTTCAGCATGAGATCCTAGCAGATCTGATCAACAGGAAATGAAAAGGAACGAAACTTGAATCAGGCCAACACTGCTTATTATTTCAGGAAACAAGTGGGGGCAGATGAGTAAATGTGACTAGAATAAGTTTTATCTGGTGAGTTCCCTTATAAATCAAACATTCTCACCAGCAAATGTAATTCAGAAATTGGCATGGAATTACACACAACAAGACTGGAGGCTTTGTAGAAGCGGAAAAAGATACTGTCTATGTGCTCTTCATTCTAGGAAAAATTGCTTTATTGGGATGAATTTTTTTCTTGATAACTAAAATATATTTACTGTAGACATTTCAAAAACTACGGATCAATACCTTGAGAATAATAGAAATCATATGTAATCACAGCACCCAAATATAAGCACTATTAACATTTGGTTTATTCTCCACCAATAAAGTAGTTTCTGCATATAATCATTGCATTTTTTTTTTCAAAAGGACATTGTTGTATAACATACTTTTTTCATTTCTCACATCATTACTATTTTTTATATCATTAAACATTCTCAATAACCTCACATATTTTGATTTGCTTTCCATGCTTGTTATGCGATATGTGAAAACATGGTAACTTACTGCATTGATGAGCATCATTCAACTGTTAGGAGGTGAACATCCCCCTTGCTCCCTAACCTTAGAAGAGTCAAGACTGTTTTTCTTTTGTGAATTGTCTATTTACATCTATTTTTCACTCGGGATCATTTTTTATAGGGGTGTTTCATCAATCTGTCACTGCTTTTAATATCTTTTGAAAAGGGCATGCTGGCATATGAAATACAGAGCTAAGAGTTTGTCTTTTAAATTATGATATTTCTTGGCAATATTTTTCAAAATGGTATTTTTGCAATTATATGCCTAATATATAGTAAGAGCTTAATAAATATTTATTGAGTAAATGATATTTTATATGTATTTATTTTTCAAAGTTATATTCTACACATTCAAGATAATATAGGATTAAATCTTGCTTTTTTTCATTCAATACATTGCAAAGACTAGGTCATGAAAGTTTTAAAAAAATATTCTGGAAAATTAATTTTATCAATATAGAAATATAGCACATTAATTAATTTTAAAAAGCTTAATACTGTGAGCTTAATTTTGTTTTAATTTTTTTTCTATATCACAGATAACACTATAATAAACATATTTATAAAATCTTCCTATGGAATTCAGATGATTTCCTTAGGATATATTTCTAGACCCAGGATTACTGCGTTAAAAGCTACAAACATTTATGAGTTTTAGTACATAGCTCCACATTATTACCTCAAAGAATTGCATGAATACACTCTTCATCAAGCAGTACAAAAGAAGATTCCATTAAAGCGACAAATCTTTTACAAAACTAGCTCTACTAGTACTTTTTACTCTAACAGTGATACCAGTTTCATGAAAAGTATTATTTTTATGGCTAAGATAAGTTCTGAAATGAAATAAATCCATCTAAGATAACAGGAAGGGAATAATGTCTTCAAGAGAATACACTCACAACAAAGCTCCTCTAAGTGATAAGTTGCTCAGCTGCTATAACTATTGACCAGGAATGATGATAGTATTCAACACACACATAATTGTTTCAAGATTTGATAAATCCGGTCTACTTTTCTCAAGCACTGACAAGCTTTAAATTTATCTTCACCAATGCATTGAGTTTTGAGAATTCCTCAGTGATCTTGCTTGTAGCATTTTCTTTGACTTTCCTTCACTAAAAAGACTACTTCCAACTCGATCAGACAATAAATAAGACATGTACTGAAGGTCTGAATATGTGGGCATTTTTTTTACCTTCTAATTTTTAAAATTGATTCTAAGAAGTACATTTGTCTAAAAATGAGTCATCTCTGTTCTATTATAAAATATAATCAAGTTCTGATAATTTCCTTCATTTTACTGACATCAAAATAAATGATATGCTATTCAATTTCTATTTAATCCCTAAATAATTGTTTAAAATGTATTGTTCTTGCTGTATAAAGGTCAAACGTTCCTGATATCCTGTTTTAGACTGCTTAGATTCTCCACCCATTTCATACAATTTAACAAATGTTAAAGTAACAATTACAATATTATTTTCTAAACTCCCTAAAAACTTTTGAACGTTGTTGTTTTCCAACATATACAGATATCTCCCATTTGTCAAAAGTTTGCTTTACGCCACTTTGTTTTTACAAAAGACCTATTTCATATCTGTTTTTGTTAAACAAAAGTAAAGATTTTCACTTTTATGAAAAAAAGGCGAAAAGCAAAAATAGCACTGTTTGTTTTGTAGTAACCTATTATAGAGGCCAAGGCATCCCAGCAGGGAGAGTGGCCTAGCCACGCCCCTTCCCCAGAAACCACACTCAGCATCTCAGCATCAAGCCACGTTACCTTTGAACTGAGTCTGTGAGCATCTGTGCTTTATCTCAATTTATTCTGTGCACCCATTAGCAAGATATAGTGTTAAGGCATCAGAAAAGCCTGAGAGCTCGTAAGAGTGTTATACTTAGTGTAAAACTGGATGTAATTAAAAGTATTTGGTATGATTTAGTAGTTACTTTTGGGGGTCTGGGAATGCTCAAAATTTTTCCCATATAAATTAATGGTAACTGCTTCTTTGCTTTATGCTTTATTTTGGCTTTACAGGAATACTTTACTTTTGGATAGTGGGAGAAACCTGTCTAGCTTTGACCTAAATAAAGAGGCAAGCTCAAAATAAAAAATAAAAATAAATAAAATAAATTGAAAAAAAAAAGAAGAGAGAAAGAGATGAATTTAATCGGGAATAACAGGAAATGCAATTTGGGACACACAAACTGTAGCAAGCTACAAGCAAATCTGCTGAGGGTCTGGGGTAGGCTGTATTTATGGGCAAGGAATATAAGTTGGGGAGAGTTCGGTTAGAGTCTGTTAAAATCAAAACAAATGGAGACCAGCTTTGAAAACTCCTCAAGCAGACAAAACCAGTCCCAGTCATATAAACAATTTAGCCCATTTTGTGAGCCCAACCTGGCCTGGGTCATTTCTTATTCACGTCTCTGGAAACAGAGGTTTACAAGCTTATGGTTTATGAGGAAAACTGCCAAGTTTGATATGAGGTAACCTCTGATTAATTCCCTAATATTTAAGAAAATATCAATGTTATCAGTTTTCTGCAAATCAGGCATTTATTGAAAATCAGTTTCTCAGTCATTAGATTTTGTTTTCCTGAGGACACATGTGTGAGATTTTTCTTTTCTGTATCCTCTGGTTTCACTTTAGATTGAAATTCTTTCACAACAGTATGATCTCATTTTGATAAAAAAAAAAAAATCTCCACGTAGGTATGTAATATGTATTTGTAATGAGAATAGAAAAAAGTCCAGAAGGAACAGACATTATCTTTTGGGGTAGATGGTTGTAGGGGCTCACACTGGGGCAGTGAATGAGCTTACTCTGTTACAATGATCATGTGTTACATATTTGCTCTAAACAAGCCAACAAAAATTTATGATGGTATTCTTCACAGAAATGCGACCTAGCGAAATTTAAAAATAATTATCTTCTCTGGAGGTACTTTTTTTGGATACAGTATGTTGATGCTGGTGGATAAGAAGTCAATCCTTGTGGGTTGAATGGAGTCAGAGGTTTGCTCTCAGACTACAGAACTGTTTTTCTCCTTGCAAAGAACTAGGTGAAACAAAGCAAGAAGAAACTTTGCTCTTATTTAGACACACTCTAAATACTAGAGTTAATGTGTCCAAATAATTAAGAGTAGTTTAAATACATCCTTTCAACCCTCCAGACTGGAGGATGTCACTTATCAGCCAGATGTCTCTCTGCTGTACAAAGTGTGACTATGTTTTATAATGTAAGATCAAGGATGCCCCCAAACAATTAAGAAAAGTTAGTGTTTGCCTGGAAGAACGCGATTTTTTTGCGTTCTCCCTTAAAAACTATTTCTGAGCAAGTGCCAACACAAACACATTTTTTCTTCCTAAGGAATCGACTCCTGGTTTTTCAACCCTCATCCTTTTCATTACCTTTGAGACAGAGCCAAAACTGTTTTACCCTTCTGAATTTCAAAATGAGACGACAAAGGTAGGGTTTTGTGTGCGTGTGTGTGCGCGCGCGCGTAACACCTTTTCACAAAATCGAGCATTCTGATAGATAAAATAATTCCTCTTTTGAACTGACTGAAAATGGTCTCTCTTTCTCTCTACCCCCTGCCTCTTCTCTCTCGTTCTGCAACAGCCCTAAAGTCCCGTTTTGAGGCACTTTATAAATCTGAACACAATTATTGGGGGAGGGGAAAAGAGAAGAAACAGAGGAATAGAGGGTGGAGAGAGAAACAGAAGGCAGGGAAACAGTTAAAGGGGTTCACTCGTTTACCCTTACCAATTCCTCCCTCGGCACACATCACAGCATGACGGTCCCGAGTCCCAAGATGCAAGAGAACCACGCACAGATCCGAAGACCGGAGACGGGTTATGCTTCTACGCCAATCATTTGCCTTGTGGTGGGGAGAGGAGGAACACTTCTCAGACAGCACCCAAACTCAGCTGGCCGAGCCGGAGCCGAGCCCGGGTGGAGCCGGCGACCCCTCCTCGCCTATTTCCTTCTGCTCCTCCTTCTCCGCGGGCTCAGCAGCCCCCGCGCTAACAGCCAATCGCCGCCGCCCCGCCTCCCGCGGCGTCAGGGGGCGGAGCCTGGCCGCCCCGACTTCTGGGCTCCAGCTGTTGGACAGAGCTGCCTGTGGGCCCAGCGCAGAGGTTCCAGTGGCTCAGACCTTTTCAGTTCTACTGCTTACTTTCACATTACAGTACAGGTTGCCTGCATTTGACAATTTGGTTCATTCTTGTTTTGCTGAAATTCAGTTTAACAGTTCATCTATTTACCAAGACTTGAAACGCTTGGCAATTATTTTTTGGAATGTAAAGGGATCAAATCTAAACATTTCATGTTATTATTTTGTAACCGAAAAAAAAAAAAAATGAGAACAAGACTACAATTCCAATTTAGATTTTTTCTCACTCCTCGACCTTTATTCTCTCCCTCACTCAGTATAAAGTGTCTTTGTCCACACACCTGCCAGGTTGTGTTAGCTTAAAACTCATGGCTTAAAAAAAAAATTTTTTTCGCTCCTAAATAAATTCCAACAACATGTCTGATCTCTCAAAACTTCTGAGCAACTAAGTGCTTTGAGAAAGAGAAAGGGCATTTGGTGAAGACAAAACCAATGGTGGCGATAATTCAGACCAAAACCTAATGATCACTGGCTGCCAATTTTTTTATCTTATTGAAACAAAATAAAGAGAAGCAAAAACCTCTGCAACTCTCCTGTTTTGTGCCTCTGTCTTCCAATTTCTCAAATGTGTAGTGAGAGTGAAGAAAACGAAATGATCATACAAATGTTTCACTATTAATGAAGAGCTCACTAAGACAGAAACATGGCACTGACTTAAAAACTCTTCCAGACCAGACTGGAGAGGCCAAACAAGTTCCTTCACCCAGTGAGAAGGTGCCTCTCCCAGACAGGGAGAAACAAGTTCTGGGTGTGGCTTCCTGTGACGGCCAATTCGGGAAATCTTCTACAGGCAAGGGCAAACTTACAGAGTTTAGTCAACTCAGAGAATAAACCCTGCCTAGCAGAGCAGACTGTCATTTATATGGCCTTTGAAATTCCTGGACCTGGTAGCACTTTTTGCAGCCAAGTGATTGTCTCTAACATAACTTGAGATAGAATAAATTTCCTATCAAGCCAGCCTTCTTGAGGACATTTAATTTAAGTGGGCCTCCCGGAGTTTCCCCAGTCAGTACTGATGCTGTTGTCCCAGTGGAGAGTCTTCCTGGGAGGATGCATACCAGGAAAATTCAGGAAGGGGGATGGTATTTGCAGTCTGTTTGGACTGCTTAAATCAGTGGTTTTAACTAGCTACACAGCAGTCAACTGGAGAGCTTGATGTGAAGGCCCCACCCAGGGCAATTAAACGAATCTCTGGGGGTGGGGCTCTGAGGTTTTCAGCTGTCCAAGTAATTCTAATCTGCAGCAAGTACTGAGAATGACTGGCTAAAATTTAAATTTTTGTCTTAGAGGAACATCTACATTATATTTAAGTAAAAATAAAAATGCAGTACCAGAATAACGTGAATCATTTTGAAATACAACTTATCCTTATATATATTCTTTATATATTTGTATATTTTAATATAAATGTAGAAAATATGTGATAAGGTACACATGAAAATTGTTTACTCAGTGGGGAAGGATGAAAGAGTGAGGGGATATTACTAGCTTTCTATTTGTTTCTGTATCATTTGACTAAAGGAGTATGTATCCCATTTATGATTTAAAAATATCTAATTAAATTTTTAAAATTAAAATACTTATGAATGTCATTGCAAATAACCACTATTAAAGTAGGATTCAGTTTGTTCATTTTTGCAAATGTTTCTCTAATATCTAACTTTTCTCCTAAGGATTATTTGCATTTTGTAAAAAAAAAAAAAAAATCCATAAATTTTTTGATTTAACACATTAGCTACCAAAATGTAAGTATTAATTTATATGGTTATTGCCAAACTTAAAATATATTTACTTTCTTGTAATTTCAGAAATATATTTCATTTTTATGTACTTATCTTCTCATGATGTTTTTAAAAAATTAATATTCAAAATATATGATATAGATATAAGGAAATTTCATCTTTTCTAACAAAAAAATTATAATTAGTATCTCAATACTAATGGCTTTATAATTAATTGTCAGGAAACATATGGCATAGTAGTCAAGTACCTAGGTTTGACCTGGATTTAGATCTTAGCTCTGCACATTTTTAAATATGGTTTCATCTCCAAGCCCCATAGGTAAAATGAATCCGATAATATCAACCTCAGTGTTATTAAGATTACATCAAGTCATGCTGCTAAAGTGCTTATGACTATGTAAAGCAAATAACAGCTGCTTATAAGTGATAGTTATCAATTCACTGGCTTCTATTTTTTCCTCTCTTGTCTTAAACATACCCAAAGATTATTACCATGGCAGAAGTGGACTAAAATTTTATCAGAAAACGTTTTTATAAAATAGTAAGCATGATTCTTCTTATGACCGATGACACTTCTTATTGTTATATATATTCATTCTTTCAAGCTACTGCTTTAACATGTAACACATAAGACAATGTTTTGTTTGTTTGCCTCAAAATATTTTACATATACCTGTGTTTCCTAAAGTGACACACAAGCTGATTTTTCATGATTCATAAGCAACCAATTTTTTTTCTGTCCTTGTTACCAGAATGTGACTCAAGCACAGAGAAGTACATTTCCCAGGATCAGCTTTCTGACTAACTTTTGGATCAAAAAAGAGAGATCAATGCCTCAGGCAATAAAGGTTTATTATTTGTAGATGAGCCCCGATTTTAATAAATTAATCACTGGATTTTCTCTCTTTTCTTTCCTTAATATTTACTCAGCACTAACAAAACATTAGTATGTTAGGCACCGTTCTAAGTAGTTTACATCTATAACCTCATTTAATCCTTTTCTAAGGCTTACGAGTTCAGTGTTCATTTAGAGCTGAGAAATCTGACATGCAGAAATAAAGCAACTAGCCCAAGATGGCACAGCTAGTAGGTGAAAGCCCTGAGGACCCACATTCTATCTTGGACTATTCAGCATAGCTTTCAATGAATTAGGAAAGTGAATATTAAGCGATTTTTGTTGGGGGAAGGTAAAATGATGCTATGACTGTAACTGCCTTGTTAAAAATAAAAATTCTATATTTTTTAGAAACAAGAATATGTCAATATCATTACTACCAATTGTATAATTGGCCTTAATATTATGTGTGTACATTTCTTAAAAAGAGGAATTACATTTCCTTCCCTGTATATCAACTGATTTACTTTCTTCCACATGAGAACAAGTTGGCTTTTAATTTTATAAAATCCCTTTAACTGCAATGATTGCACAGATCATCAAAAGGGGAAGCTCTATAATGGCAGAGAGTCAAGCTGATCTCAGAGTTCTAGATATGTCCATATACCTCTTCTTGATCCGTTTTGTAATGTGATGAAAAAACTATTAATAGGTAGTAGCAGAATTCTTCACATGGACCAATGATGACCTTTTATAAAAGATCAGTCCTTTACTTAGACAAAAGTCAGTCCCAGAGCTTTTGTCTGAATTTAGATGTAGTTGAGACAAAGATGTATACATTTTTCTGGATATTATGTATCCAGAATTATTGGCCAGAGAAAGCAGGAGCCTGAGGGCTTTGGAAAGTAGAAGGTGGGTTATAATTTTACCTTGAGAGAAGATGGAATCCAGCCTCTGAGGAATTGCATACAACCTTGTGCCAGAGATGGAAAATGGCCAATGATAAACTCCCTGAGCAGGTATGACTTTAAGAAAGTGATGTCTCATAGTCACTTTTAAGCAGTTTCCTTTTCTGTGGTACTGCATTCTTTGCAAATCAGAGCTTTCCAAACAACAGGCTATGGATGTGCTGCAAGCAAACAATCCCTTGCCACACCACCCCCATTTCTCTTCGCATGGGCAGAGTGGAGAATTGAGGTGGGGGTCTGGAGCTCATCATGAGCTCATCATGGATAAGAAAACCATGGAGCTGATGAAGAGGTCTGTGATCCAGGTTCCCAAAGAAAACAGCAACTAGCTCAAAGGAATGTTTGTCAGGACTGGTGAGGAGGCTAAGCCAGCACCCCTCCAGGCCTGGTCTCAGTTCTCTCTTTTCACATATTTTGGGTAACTCTCTCCATTGTCAGCTGTGGGGGACTGTTGCACCTCAGCACATATGTTCTGTGAGTTAGAGCTTGACATCAAAAATTGAATTAGATTCAAAATCTATTTACATTATCACAAAGCATTTCAATATTACATTTCTCAGTGAAGTATTTGGTTGAACCATATGCAACTGCCAATATTCAACCAGTTTGACATCTAAAAATGGCAATTTAATATACTTTGACTAATTAAAGGAAAGGCTATTAGAGTTTTAAATATAATTTGAACTCTTACAAATTCTGATAAGATTGTAAAACTAGTTTCTTATTGATGGTAATTATCAAGAATTTAAAGAAATCATTATATTTGCCCCAAATTTTATGTGGCCATTATGTAGCATTTCGAACATAAAACTTCATATAAAAATGCTCATGGAAACATCCATGTATTGTATAATTCCCTTTCTATGAAATGCCAGAATAGGTAAATCCATAGAGAGAGAAGGTAGCATAGTGGTTGTCAGGGGTTGGGGAGAGAGGGAACAATGGGTAAAAGATTTTTATTTGGGGTGATGAAAATGTTCTGAAATTAGGTAGTGACAAAGGTTGTACAACTCTATTAAAACCACTTAAAATGGGTCTTTAAAAGGACAAATTTTATGGTACATGAATTATATCTCTAAAAAATTACATGACAAAGATGTTTATCAAAACAAGCAAAATATACTCAATAAAAATGTTAAATTCATTATAAAGAAATTTTAGGTAAAGTCAAAGTTTTTAATATCTTCCTCAATACTTTGAATTTTAAAATTTATTATAATTCTGTTATATAAAGAAAATGCAATAAAATTTTACACCATCCCCACTCATATAGATCAATTAGTTGATCTCATTGTATTGTACAAATATCATTTTCAACAAATGTTAACACGTGAAAAGTGATGAAAATCTCCATGTTGTATTATCCTCCAACCTTTAATAAAAGTCTTTTATGCTCAAACGTCCTCTTAATAATGTTTGGGGAATTGGACAGAAATCTCTGTGTCTGAGGGGAAGTGTCCAGAGAAAAGATGGCAAACTGGATGCAATGTGACCAGCTGGGATTGCAAATTCCAGGGTAGCACAAATTTGGGGCGAGAGGTGATCGGCCACCCTTTCTCTAGAAATCTGGCAATCAAGAAGGAGTGGTAACTGTTTTATTTAAAATTTAAAGGATAAAGTGGCCTTAAGGCGGGAAGAATTTGAGACATGGGTTATAAGTCAATCTATGATCACTGGAAAAAGTTGGAGCAAAGTGAATTAAGTCTTTAGTTTCAACCTCTCTATACCCAGAACTCCCTATATCTCTGCTTATTCAGTCACTTATTTATTTCATAGAATTAATGGAGTACCTAATATGTGACAGGCACCATTCCATGTACAGGAAATACAGGAGTAAATAAAACAAAAACCCCTACCTTAATTGGATGGATATGAAAATTTTAATATGTCAGAGTCTCTGTAAGGTCAAATGTTACCCTTTATGATAAAGAACATGAGAAGGAACTGAGCTCCACCCAACAATATAGGTTGTGTGACCTGTATCTATGTTATTGCTCTGCAGTAATGGGGTCAGTCAGAGGGTGACTGAGCTCTTCAGAAGAGCCTGACCTGGGCAGTCTGATTAGCAGAAACATAGGTGCTGTATTTTTGGTCTGACAGATGGTACATGACTTAAATGGTGATGGGAAGTGATAACGCTCCATTAATTTAGGTGCTTCATTAAGCCTAGTGCAACTTTCCAAGCTGGATGTAATGACATTCCTGCCATCCATTGGGTGAAGTGTCAAATCTCTTCCTTGAGTGATTTTGGTGATCAAGTATCTCCATTACCAGGGAAAATCATGATAGAATGTCAAGTCAACATGACTAGGCAGGGACACACAGTGGAAGTCAAAGTAATGAGGATGTTCTATATTTCTTAAGCTCAATGGTGGTGTATTAGTCATGATTGTCCAGAGAAACCAATACCATGTATATACTTAGAAGCAATACCATGTATATAAATGTAGAGAGAGAGAAAGAGGTTGAGAGATTTTTAAAGAATTGGCTCACACGATCGTGGGGAGTGGCAAATCCAAAATCCGCAGAGTAGACTGGCAACTAAAGACTCGGAAGAGCTGATGTTGCAGTTTGAGTCTAAAGGCAGTCTGCTGCCAGAATTCTGCCTCTTTTGAAGGAAGTCAGTCTTTTTCTATTAAGTCTTTAAATTGATTGGATGAGGCCCATTCACATTATGGAAGTTAATCTGCTTTACTCAAAGTCATCTAATTTCAGCTAATTTAAAGTTAATCTCACCTAAAAAATTACCTTCACAGAAATATCTAGAAAATTTGTTTGATCAAATATCTGGGTACTATGGCTTACGAAGTTGACACAAAAAATTAACCATCACAGGTGGGTACATGGATTGGTTAAACTGTCAATACACATTAAAAAATTAAGACAAAGTCAATATGTTCCTTCCTCTTGGAGGCTGAGATTATAATTTGGAATATAATCTCCTAAGGTTGGCCAAGACATCTGTGAAAGCCCCTGTTGACAAATAATAAAACAGACTTGTAAAAAATGCCAAACAAGGTCCTTTTGGAATGCAAGGGAATAAAATATGTAAACAAGCACTACCGAAACAAAAGTGCAAGGATGGGCAGGTTTCCCTGTTCCCACGTTCTTGGTCCTGGCACATAGCATCTTCACCCATCAATAAGCTCCCAACTGGAAGTTCATGGCATTTGCTGAAGTTTTAGTTGAGATTTGAAAGGAAAATCTAGAAAATATTCTAACGATTGCTTTTGTTGATCAGACAGGCAGAACTGAGAAACAGAAAAGAATGCTGGCTAGACCCTCAAGTAACTGTCTCCCTTGCTGTGCCTAGATCCACTTCTTCAGGCACATGCTAGCATTGACTATTCCTCTGAAAATTATTATTGCTTATGTCTACCCAGGGTATAATGTTTAATGTTCAGATTAATTTGGGCCATTTGTCATCTAGGAGACTCATTTACTGAACCCACAGTGAGTACAGAGTAAGACAAATATTTATTTCTCTGTTTATCAAAATGATGTTTTTTTAAGACTTTTATGTTTGTTAACATTTCATAAATCAAATTTTATTTCAAATGCCCTAGAGGAGTTCATCATTAAAGGAGCTGGTAATGAATCCTTTTGCGGTGCTAAATTTTGTTATATTTCTTTTTTTTAAAGAGCACTAATGATGGGAAGTGTGTTCTCCAGACCTGCTAGGTTCTGAGCGGTCCTTCATCTGGTCCCTCACTAGGTTATTACCATTTGCATAAAATCCATTTGCTGTCATGGGCACAAGGCTTTTATAAGAATTACTAAAAATATTTTGAGTGTGTGTACGCCATTAAACCATATTTTACAGATCCTAAAATAGAGAGCTTATATTATCTTTTTATGTGCTCTAAATTTGCATAATTTAATCTATGCTAAAGTCTCTTTGATTAAAAAAACCTTTCTTCACGTAAAAAAGATTAGAATAAAATAGATTTAACAAAAAGTGAATTTATAAAAGTGTCTGTTTCATCTGTGGGTTTTAAAAACTTACTGTCTAGAGCATATATTATAACTTCCACTCATCATTTCTATTACATTCCAATTTTAGTATATGTGCTGTCGAAGTGAGCACGTTCCTTACATTCCAGCACATCAAGTGCGTAACTATAGAAGAAAGTCAAGACACGAGTAGCCCTATCGAATTTTGTTCTAATGACTTTGATGCAATAATCAGAGTCTGGATTGGATCTGACCAGTGGTGGTTTATATCCTGAGAGCTTCAATTTCTTCTTCTGTAAAAGGAAGTGAGATTAGATGCCTTCTGAGGTTATTTTGGCTTCAAACACTGTAATTATTTAAGTTCTAGTTTTGTCTTGCTCTGCTATATAATTTAGTAAAATGCCAACAGAAGATTATCTTAGAAAAATCTACCTGCTTTGCTTTGGATATGAATATTCCTCATAACAGTACATATTAGAAATTTCTTTTTTGTTGGCATCAAGTTTTGATTTAAAATTTGCTCACTTGTGGATATATTGTGACACTGCGTATTATTATCTGTCCTTTTGTTTTATGTGATTCCTTGCAACTAAATTGCTTTGCTCATCCTTTCTGCCTATGGATATTCAACTCATCTTCCAAATCCTGCTTATTCTTTTACCAGGATGACTCCGATCACCCTTGATAGTGAGCTCCCCTCCATCTGAACTAGCTTGGGCCTATCACGCGATCTCTGCTTTTACTTTTGTTTTGTTTTGGAAATTTAAAAAATCTAGAAAAGTATAAAGAACATAAAGCAAATTTACAGTATCCTACCATTCAGAATTAATTGCAGTTACCATTTTGGATTATGTTCCTTCAATCTCTTGTTTCTTTAATAAAATATTATACATATCACTAAAGTCTCTTTCAACACTACTCCAAGTCACATTTCCAGAAGCTGCATGTATGTTGTGTAACCTTCCAGGTCTTTAAAAAAATACATATATATGTGTGTGTGTGTGTGTGTGTGTGTGTGTGTGTGTGTGTGTCAGCATTTTATTTTTAACTAACGTACATTGTGGTGATGGTTATGCAACTGTACAAATTTAGGAACTCTACTAAACTGTACTTGGAGGATTTTATGTTGTGGAAATTACCAAATGATTCAAAAAACAAGTGTAGCACATTTAAAGTGAAAAAGCATTATCACTCAAAATATTCCTTGGGGTGACTGTAATGTGCTATCTTGATTAAGAACCACTGGCTGAAATCCTAAAAGCTCACAGATGTGGAGCCTTTCAGTACAATGATTTAAAAAGGTGGCAACTGAGAAAAGGGAGGTCTTACAGGCACAGAACCTTCATCAGAGAGACTAATTGAGCACTTGACATGCCATTAGAAAAGACTGTCACCCCCCGAGGATATTGTCTAGATTACAATGCTTTATGTCTAAGGTCCAAAATTGCAGTTTACTCAAGGATTTCACTTTAACAGAGCAATTACAGAGCTTTTAAGATGCTGTATTTTTTAGTGCTACACTGAAATAACTGTTATGTCCGATCTCTACTGTGTTAAGTCAAAATGTCTATTTGTTTCAAACATCTCATTAACAGAGAACTCAAATGGATTAAGCTACAAGAATATTTTTGATAAAGAAAACATGGAATAAGGAGGTGTTAAAAGCATTTCTTAATTACAAAGCTCAGAAAGAAAGGCAATAGCCTTTAGTTTATTGCATTCACCAGAATGAAATGAGACATTTATCCAACTGACTTTCTAAGAAACTGTTTTTCTAGGCAGCCAAAATATCTGAGTTTATACAAACAAGATTAAATCCAATACCTCTCAAATCTTTACGAATTAGCTATTCCTAACTTCTTTCAATGTAGTAAAACCAATGCCAATATAACATTTAAAAATTTCTTTTATGGTTATAATAAACTTATTCAAACTTAAAGGCCCTTTCCTCTCAACAATTTATGAACAGGAATAATTTTACATAGATTGCAATGCAAAAATCTAAGCATATCTATATTGCAACATATCTAATTAAGGTGAAGAAATTAGTCAACTTCAAGTCATAAGATAACCTGAAAAGCAAGTTTGAACTGAGAAAACAGATGTGGAACACTACACACAATTTCCTTTAATATAGGATGCCATAAACTCTGAATAATGAATTAACAGCTTTTCTTAATTCCTTGAACATTTGTCAGACATTGTAATTACTGACACTAATGTCAGTTCATGGATAAAAGGAGAGAGCCCCAGAATTTAAGGACAAAGGAAAGTTACTCGTAATTTACTAGTAAGACAACCCACAATGATAGAGAATATAAATTCTCAGAGTAACTCTGTGGAACAGAAGTGTTTCCTAAATCTTGGTCAATGCCTAGGTTTCTGACATCTCTACCTCTCCTGCCTTGCTCACTAGAGTTCGACTACACAACCCTTCGACTATTAGTCTGAATAAGGCAGGTTTTCTCCTACTTCAAGGCCTCTATATTCTACTAGCAACTCTCTTTCCCTAGATGTTTGCTTTAATGTGTCCTTCTCATCCTATATGCCTCAGTATATACTTTTTGGCAAGGTACTCCTTGACCAACATAAATTATGTTTCCACTATCCCTCTCTATTATATCAACCTGTTTCATTTTCTTCAAGATAATTCTCAATAGCTGACATTATCTTAATTACTTATTTGTTCATTATCTGAGGACTCCCTCCCCTTCCACACACACAACTAGAAGGTAAGCTAATATTCTCTGCTTGCAGTCTCACCTAATGCACAGTAGATGTTTAACTAATAATTGTTAAAGAATGAGTGAATGAATGACTCTCCCAAGGCATGGTAGACAAAACTTCCATTTCCTTTCAGCTCAGAATGAAAAAAAATAATCAAATTCCAAAGGAAAGAGCAAATTCTTTCTGGTACGTAGTGCTGCTTGAAAGAAAAATCAGTACCTAATTCTGTGTCCTCTGTCTATGGCCATGCCATGTGAACAAGCTTGATCCTGTCTAATCTCGGAAGCTAAGCAGGATCGGGCCTGGGAGACCACCTAGGAACACCAGGTGCTATAGGCGTAAAAAAAAAAAAAAGGATTGTGAACTGACGAGGTCCTTGCAATCTGTGAGGTCAATCGAGGGTTGCCTCGTCTAAAAAAGTAAAATAATAATAATTTTTTTTCATAATTCTGTGTCCTCTGACTAAATTCCGTGCCCTACTTGCTATGCCTATTTGCATTATTTAGCAATGTCATATGGCCTTAGGTAAGTCTTATTACCTCAGAATCTCTTTCTGTCCTCATTAGGGCCTGTGAAATATATATACTGAGACCACCAGTTCCAAACTCAGACCAGTGATTTTGCAACTACTACCTACACGACCTTGGACAAGGTCGATATTACTTCACCAAGCTTGTTTCCTCATCTTTAAAGTTGGGATAATACCCACCACACAAGGTTGTAGTGAGGATTAATGAAATAAAATATATAAATTGTTTGACATATAGTAGATGCTTGATAAATATTTTTATTCCAACTACTACAATGTATAAAATTTAGTTTTTTTCTTAGGAAACAGACCTTACTTTCTGTAGACTTACTAACAGACATTTATTAGGTAGGAATTTTCCAGATTCTTTATTAACTGTTACTTAGGGAGTTCCTATGCACAAAGACAAAATGTCTCAAGACAATTGTTTCAGTTGGGACAACCAGAGTTGTACATAACTACAAATATTAAGAAGCAGAAAGTGATAAATATTTTAAGTGAGGGACAGCTATGAAAATTCAGAGGGAGACATTGCTTTCACCTCCAAGACACAGTATAGAGAAAGGGTATTTGAGCTAAGCCTTGAAGGATGTCACTAATTAAAAATTCTTCTTGGCAGAGCCCACAGGCTAAAAAATTACTTTCTCCTCTGTGGTATGCTTCATCGCTTTGCACCACTTTAAAACACTTAATTTATATTAGATTGTTAATTCTCGTTTTTGTCTCCTATGTAATATGCATTTCTGGATGGCAGGGACGGTCGTACCACCGCTGAATTCTCCAGCACCTCATTAAAGGAATAGTTGTAATAACTAGAGAAATGACGGAAAGGCTGTTTGAGTTTTAGGTTTAGTCCAACGTTGAGTGTGGCTCTAGAGTCTGACTGATTTTAATTTTAGGCTGTGCCTCTTAGTTTGGGTAAATGACTTTTAGGGTTGACAGATAAAATACAGGGCACCCAGTTAAAATTGAATTTCAGATAAACAGTGAATTATTTTTTTAAGTATGCCCTATGCAATCAATAAGGCACACTTATAATAAGGTTATTTATTGTTTATCTGAAATATCATATTTAACTGAGTGTCCCATATTTTCACTTGCTAAATCTGAAAACCCTAGTAACTTCTTTGATCATATCCGTTTCTTGGAATAAGGATGAAAATAGTACTTTCTTGGATAATCTATATAAAGAATCTCGCGCACGGTAAACCCTCTCAATTCACCTTCTAAATCAGGATTCTTCGGCAAGAGACATGTCAAACCTCCGGGACAATGACTCTGGGTGCACTCCAAACTATGGTTACCCTTTTAGAAGGCCTTATAAAGAGTGCAGGAAAAGTTGAATAGAACTCTGAACAAAGTTATAAACTGCTTTGAGAGATATGCAAATCTGCCTTTAAGGTAATAATACAAGGGTGTTCGATCAATGTTGCACTAGGCGAAAAAGGATCTTAACAGAGAAAGCGGTGGCTGTATTTCTGCGCACGCGCACAAGAGCTCCTGCGGCTCTACGCCCGGTCCCCGCCCCACCAGAGAGAGTCACGTGGGGGACCATCACACTTGAGGAGCGACCGGACCTTGTCATGTGACCCAGGCTCCAGCTTCGTCCAGGGATGGAGCCGGAAGAGGGGACACCCTTGTGGCGGCTGCAGAAGCTTCCAGCCGAGTTGGGCCTGCAGGTGAGGAGAGCGCAGGCGACGGCAGCGCGGGGCGTGGGGCTCTGGACCGCCCGGCGTGCGAGTCAGGCCCTGTCTCCCGAGACGCCTTCGCAGGGCTGGCTCCGGTCGCCCGTGGAGGGAAGGAGGAAGGGGCGTGATTTCGAGTGGCTGGCCCCCGGCTTCCTCTAAAGAGCTGAGGAGGCCGAGACTTGGGGCGCCGCATCTGCACCCTAGCTTGGAGTTACCCCTCTACTCTAGGGGCTTTGCGCGCAGACTCTGCGGGGCCGCGTCCGCTCCCTGGTGGGGTTGACCGGTTAGCTCCGTGGCTTGGCCCGGGACCCAGTGACCCTGGGCTGGAGTGTGGAGCTGCCACATGATCTTTGAAAGCTTACAATGCCAAGTAGGGGGTTTGCAGCTTCTCACATAAGTTTCATTCATTCATCCATCACATACCTCCCGAAAACTCCCTGTGCACCGTCCTAGGTGCTGGGGATACCGTGGTGACCTAGAAAGCATACCCGGCCCCCTGTAGGGCGACAGGAAAANTACCATAAGTACTACCGACAACTGGGCGACTTACTTTGAGTAGGGTGGTCCATGGTGGCCTTTCCCTCAAGAGGTGATATACGTTGGCACCTCCAATCTAATAAGAACTTGGCTTGTGAGGACCTGGAAAAAGCCTCAGTCATTCTTTCAGCCAACTTTTTGTTCAAGTCTACCCTGTGCTAAGTGCCCTGGTGGAATAAGATAAAATAGTAAATGAGATGCAGCCTATGCCCTGGTGGAGCTTGCTGTCTAGTAAGGAAACCAGACTGAGTTCTCCAGTGATGAGCTTGTGGAAGGGGCAGCAACCTAGATTTGAAGGGAGCAAGGGAAGGTTTTCCAGAGCAGGAACATCTTGATTTCTAGGTTGAGTCCTGAAGGATGAGTAGGGACCAGACAGGCCAGAGGGGAGAGAATGTTTTAGGCAGAGGAATAGCAGCTACCAAGGTGAGAAGAAGAAAAGCAGCCTCCCCCATTCCCACCACCCCCACCCTTGGGGGCTTCCAGGACCTGCTATAGCTCTTAGAGGCTGAAAATGGGAGTAATAGGCAGAACTGGGAGACTAGGGCTGGACAAACGAGCAGGAATCAGGTGGCTCCAGTCTTTACGCTATGCTCCTGTGTTTAGCCTTACTACGAAAGGCACTGGCAGTTTATAAAGTATTGTTTTTGGCAGCAGCAACGTTTTAGTGACTTTGAAAGATGAGAGAAATGTGGAGAAAGTAAGTACAAAAAGCAGTTTCCTGACTAAACTGTAAAAGGAAAAAAAAAAAAACAGTGGTTGCTATAAGAGGAAAATCTGACTGAAAAGTGTTCTCAGCAAAAAACTTAGTGTTCCAAATATTAGACGTGAGGGAAATTTGCCAACTCATGAAAGAAAACAATATATGCAGAATTCAGCTTTAGCATTAGCTCTGGGAGCTGTAGTTCTGTTTACCTTCTGACTTAAGACTACTTACTAACACTTTGATTGTAAGTAGTATGTTAATATGTTTACTCCCACCATCTCTATCCCCAAACAATTCAGACCATGTGAAGTTACCCTTGAACATAACTTCTTAACTGGTCTTCTTGCCTCTAGTCTCTATCTTACTCTGAACTCCTTCAGGGTAAGTACTTGTTTTATATCCACAATTCTTGAGAGTTGTGTCTGGCCCAAGGTGGGTTCTTAAATCAGTGTTTGTTGAGGGAAGGAATCAATTAATATACATAAAACTAACTTTATCATTGGGACAGTCATCTGGATCCCAAGCGTTGGAAGGCTGGTCTATAGTGTCAATGATTGACAGCTTTGCTTAAGTCCCAATTCTTTTCCATTTACAGTGGGTGAAGGGTGGGGATGGGTGCTTAGTGTACATAATGTGATAGAGGGGTATGTTGGGTAGCTTTTATAAGTCCCAAAGTTTGACCATCCATCTTCCTTCGTTCCACTTGCAAGGGAAAGTTTGGGCAGGGTAGGAGTGAATTAATTTAATTTCTACCAGGATCAAGAAAGCCATCTTAATTCTCTTCTCCGATTTTACAAATGAGGAAATTCATACAGTGCTTTAGCCATCATTTGGAATGGGGTCATCAGTTGCTCATCTTTGTTCTGATATGTGTGGTGTTATAGAGAAGGAGTTATCACTTAAAATGGAGTGGAATATGATCCAGGGGAATAGAGTTGGAGGACTCGCCGCTTCAACGTGTTTCCAGGTTATTTGGGTTGATTCTTACAAGACGTAAATATCCCCTAAGAAATGTTAGGGCTGACATAGTAGATACTAAGTTAATATGTTAAAGACATGGAATGTAGTAGTAGTAACTGATAATAAATAATAATAAGAAGAATGATAACAATGGCTAGCAATGTTTAAGTGCTCTGTACAAACCAGAGGCACAGAACATTTTAATAACTTTATAAAACTAGCTAAGTAGTGGAACTAGGATTCAGACTAGCCAGTTTCATTCCAAAATACACAATCTTAATTACTATGTTGACTTGTATATGTCTTAGGATTCCTATTGCTGATATTAAGGTAGGATAGAGAAAAAGGAAGGTAAAAAAAAAAAGAATAGAAAGGTACTGAAGGGACCAAAAGAAGTAATATGAATGTTGTGAAAAATGGAAGAAAGGAAAATATAGTTCGTAGATCTATAGTAAAAGACTTTGATCTAAGAGTCATACTTTTATTTTTTATTTTTTGGTTCTTGGTATAAGTACGATGCCTAAGGTCTCCAAGATGAAACTTTTATACTCACCATCTTCCTTTCAGGAACTTTAGAGAAACAACAGTGTATCTATAAAATTATTTTAGCTTCTGCACATGGACAAAATTATAGAAATTTTTTTTTTTTGTAAAGTTCTAACTTTTAATTAATAAGATAATGTTAAAAATAGTTGCATTTCAACCTTAGTTGCTCTTGAAGATAACATGGACTTCTCTCAACAACATTTGTTTGTTTGCTACAGGATGGTAAATCTGTTATATAATTTTACTCATAATTACATTTCTTTTCTTTTTTTTTTTTCTCTCCAGCTTCTTCACAAAATAATTGATGGCATCTGTGGCCGAACTTATCCTCTCTACCAGGATTATCAGAGTGTTTGGGATTCAACAGAATGGGTACATGTTCTAGAAGATATTACCAAGTTTTTCAAAGCTGTAGTTGGTAAAAGTTTATCTGATGAAGAGGTAACTATACTCTACACTTCTTATAGTAGATAATATCTTATAGTAGATAATAAATAATTTAGATATATCTTATGGTAGATAATAAATAATTTAGAGTTCAGATTTTTTATTGAGTTGGTCTTTAGGGCACTATATAATACAAGGGCCATCATTACTAAGTATATATTATATAACAAGAAACACATCATCATTTAAGTAGAAAATTTGTGGAAGTTTGGGTTTTTGTATTTTTTTAAATGTATTTTTTCTTTATGTATTTCAGTTTTGTTTGTTTTAGAAACAAGGCATTACAGATATACCTAAATATCACCAGAGTATGCCATTTTTTTCCTGGAGATCACCACTCAAGAAGTTGGCGTGCATGTTTTATATTCTGTATTGTATGACTTTCATCTTTAAGCAATGTACACAGTTCTTTAAGTTGTTTAAGTGTGTAACATGTATTCATTCTTAATTTTTTAATGCAACATTGTGTTTTAGATTTATGAATATTGATAAATGTAGATCTAGTTTATGTAATTTGATCCCTTATAGTATTTGATGATAGGAATTAATAGGACTTATTTTTCTCTCTCTCTACTGATGAACAGTTAGGTCGTTGCCTCTTTCATTTTTACTAATAGTACCTGCTGCAAATATTTGTGTGTCTTTGAACACACATGGGCCAACTTTTCTAGGATAAACAATTGAAGTGAAATTGCAGGGTCATGGGGTATCGTTCCATTTAATTGCTTTTGTACTTTTGTTAAAAAGCATTTGGACATGCATGCTGTGTAGGATGCCCACTTTTTTAAAAAATGGAGTTATGTATGTTTGTCATTTTGATGTGGGTGATATTCTGGGTATGAGTTCTTTGTTAGATATATATGTATTTTAAATATCTTCTATTTTGTTGCTTGCTTTCTCACTCTCAACGGTGTCTTCTCGTGAACAAAAGTGCTAACTTTTAATCAAGTCCATTTTGTCAATGATTCTTTCCATGGTTAGTGGTATTAATTCTCTGTTTAAGAAATATATGTGCCAAAGTCATGACGATGTTTCTGTATGTTATCTTGTAGAAGCTTGATTGCTTTAGCTGTCACGTTTATGTTACTGACGCACTTTGAATTAATGTTTGTGTATGAAGTAGGGGTCAAATACAGATTTTTCACATTAATTCCACTTGACCTAGCACCATTTATCTAAATGACCATCTTTGCCTCATAGAATAGCCATGCAGCCTATGTTGTAAATCAAGTGACCATATATGGATGATTCTGTATCTGGACTCTTTATTCTACTCTATTAGTCTATTTGTCTATATTTGCCAACAGAATACTGTCTTAATAACTGTAAAATTAAAGCTACATTATATTGTTTTGATATCTAATAGTAGATGACCTTCAACCTTGTACTTCTTAAAGATTGGCTTGATTATTCTAGATCCTCTTCATTTTCATGTATATGCTAAAATGAGCTTGTCAATTTTAGCCAAAAAAAAAAAATTATTGGAATTTTGATAGGAGTGTTAATCAGCTTGGGCTATCATAACAAAATACCGTGGACTAGGTAGCTTAAACAATGGGAATTAATTTCTCACAGTTCTAGAGGTTAGGGCGTCTAAGATCAAGGTGCTAACTGTTTTGGTTCTCTAGTGGGGGCTTTTTTCCCTCACTGCAGATAGTTTTCTTCTTACTGTGTCCTCACATGGCCAGGGGAAAGAGACGGAACAAATTCTGGTATCTCTTATAAGGGTACTGATCCCATCGAGAGAGCCCCACCCTTATGACATCACCTAAACCTAATTACCTCTTAAAGGCCCCATTTCCAAATATCACTTTGGAGGTTAGGGTTTTAACAAAATGAATTTTGAGGGGACATACCTAAGTCCATAGCATGAGTATTGCAATAAATCTCTGGATCATTTGGAGGAGAATTGGCATCAACAATATTGAGCCTTCTTACCTATGAACATGGTATAACCTTCCATTTATTTAGATTAGCTTCAATTTCTCTCTACTATTTTGTAGTCTTCAGAGTAGAGGCCTTGCAAATATTTTGTTAGTTTTATTTCCAAGTAACTGATGTTGCTGATGTTCTTTAATTTTGTTCTCCAATTGTTTATTGCTAGTATGTAGAAATAAAGTTGATTTTTGTATACTTATTCTGTATCCAACATTTTTCTAAATTTATTTATTATATCCAATGGTTTATAAATTTTTAAAAATTTGTATGCAATTATTTTCTTTTTGAATTTTAATACCTTTTATTTCTTTTTCTTCCATTATTGCACTTGTTAATGCCATCAGGACAGTGCTGAAAAATAAGAAAGTAGTGCCTCATTCCTGACCCTAGGGAGAATGTGTTCACTACTTCACTGTTAGTATGTTAACTGTGTGCTTCTATAGATATCCATTATCAGTATAAAGAAGCTTCCTACAGCGTCTACTTTGCTGAGAATTTTTATTATAATGGTTATTGAATTTTATTAAATGCTTATTTCCTGAATGTATTATTTCTCACCTTAGTTAATGGGTCCATTGCATTAATTTTTTAATGTTAAACTAACCTACATTGCCAAAAAAAAAACACACACACACAACCCTGCTTGGTCATGATGTATTATCATTTTTTATGTTTTATTTGACTTGATTTGCCCGTATTTTGCCTAGGACTTTTTTCATCTGAATTTGAGTGATACTGGCCAATGATTTTTCTTTCCTATAGTGTGTTCATCAGGGTATGAAATTTTGTTCTGGTTTCATGGAATGAATTAGGAAGTAAATTTTTCTTTTCCTTTTCTCTGAAAGAGTTTATGCATGGTCGACTTTATTTCTTTTTTCACTTAGTACTGTGTTATCATGTTGCTTAATTTTCAAATATTTGGACTTTTTAAAAAATCAGTTATGATTTAATTACACAGTGGCCCAAAGATTTTGGAGGTATGATTCCAATCCTTTGATTGTGATTTGCTACATGGCTTGGCCTATGGTTCATTTTGGTGAACATTTCACATACAAGTGAAAATAATATATATTCTACAGTTGTTGGGTGTTGTATTCTATGTATAGATTAGGTTAAGTAGAAAGAGTTTTTCAATTCTATGACTTTTTTTGTCCCTATTAGTTACTGAGAGGTATTAGATTAATTTTCATAATCTAATTATGAAAGTAGAATCACTCATTTCTTTTTAGTTGTACCATTTTGCTGCTTTATATATTTTGAAGCTGTTATTAGGTACATACAAGTTTATGATTGTTATAAATTTCTGTTGAGGAAACCTTTTGCCATTCTTCTCTGTTTCTTATAATACTTCTTGCCTTAAAGGCTATACATATTGTCTTATATATTAATATATTGATACCAGCTTTATTTTTTGAGCGGTCTCCAGATGTATTCACTTCCATGCTCTTCATAAGTCAGTGCTTTTCTTTTACTTTCTGTTTTGCAAAAATTTCTTAAACCTCGTGTGCTGATTATACATTCTTATCTTGTTCTTTTCATAGTTACGGAAGTATTTTTTTTTTCTTTTCATTTACTGCCATTTTAAAGGGTATGTGAAAGGAAAGTGGAACTATATATTTATATTTTAAACAGAAAGAGGCTCTTTCACTCATTTTATAACCATTTATTTTTATTTCCATAGATATCTCAGCAATTGAATCAATTGAATTCATTTCATCAAGAAGCTATCATAAAATGCTTGAGAAGTAGGAAAGATGAAATCAAGCAGGCTCTGTTAGAAGAAATTGTTGATATTTCCTCTGCACAGCTACAGGATTTTGACTGGCAGTTAAAGGTGAGGATCTACTTATTTATAAGTATGTATGTTTTTTATTTCAGTTTTTTGAATAGAAAGATTTATTTTTATGATATTATACATATAAAATTTCTTTTATTTGGAAAATACATTGTCCCAAAAAGGTATCAAAGATAATTGAAATTACTTATTTTGCATTAATTGGGTATCAGTACACTACAAATATCCATGTATAATAACTTTATAATGATAATAAATTTAATCAATCATTACATGTCATAAATAGTGGGTCTTATATATTATATATTTGTCTTATATATAATATATATAAGGAAAAATATTTAACATATAATTTTGTCCAGAACTTTCTAGACCTTATAGTCTTCCCCAAATTGATAAATGTGATTCTACTTCCAGGGGAAAATCTATAATATGCTATTAAAACAGCATTTAAAAATGTTTTGAAAAGAGAGTCTTTATCAATAGGGTTCATAAAGAACAATTTTAGGCCAAGTTTCTATCCTCTATAGCGTACCTACACGTAGATGAGGAGAAAAATACATTGTGTTTCTTGATTTTAGCATGGCCCTGAGTAAGGTGTCTCATATTATCTTTGTGGATAAAACAGCGAAAAATGCTGGAAAATAATTCAGTTATATGGGTTCATACCATGGCCCTGAGTAAGGTGTCTCATATTATCTTTGTGGATAAAACAGCGAAAAATGCAGGAAAATAATTCAGTTATATGGGTTCATAACTGGATAAGTAACCAAAACCAGTTGAATTTGTGTTAGCTGGGAAGGAGGTCTCTGTGATTCTGGTCTTGGCCCAGTCTTCTTCAACATTTTTATGAATGTTATGCTTAGCAAATCTGAGGGTGACACAAAACTAGAGAATATTTAAGTTTTAATAAAGTTAAAATTTTAAATTATTTTAAAGCAGATTACAGTGGTGGACCGAATAAAGCAAAATAAACTAAGCCGAGATAACTAAGTAGAAGATTTTTCATTTAAGTAAAGCCAACCATTAATATAAAAGATATGAGAAATTTAGTTATTTTTATTTACCAAAGGGTAGCTTGAGTCAGCAGTATGATCCAGTCTTATGTTTTGTTGGTAGAAATGCTGTTTTTCAAGCAAGAGGTCGTAGTTCTAATGTATTCTGTTTTCAACCATTAAATCTTTTTAGTTAAGGTAATTAGTTTAATAGTCCTTTTAGTTCTGACTGCCAGACTTAGAGATAACTTAAACATATTGGAGCCCAACCAGAAAAGAATGACCAAGAAACTTAAAATCATAGTACATGAAGTTGCTTTGAAACACTTGAGACCATGTACCTGAAGAGGAGACAACCTGATAGAAATGTGAAAATTATCTTTAAAGGACTGAAAGTCACGTGGATGAAGGAATAGATATATGCTCTTTTGCATCAAGGGGTAGGACAAAGGCTAAAGAATATGATTTGCATTAAGATAGGTTTGAATTCAACCTATGGAACTTTTTTTTTTTAACAAATATGAGTATCTGAAAATTATTTTAACCTGTTCTTGAGTTAACACATTCTTTATCATTGGCGGTATTCAAGATGAGCGGAGAAAACACTTATGAGAAATACTGAGGAGAGTTACCTGTAAAATACACAATCTAAAGGTGCTACTTAAAATCTCAGATATGATGAGTCCTGTTTTTTGGTGAGAGAAAAGAAGAGATATGTGAGGATTTGATTCTATAATGTATGTACCACAAGGGAGATCTTTTAAGGTTTGCTGTTAGGGAAGGAGCCCCTTACCATTGCCCAAGAAATTTTCAAGTGGTAACACTCCAAAGATTCAACTATTGTGGGACTGTTCTGGCTCAGATTCCAGGAAAATTGAGTTTCACTTTGCCATCTGCCAATGAAGCTGTGGTGTTTGTTTAAAAAAATATTAGTATCATGAATATTTGGTTCTTCTATTTCCTCTAGGATACTCTCTTTAGACAGAATAGAAAATGAGGTAAATGTGTCAAGTGTTTTTGTTGAGTAGCTCTAATTGCAGATGGCATCTTGATAACAGTTATCAATAGTTAAGTAGAGAGTTAGCTGATCATGATTTAAGCATCTTAATTTCTGAGTTTGCCAGTATTTTTAGTTTTATCTTTGTATGTGGATTTTTATCCTCTTGATATCTTTGTACTTCTTAAGAATTCTCTGTTTCTTGATGCATTGGACCCATTAGCTGCATATGTACTTCCCAGCCATAACTCTGCTCTAGATTTCTGCTTCTGCCACAATGTGCTGACTGGTTGTCTTACTTTCCTAACCTATGTCCTCTCTTTTATTCACTCTCTTTCCAGTCTCTAAACATATGTTGGTTTGGCATGGGTTTAACTTTTTTATTTTTTCCACCTTCCCCTGTACTTTACAGCAAACAGAAGTATTTTTTAAATGTATTGTTCATAGGCTCTGATGCATACTTAATATATTTTAGTACTTATTAATTACTGTTATCTCTTTTTAAACAGCTTGCACTTTCTAGTGACAAGATTGCCACATTACAAATGCCACTTTTAAACCTTCATCTAGATGTAAAAGAAAATGGTGAAATCAAACCATATTCTGTTGAAATGAGTAAAGAAGAGCTGCAGAATTTAATAAATTCCTTGGAAGCAGCTAATAAGGTATTTATTTTAATTTTGTTGTATGATTTAAAATATTTAAGTTTTGATTAATATCATTAGAGCAATGTAAGAAACACTCATAGTTCTCTTTTAACATTTCTTTTGTTCTTGATTTTTATGTCAAGCACAAAAAAATACCTTGTTGATATGTTCTACATCTCTAGTTTTAGATATTAAATTAATTATAACTTGTAATTTTAATTACTTAGTTTTGAGCATAATTTATCAAGTAGTTATAATTGAAAGAATAATAGTGCTGTTCTAATAGCTAGATTTGTTTTGCTCCAGTGCTCATTAATGACAAAAATTAATTTTTTACCTTGGGGCTCTGAAATTAGATGATTCTGAAGAGTTTTTGTGGTTAAAAATAGGATGATTTTGAAGAAAAGAGTTTCTCATTTAACTGGACAATAATAGTACATTTTTTTAGGTGCAAGAAAGAAAATTTGGCTTGTAGTTATTTGACGAAATCAGGTCAAGACAAGATAGAACTAATGAATGACTAAAAGCTTTACCTTTTCATGGGAATGGCTAAATAACAGTAACCATTCCTACTGTTTAATTAATGAGAAAAATAATATTTAAACGGTAGGAACTACTGCTGTGAGGAAGAAATAAAATAATTATCATTGTTACGTATATTCCTTTGTTATCGCTCAGCATTTTCTCTAGCGATGAAGTCTCAGTGATTCACGTCAGTTATTCTTGCCTACCTCTCGTGCCAGTGACTAATCTTCTTGGCTTTTTCTGTTTTAAACCCTGGTGTACCACAGCTTCCCTCCATGTTCTGAAGTTAATCAAATATTCTGGTGCCTCGATGACTGGTCCACGTGCCCAGTAACCATACTGGCTTGCCTTTGAATGGGGCTAAATATCTGAGGGGTGTGTGATAGAGCCTGGTGTAAATGTGAAATGATTCTGAACCATAGATCCTGGCAGGCATGTGCCTGCTATCAGTTACTGTGCAGTGTATTTGTTATCAGTTCTCAAGGCATTTCTTCAGAGATTTCAAAGCATCTCTTTTAGCAGCTATTAGCATCATTCTGGTACAAACTGATTCTTCCTCATGCTTTGTTTTTTAAGGTCGTCCTGCAGTTGAAATAACTGGAAATGATGAATGCCCACATTATCCGATTCCACTGCTACAACTGATATGACAGAGTGAATACTGTGTGTTCAGAAAACCTGTGAGATACTATTAAGCTGAGAAAGCAGCAGTGTTGAGATTAGAAAGATAAAAATTATCAACTTCCCTAAAGAACAGGAAATTACATGGTTGACAGGAAATGCATAGAAAATGAAAGATAAAAGGCTATAATAGTGGTTTATATTTTCGTAATGACTGTTCTGTTTCATTTATTAAATATTTGAAAAATCTTTATAGATATAGAGTTTTATTAAAAACTAAAAATAGGCTCTAAAGTAATGTAAACATACAAAGCACAAATATACTTGAATTTTGCTTAACAAAGTATGTGAATAGCAAGGATGTGTATTATGAATACATATGACTAATTTGTGATATTTAAAAAAAAATCACAGTTAAAGAATGTATAAGCTGCATATGTAACTCAGGAGATTCTGTATCTTTTTCATTTCAAAGGAAAGATTATAATATGTAAAATTTCTTAGAGAAAGAAACTCTTCAGACATGAACAAGAAAAAAATAACTGAATATGTGAACAGTTTTGAGTTATGAATTCTAGAAACTAAAATCTTATACTAGAACATGGGAACAATGCAATAACATGGTTACTTTTGTATTTCTGTATCCAATTGGGAGAGTATGCTCTGATAAAAAGAATATATGTCATTGTGTAGTGTATATATTATTATTCAAATATTAGCTAAGTCTACATATACATGTTCTTTTTTGTTTTAAACTCTTAATATTGAATTTGACAGTTTGGGATGTTAACAACTTTATTGGCAAACAGGTTATTTTAAATTTTAGTTGACTTTAAAAACAAGCATTCTGAACAAATAAAAAATACCATTTTATTTTTATATATTGCTTTATTTCAAATGACTTTCTACATTACATAATAATACATAATTAATTGCTACCTGCTATTTGGAAGCTTCATCGCTCATTAGAGCATCAGACTATTATCTGAGGCATTCAGAGAAGTTATTGCTATTCTCATCATACAGATGATAAGCTTAGGGAGGTTAATAAATACCTGAGTGTGATCTAGTTGGTGCTACTCAAAATGTGTCTGTAGACTAATGCTAGTCTATGAACTGTTTGTTACAGGTTAGTGATTAGATGAGGAGCCTGTGCCAGAATGTTCATCAATGTACTGCTTTCTTCACTGAGAAATTTTGGTTTTGAAAAACAATGTCAACTGAACTAAACAGTGTGCTTAGAGAGGTAGCCGATTTTACCTTCTTGTGCAAGTTCCTAATGTCATTATGGACCAAGAACAGTTTGTAGACCAGCACTTTAAATAGCACTGATCTAGGGTCCTTCTGAATTTCAGTTCTCCATAGAGTATTTCCTCTGAGAAGGAAAAATTCCTGCTCTACTTAGTCCCCTTCTCACCACATTATCCCTACATTAGCATATTTAAACACCATTGAAATCTGACATACTATAAACTGCACATATTTAAAGTATGTAATTTGCTAAGTTTTCACATGCATACCCAGCAAAGCATCACCTCAGTCAAGATGGTGAACTCTTGAAAGCTTCCTGTACCCTCATAATCCCTGATCCTGTGCCCTTTCCCCCCAGATAACCCTTAATCTGCTTCCTGCTGCTAAAGATACAGATTCGGTAACATTTTCAAGAGATTAATATAAAGGGAATCATACAGTATGTACTTTTTATGTATAGATGATCAGGCTTCTTTCAGCGTTATTTTGAATTCATCCATGTTGTTGCATATAGCTATAGTTTATGCCTTTTTATTGTTGCGAAGTATTCTACTGTAGAATTCTACTGTAACTAATTTATTCATCTGTTCTTGGATATTTTGGTGGTTTAAAATTTGGGGCTAGTACAATACACAGAATGCTGTTAACATTCTTGCATATGTGTTTGTATGGACATATGCATATGAATGGAATGAAATGGCTGGATCATCTGGTACATCTTTGTTTATCTTTTCAAGAAATTGCTATACTGTTTTCCAAAGTGATTTTACCACTTTACATTCTATACCATAGTCTCCTTACCAACACTTAGTACAGTCAGTTTTTTTAATTTCAGCTATTCTAATAGGTGTGTAGTGGTATCTCACTGCAGTTTAATAATGACAAATCATTTCATGTGCTTATTTGCCATCTGTATATCTTTGGTGAAGTATCTGTTCAGATATGTTGCCATTTTTAAATTGTATTGTTTTCTTATTGTTGAGTTTTAGGCATTCTTTATATAGTGTGGATACAGTCTTTATCGTATATATACACATCTGTATATATGTATTGTATTTTTTTTTCTGAATCTATAGCTTATCTTTTTTTTCTCTGTAAATAGACTTTATATTTTTAGAACAGTTTTAGATTTACAGAAAAATCGAGCAGATAGTACAGGAAGATCCCAGATCCTATACACCCCAGTCCAGTTCCTCCTATTATTAACATCTTCTATTAGTATGATGAATTTATTATAATTAATGAACTAATATCAATATATTGTTTTTAACTAAATTCCATAGTTTATTTAGAATTCCTACGTTTTCACTTAATGTCCTTTTTCTGTCCCAGAGTTCCATGTTATATTTAGCTGTCATGCCTTCTTAGGCTTTTCTTGCTGTGATAATTTACCATACTTTCCTTGTTTTTAATGAGCTTGACAGTTTTGAGGAGTGTGGGTAAGATATTTTGTAGGATGCCCTCTAATAGAAGTTAATGTTTTTCTCATGTTTAGACTGGGTGAATGGGTTTTGGGGCAGAAGATCACAGAGGTAAAGTGTGGATTTACATCACATATCAAGGGTACATACTATTAACAGGATCTATGATGACATTGACCTTGATCACTTGGCAGAGGTAGTGTTTGTCAGGTTTTTTCACTGTGAAGTTACTCTTTATTTTTCTTGTATGTACCTTTTGGAAGGAAGGCACTATGTGTAGCCCATACTTAAGGAATGAAGAGTTGTGCTCCCCCTCCTTGAGGTCAGATTATCTACATAAATCTTTGGAATTCTTCTGTACAGATTTGTATCGTTTCTCCTAGTAATTAATTTATTTAATCATTTATTTAGTATGGACTCATGGATATTAATTTTATACTTTGGGTTATAATCCAATACTAATTTTACTACTCAAAATTTTTTTCAGCTTTGACCAGTTGGTTCCTTTTCCTTTTGATATACCTCGATTACTGGGGGTGGGTTTTATTTATTTTTATATTATTTCCTTAACTTTCTGGCAATACAAGGTGTTCCAGGCTTCTCTTCGTATTTCCTGCCCTGTCCTAGAATCAGCCATCTCTCCAAGAAGCCCTGGTTCATTTTACTGAACAATAGAAACCAAGCTAGATTTGTTTATTGCTACTGAAATATTGCTTCTTTTAGGCTCTTTCCACTGACAGAACAAAGAAATATATGCGTGTAAACGAACCTGTTTACTAACCTGTTATATAAATATTTCTTTATATAACCATCTGTGTCTATATTAAGCTACAAATGAGTTCATCTTGCTGTCTCCAACTCCAGTCTGTTATCACATGGATCATTCTAGCCTGCTACCCTTCCTATCTAGAAATTCTTATTCCAGAGGTGAGAAATCTGACTTCCACCATCCACCATCCATTTATTCAGTGGTTCAATTCCACTGTATACACAGCAGTATCTGAATTGTGAATCAGCACTCCCGTGGGAAATGACTTTACCTTTTGGGAGGTATTAATGGGCTGTTCCTTTTGCCTTTAGTCTTACAGACTGCGCTCATTTCTGAAGGTACGTAGGTCAGTACTTTTTCCCACCACTCCCTTCAGTGAGATTGTTTTATACATTTGTTAGATTTTTTACCGTTACCTGTATTCTTTGCTGGGATCCCCCAACTTCCTAAATGATTTTTAAATTTGCATAAGATTCACTCTGTTAAACAGTGCTCAGTTTTGACAAATACCTTATGTCATGTATCCACTGTACAGAATAGTTCAGCACCTCCGAAATCCCCTCTGCTTTACCTGCTTATCCCTTTCCACCTTCCTCTGAGCCTCAGACAACTAGTGATTTTTTAAATGTCTTTATGGTTTTGCCTTTTCCAGAAAGTCATGTAATTGGGATTCTACTGGATTCTTTCACTTTGTGATATGCATTTCAGGTTTTCCCATGTGTTTTTGTGGCTCAGTAACTCATTTCTTTTTGATCTCTGAATAATATTTCATTGTATAAATGTACCACAGTTTTTTATTCATTCTTTTGAAGGAAATTAGTTGTTTTTACTTTTTGTCAATTATGAATAAAGCTGCTGTAAAACATTCACAGACAGGTTTTTATGCAGACACAGGTTTTCAAATTAACTGGGTAATAAATACCTAGGAATGTGATTGCTGGATCATATTGCATAACTAAGTTTAACTTTGTAGGAAATTGTCAATTTTTTTAAAGTGGCTATACCACTTTGCATTTTTTTTAATTGTGCCAAAAAACACCTAACATAAAATCTACTCTCTTAACAAATTTTTAAATGTGCAGCACAGTATTGTTAACTACGTACACTGTTGTACAGCAATTCTCTAGAACTTTTTCATCTTGTATCACCGGAACTCTACCTATTGAACAGCAGCTCTCCACTTCTCCCTCCCCAGCCCCTGGAAATCACCAGTCTGCTTTCTGCTTTAGATACTTCATGTAAGTAGAATCATGCAGTATTTGTCCTTCTATAACTAGCTTATTTCACCATAATGTCCTCAAAGTTTCACCTATGTTTTAACGTATGATAGGATTTTTTTAAAGGGCTGAATAGTATTTCATTGTATGTATATACATTTTCTTTATCCACTAATCTATCAATGGACGTTTAAGTTGTTTCCACTTCTTGGTCATTGTGATTAACACTGCAATGAATATAAGAATGCAGATATTTCTTCAAGATCCTGTTTTAAAATCTTGTGGATAAATACCTGGAAGTGGGACTCCTGGTAGTTTCATTTTTAAGTTTCTGAGAAACCTCAATACTATTTTACGTAGTGACTATACCACTTTACATTCTCACCAGTAGTGCACAGGGTTCCATTTTCTCCATATCCTTAGCTGATATGTAACAACACAGATATACACCTACCTTATGTTAGCTTCTTATTACCTAGAATTGTTACAGCAAATCCTAAACATGCTGCATATATATTTGTACCTTTTCTAATTTAAATAAAACTGGATGGCCATTTATTTCTCCATTGTATAACATAGCCTTCTGGAAATAGTAGCCAGTGTAGGATGTCTCTAAAAGCCCTGGAAACTGAAGGCCAAGGCTTTGCTGATTCCCAGTTATTTTTCTGGATGGATGTTGGTCACCCCCGTGACGCGTATTGAAAAGCTGTTCTAACCAAAAATTAGTGGATAAATGAGCTTCACACCTTTAATCTGTTAATTATTTTATTGTCAATATATTATGTCTGAGGGGGGAAAATAAGTTTGCAGGTTGGAAGTTTTCAAATTAGAAAAGACTGACAAGTAGGCCAACTCTAATATTCATATTTGGAGATTTTTTTAAAAAAAACTTGACATAACACACCTCACAAATGGATGCTATTAAAGTCTGTTTTAGGCATTTTTTAATACAGGAAGACTTCATTTCTTCTTTTTTTCTAACATATAAAAACTCCGTATGTTCACATTTTTGTAAGGTATGTTATTTAAAGAATATATATATTTTTTAGAAAAAGTCAAAGTGGCACAGAAATAAGCTCCTGGAAAAGTGCTGGTATTTTTTCACCCCAATTGTTGGATAATACTGCAAAGAAAGAATTTCTTTCAAATAAAGGGATTTCACTTTGTATTAAATTTTACAATGAAAGTTCTCAATTGATAGATTAGAATTCTAAACATTTTAAGGATTATAAAAAGATATGCCTGATATCTTGCATGTTTTTAAAGAGTACAAAGTAAGCTTTTTATATGTAGGCATTTTAAAAAAAAGTTTTATTTATGTTTTAGGAATCAACAAGCTAACATGAATAGTACATATTTACAGCAATAAACTACATTTTAGAAGCTGCACGACGGCTTTTGTAGGTACCGCTGATGGTTTTTGACACAGCTTTCAAATAGGTTTTTTTCTTTCATTTGCTGCAACATTTAAAATCTTGTAGCTCAAAGTAAAGAAAACGGCAAACTTATTTTATAGCGAAACCACATCATTAACACAACTACTGAGTGAACTACAGTCCTGCGACTGCTAGGGTATCTGTGAGTCCTGAAATTGGGAGCACAAGTGTGTCTTGTGTCCATACCTGATTGCATGTAAGTTGATTTTGCATTTTACAAGAATACATAATTACTCAATGAACAATTAAGAATAGAAAAAAGGCCATGAAGGATAAAAAGTTCAGGAATCAGAGGATACCGAAAAGTTTCTTATTCACTGATTCACTGTTTAGAGGGAAATCTATTTCTTCTTTCATGTGTATAAATCACAGTCTACAGGCTTCATGGATTTTGTCCACAGATAGTTTTTGAGACAGCAAAAGCATAACTTCACATACTTTAAGCACGTGAAAAGGTATTAATGAAACGGCTAGAATATTTTAATCAAATTCCCAACAGAAAGGGTACAATCAAGCACACTGTATGAAAGTTTGATTTCAAATGTAAACAGCAACTACAGGAAATCACAAGTTTCATTAGACAGAACAGCAGTTTCAATCAGAAAATACAGCATATATTGATATAAAATAGAAACTTGAATTATAAAAGTAAGGAGCTCACCTTTTCTTGACATTGGTTAAACCTGTCTCAATTTATTAAAATTTCTATAGGTTTCCAGAAATACTCATTCTTGCCATTTAACTTTATTTGAGGTCTGGTAGATATATAAAAGTATTATCTGCTTATATAAGAAAGTAAATGCTTATGTAAAAAGAGCAAAAGAACATTGAAGTGTTGTAATTTGTTTCTTTGCAATTAAAAGAATTCTATTTGCTGAAAAATAAAGAAGGAGAAAGGCTTTACAAGAACTGTATAATACCAATCAGCATATGGATTAGCTAAATCATATTTGGTAGTGGGGTAAATAGACAATACAGCAAATTAAATAGTGGAGATTTAAAAACAATGAATAAAACATTTAACATTTTCTAGCATATTTGATGAGTTTAGTGTAACAAATTTCGAGAGGCAATGAAAGTTATGACTTTATACGTAGCATCTGCTCTTGAAAGCCCCAGCTATTTAGTACCGGGTTCTATGAATTAAAATAGCAGGAGACTGGTTTGGAAAGTTTACCTAATTTTTGTCTTTAATTAACTTTTAGGTGAGGTGGTAGCCAAAGAGGTGTTCCATTGCTGGCAGGATAATAATTTTCTCATTCTGTAAGCTAATGAGTCCTGCTTTCCCAAACATCCTAAATGACTGTATAAAGATCTCTGCCTCAGGTAGAGTCTCTTTGGGTAAAGTTAAAAGGGTGAAATAACTATTCAGAGATGATCGAGAACCAAAAGAATTTTTCAAGCAAGCCACCCTAATCCAGATGCAGTTCTCTCAAAAACAGTTTTATTGTTTTTATACAATATTAAAGTTTCCAATTTACATTTCCATTAACCTTTTTAAATGACACAATGACATTATTTCACACCAGCCATTAGGTTCTGATCACAGTGGCACAAAATGCTTCCTGGTGGTCAAAAAAAAGCGTATTTAAAGACTTCAAAAAAGTTCTGGTTCTTGTAACCATTTATATTATTTGGAATTTCCAAAAACCTCATGCAATCTAATGACTTGTAATAATGCCGCATGGTTGTTTTTATCAAGAGGGTTACTGGTCCTCTCTAACATAAGTTGAGCAACACAGTCAATGAACATATGCATCTAATCACTAGCGTTCCCTACTTGGAAGAATAGTGGATATTCTGAATATAAAATGTCACTTGTATATATAATTCTGTTTTCTATGACACTGCAGTGAGTTAGGATAATCAAGGGGATTCCCTGAAAATGTCTAAGGGGTATTGTTGCAAAATAGAAAATATTTCAAGCTTTATCCAATGAGTATTTTAAAAAGACACAAGAAACAGATTAACGTGATTTGATTAGCTTTAAAAAAAGCAGATACACTGCAATTCAATGTATTTGGGGAAATATCAAGTAGAAAAATATGTTATCTAGTAAAACTGGGGTGGCTGGTTGCCACTCTGAGGTAAGGCTTGCAAATGATATTTCTTATGCAAATATGTAAATAATATAACCAGAGGACAAGAAAGTTAAAAGGAAGAGGGGCAGAAAAGGTATTTCTTCTCTGTACATCTATTTTGCAGTCTTGAGGGACAGTGATGAATGTCAAGAACAGCCCATTCTTCTCAGTTCCAAATCTTCTATTTATTTTTTGGCAGAAATGAAATTTGGTGTGCAGTGCTCTCTGGGAGCAGTCTCTGAATTCACATTGGAGTGTTCCAATGCAGTCCCAGCTTTGACAGTAAAAACCCCACAGAACCCAGATTCTAAGGCATTTAACATGGTAAATGTGAGTAAAGAGGAGAAAAAGAAACTTTAAATACAAAATTTTCTTTTTCTTTTTTTTCCCATAAAGGAAAATTGGTAGTAATTAGCATGGAAAGTTCAATTTCTGCTAGAGCTGGTAGGACCTAGAATGGGGATATTAAGGTTCAGTCTGTTCAGTCATGAGCAATAGATAGGAATCTCAGTGACCACTTTGCCCAGACCCCAACCTGGGTTCAACTGTAACTTTGATTGCATTTTTAAAATCCATTTAGAGATTGTAAACATAGGCTTGATGGAACTAACATAACATGGGGGAAGAAACAGAGGGCACCTACTGCACAAGGTATTTTCTATAATGCTGAAGTATTTCTCCTTAGGAAAAAGTGTTTCTCTATGACTACAATTACCAGTGTGGGTTATTTAATCAGCATTTACAGGCCTTCTAGCCTGGACAGAACAATAGATATTTTAGGCAACACAAAAGAATTAGAAAATGGGGCATCTACCCTTAAGGACCTTACACTTTATTTAGGGAGGCAGAACTTCTGTATGCAAAACTACTGGAAAACACACAATCAGAATACCTATTATTGGACAAAGTGGCCACAAGAGTTGAGGGATTGCTAGCAGGAGGGTGAACAGAATAAGAGAAGGTTGCTCATAGCTGGCTTTTTGAATGATGTTGGCCTGATTCATAATCCACCATTGGGGAGGGGCTAGAAAAAGGAAAATCTGGGCAGTGGAAATAAAATGTAAAACTTCAAAGAAAGCAACAAGAGCATTTTGGGATGATATGCGGCTGTTGCAGTGGAAAGGTAGAAAAAACCTGAGGATTCTCTTGCTTGATGCTAAGTAAGGGTAACAATGAGAAATAAGGTGAGCATAAGTACTGGAGAAAACTGAAGTCAAACTTCATAAATGATTCCATAGGGAGCCAAGACATATTTTCTCCAAGGTATTGATACTAATTTATGAATATTTTCCATACCCTCCAAATATGAGAATTATGAGAGCCCATTATTAGTGTGACTGTAGAATTTATTATGTAAACGGACAATTCTGAGAAAGAAGGTGGCTCTATTGATAATTATACACTACTGAGGCTATCTCAGATAAAGCGTATCATGTAGTCCCCAAACAATGATGTTATCTAAAAGGGGGCACAATTTAGGCTATTCAGTTGCTGTGCAAGCTATTTCTTCTTCTTAAGAGAAGAATGAAAGGCTTTAGTGTGTGTGGGGTGAGGGAGTGGGGGGTGGTGGGAAGGGAGAAGGTAGAAGAGAAGGATAAAATAAGAACAAGACTATTTACTGGGCATACATAATATCTAGCTGTTAGGAGTGGAAATTGTTATCTTTTCTCCTACTCTCCACTCAGTTTTGAACTACCCAAAACCTGGATTATCAAGGCAAAAAGGATTACAGCTAGGCGGTGTGGTAGAATAGAAAAAGCTTTGTATTTAGAGCAGAGAAAAATCTGGGATTGAATATTAACTCCATCACTAACTAGTTATTAGATCTTGAGTAAATCATTTCATCTATTTGATCCTCTATTTCCAGATATTTAGTATTGTCATTTAACTTCACAGGATCGTAGTGAAGATTAAATCATGAAGTTATTGGAAAAGTGTTTTCTGATTAGTGGAAAAGTGATTTCTGATGCCTTAGAACAATGTATGACAGTCATTGTTGGATATCTACCCAAAAGCCATTCTCCTTTTCTGTTAACATGTCCCCCTCCTTTTTTTTTTTGCAGGCATTGGGCAACTCTGGGGGTCAATATTGTAAGCCAATCATGATAATTCCATTGCTCTTGTCAATAACTGGTTCAGGAATGGATGTGTAATACAAGCCCGACCAGTGGGACAAAAGAGAAGACCGATGAGGGAGTTTTTGGGGGAAAGGTTTCCTTGCTCTTAAAGAGACCCAAGAAAGGATTGTACTGGTTTCTGCCACTTGATATGAATGCGTGAGTGTAGCCATTCTGCAGCCATAACAGGTGCTAATAACATGCAGACTTAGGAAGAATGGGTTATGGAGGGGATCTGGGTCCTGGATGATATCATTTTTCTAATTGAAATAATTAACCCAGTTACCGCCTCACTTCTGAACTTATTATCACATGAGATAATAACATTTTGATTGTTAAAGTTACTTTTAGTTGCATCTTCTGGTACTCGCATCTGGATAAATCCTAATTGATATACATATTAGTATTACTCTCAACTTGGTGAGAATTTGAAGACTTAAAGTGCTTCTTTTGTTTTTAAAAAGATGACATTAACTGTGAAACCATCTGTATATAAAATATATGGGAAACCAGAAAAAACAAACTCTTAGCTTGCTGCTTTTAAGAAGAGTTAATACACCTGCACATAGGAAGGTTGGAACAATAGTTGTAGGGTGTGTGAGGTAGAGGGGCAGAACATTAGGCTACCTTTACAAAAAAGAGGCCATCCCATTTATAGACTGGCCTACCGTGGAAGGGAAGAATTTTTAGGTTCTCTACTAACAATTTCAAACGATCAGGTGACCCTCAGGAGAATCATGAAAATTTAGAATTGGAAGGTATCTTGTAAAAATGGAAGAAAGTTGAGAACATCTGTGTGCAGGAATGCATTGGGAATTAGGTTCAGAGACTGGAATGGGAAGGATGCATGCTTTAAAAATATGAATTGCTAGAAATACTAATCACAATTTAACAAGTAAACTTTCAATTTTGTCTTGGCTGTGCCTAAGACTCTTGGCAGATTTGACTAATTAAGAGGAGGGTGGGAGGGAGTGGGAGAAGAGGGCAGCGAGTGGATAACAGAGGTTCTAAAGACCTGGAGTTTTTTCCAACTAGATGGGAGGCTGCTTCTTGAGAGCTCAGTCCTATCTGCTACTCCACTCACAGGACACAAGACAACGATGGGGTCCAGGACAAGGGAGGAACATTAAGGAGTACTGCAGCAGCATTGCTACTCAAATGTTGCTTAGAAGTTGGCTTTTCCTGACCGAGAGACATCTTCCAGAGATTTAAAAATAGAGATTACGCTGATTCATGTTATCTGGGTTCTCCAGTAATCCTAATGAGAAATATTGTACTGTAAATTGTAAAATAATTTTTTTTTGCTACTTGCCTGCCAATTTAACTTTATGTTCTATGTATTTTTTAAAGGAATATGAAAAGTACTGAATTTGATTCTCTTGACACCCTGGATGCTTGCTCCCAAAGACACGCAACGAGGAACATTACTATATTTGTAGGCCCATGCCAGCAGAGGCCACGGTACTCATCTATCTTTCTGGGAACCTCCTCAAATGAACCTCTCTAAAATTTCCTTTGAAATTTAGTTCTGGAAGGGAACTTGGAGGTCATTTGGTGGCATGTCTAAAGTCACACAACTGGGCAGTGGTAGAGACAGCGTAAAGGCCAGGTCAGGAGATCCTAATTCCAAGATGTCTTCCATCCCACTATAACTTCCCTCTCCCTTCCATGCAGCCTATTTATTGTTAACTTGTCAAGTTAGGTGGCACATTGTGTGGCATATATTTAGAGAACTCCCTATTCTCTTAGAAATGCTATCTGGAGGAAGAAGATGCTTTACATATTTTATGAAGGCAATTTAGACAGCATTATGACCTGTCCAGTTACTAACTGTATTTAATGTCTGCTATAAGATTGAGGGAGATTAGGAAGAGTGATACATAGAGGTGAAAATCTGTAATAGAAATAAAATACAGAAGAGAGGAAGTGGGTCAAGTTCCTAGAAGATGGTCTGTAACTAGTGGTGTGCTACATGAATGATAAGCCATTCTGGGAGAAATAGAATAGATTTTTAAATGATATATAATTAAGACTGAAGGAGGGCATGGATCAATGAGTTCGATGAAAAAAAATTGATACTGTGTGACTTCACCATATTGCAACTATAATGTAAGTTCTTATCACCAAACTTTGATGTAGATAATGTAAATTTTTCTAGGCTTGAGCTAATGATTTTTATTTCTACTATATGTTGAATTAGGCTGGAAGAGAGAAGGTTTATGTAAACACATGTACTCTTTACACAAAGGGCAGAAAAGAAAACCCAAGGCTATTCAGAAGAGGCTACTGTGATTATACAAGCTACTTCCAAAGGCCTTTTAAAGGTAATAGGAGTAGGAATTTGGAAAAATTATTAAAATTCATTATTTTCGTGGATTCATTTGAAGATGTGCAATGTAAGTCCAAAGAAGCTGAAGCTTTCAGCTCTTCATGGGCAAGATATCTTAAGAGGTTAGGAAATAAGAAAGAGGAAAAATAATGAATCAATTTCATTGGGTTAAGGCATGAGGCAAGATGGTATCAGTGCTGGCAAGGAATGAACACAAGAGAGGTAATCTATTTTACAAAGCCAAAACTGCAAAATTGACACACATATTATATTTTAATAATTTTCACTTATAAAAAATTATATTTGAATGAAGGGAAAATATCTTCCCTTCATTTTTCTTTAAAAGGAAACCCAGGGAGAAGTAGGAGCTATGTAGCATTACTGATTCCTCATATTTGTCCTTTGGCTTCCAACTTGGGCTGTTTTAAGCTAGTGAATCTGTGACCCTGTATACCTAAGGCAAATACATGATGTTATTTGGCCACTTTTTTACTGATTTTTTAAAATTAACTTATTTTTCTGTCTGCAGAGAAAATGCGGGTACAGTCGTTCAGTGGAATGGTTTTCTTTCCTACTGGTTCAGAAATACTATATCTACTTTACCCACATTTAATTCCTGCTAAAACCTTTGTGATGAGTGCTGGTTGCTCCAGGATGTGTGAGGTATCTAGGGGCCAGTCATGGATGGTTGTGAGCCCTTTGATGTACCAAGGACTTTTTGATTAGAAAAAACAAAACAAACAACTCTTAGATGTCTTGAATTAAAATAAGACAATTCTTGCTAGTGAACAAGTAAAAACAAACTCAAAATTTTCCCTTACTCTTTCAGGAACTTTAGTATTTTTGTGGTTTGCAGTTCTTCTACTAAAAAGCATTTCCAGTTCTTCTATTAAAAAGCATTTCCTTTCAAACGTTTGCAATTAAGTTTTCTGTCAGTGTAGTTGTTTTCAGTTAACTAGAAAAAGTACGATGAAAGGAAAAGCACAATATATCCTGGACCTAGAAACTGATTGACCTGATTAGTTCCGACAGGGCATTTTTTTTATTCAATTGATGGTGGGCCCTAGTTGGCACATTTTGGAACCAAAATGTCTCATAAGATAGCACCCTGCACCCCCTGGCATTTAAAATGCTGGCATTAAAAACCCTGTCTTGCTAAGTTCTTACCTCTAAGAAAGACACTGCACTCTAAAATATTACTAAGAAAGCAATCTATGACTCTCCTTGCTTGGATAATCTGAATTTCTTTAGACACTATCGCCCTCTCTGGGACTGCCAGTTTGCATGGAAACACATCTTATGGCATAGTATCCCACCATTCTGAAGATTTTTTCAAGAATATTAGGACTTGGGAGAAATATATTTGAGAACATTTAATTATCAGATTCTCTTTTAAGCTTAACTAGCATGTGTCAAACATATCCAAGGTCCCCTTCTCTTTACTTTTTAAAAATAATGAAGCAGTTACCTCTGAATCTTTCAGAAACGAATCAGCCAGTTGGTATTATCAATTTTATCTGCTATCTCTTCCTTTTCTCCTTCCCATCATTTGGATGTTTGACTGTTTACACTGATCAAACTTATGCATACTCTTCTATTCTTATTAAAGTTCTGAGAAACATTGTGGAAGGGAAAAGCTAAAAGCTAAAGCTATCGGTGCAAATAAAGCTTTGGATTACCTGTGGATTTGATCATCTCTTCCACTCCTTACCCCCTCAACAGCATGGATAATTTGGTATCTAAATATGAAGTCACATATGACATAAAAACACATCTATTTTTCATGATACATTTCCAGGAGCAGCTTGCTACTGTTTTTGCCTCTGCTGGTGAGCTGTTCTTGAGCCCCATGGGTGTGCGGCCTTCCTGGCAGCTCTCATCCTATTCAGTGGGTTTGGGGCATGAGGCAGTGATCACATACACCTGGCAGAGTTACACAATTGCACACACAAAATCGCAAAGAAAGAGCAATAGCTAAAAAGATTTTGGTTTGGGCCCAAGTCACTAGTCATTTCACTTCATGAATAAAAGCAAATGCCTTATAAGCTTACATTATTTACAGTGCTCAGCTTTTTCAAACGTTCACCCAAAGCCGAGGACCACCACGCAACAGGAAACAGTTCAATGAACTATGTACAGAATTTACAAAAAAGTTTACATAATCTACATTCCATCAACAAGTTTACCTTTGTGTTCACTGTTCGCTTTCAGGAAACTGAGATATTTTTATTTGTTTCTCTGTCCTCCTAATCCCAGTAACTGCTGATTGAACCAACATGAACAAATGCTTGCACATGCCTTTTCCTCCCTCTGGGATATATGATTACACTTTGTTTGAGAAAAAAAATTGTGGCACATCACCCTTTGGTAAGATACTATTCAAAATTGTCCATATAAGAAATCTTGGAGATCGTTTCCTTCTAGCATTATATATATATATATATATTTGTGTTTAACTTGGTAAATTTTCATTGAGTGCTTTCTTAAATGAAAGTTTATAAAGTAGTCATTGATTTTAGAAAGATGAAATTTAGTCAACATTTCTGTGTATTGTACATAATGTTCGTTTAAGAAAAACCTGTCCTTGGATCCATAAACCAAACTTTATTCTCTGCACCACATTTTTCTCTTTGCATTTTCAATATCCTTCATTGATTGTAATGCACGATAAAGATGGTATGCATGAAAACACATAGCATTTAGTCAGCAGAATTACCAACCAGTCTGCTGTTTCTATTTGGCAATGTAAAGGATGGAGGTAATAATCCTGGGTAATTCAAGCCAAAAATATGTCTTTGCCTGAGTCTTTGCCTCACAAAGCTCGTAAGGGTAATGCACATGTCACCCCTGATATCTTAAGCTAAGGAACATGAGTAGAAGGAACGAGTGTGTAGTCATTACCATCAACGGAAAGATGGGAATTATGCTGAGCCTCACAAGTTAAGTCTATGTCACAATTTATGTCACAGTTTATGAACTGCAAACATGGGGTCTCTGGACATGCCTGTAGTGTAAGAGAATGAGTCTATGTAATTTTCAGCCTCTGCTACCATTTTAGTAATGAAAGAGATTATGGCTATTTTCATGGCAAAAAGAAAATAACCCAATAATAATCAAATTGTAACCCCTCTATTATGTAATGATCTGAATCTTTCAGGAATGGAGACCAGTTTGAGGGATCTTAAGAAAATCTAAAAACTTTCCTGTTTTATGCACATCATTTTGGGCAAAACAAGGGAGACAGGCAGAGAAGGAAGGAAAGATTTTCCCCATGTGTTGTTCAGCCTGAAAGGAGAGTGAGTGGGGGCCAAGGAGGGGAAGGTTTGGCTAAGAGGTGTCCAGAAGAAAGAACTGGGGACAGAGGTCATTAATCAGAAATATGGCAGCTTCTCCATTTTTCTGGTCACCATTGTCTCTAAAATCAGAGTTATTTAACCAGATTTGCATAATGGTGTCTGTGATCCCTCTATAGTCCAGGAGGGTATACAGTGACACCATTTTATGAATTATTCAGGCTTACTGATTTTACATTTTACAAAGGTTAAGATACAATAATTCAAAATGTCCTTTTTTTTTTTCTCTTAGAGATATTTTACATCTAAATTATAGGCATCAAGTTCTTTAGACTTTTAAGGCAAGATGAAAATAATAATGAAAATATAAGTTACCTCAGTCTTTTCCAAGAAGAATGATCTAAACAGATAAAGAAAAATTGTTTTGTTAAGGAACATAAATTACAGATATTTTCTTTCTGATTTAGCATTTCATCCTTAAAAACTTTTTAAAGAACTTTGACACCATAACGATTCATTTCTGTTAGGCATTAACCTAGTCTCCCTTCCTGTGTTTAAAATAAATGGCTATACAGTGGTTCCTGGTGGTCACTGGGGATATTAACCTTGCGATGACTTGTTTGGTCATGTTCCACTCTATTTGGGCATTTTACAAAGGCAAAGCAGCTCTCTCTGCCAAGGAACTAGTCAGTTTCAAAATGGATCGCTTTATCCCCAGAGGCTAGATATTTCCTTGACCAGAGAACTATAATTATACAATTAAAAGCTAAGGGAAAATTTAGTCTCCATACTCTACTAATTTTATGAAACCACTGAGATAATTTTTTCAGTTAAACCAGAGTTTTTATATCTTTACTAATTTATGTTATCTATACTCATAACCATTCACTTGTTTTGGGATTCTCTTTTCCTCTTGCTTTCTAAAAGAATACCTTATAACGCTCTCTCCTTGGGCTCATCATTAGGAATTCAGCCTTATCTTTCATTTAGGACTACAATTTCTAGCAGGTGATGCTATTGTAAACATGGACCCTCATCATGGCCTTAGGGAGAAAGCCAGATCATCAAATGAGGCACTCATCCCTATTAATACTTCAATTTTTATTTCACATTAATGGAGTAGGTCCCAATCGCCTCTATCTCTGGTTGGCCAACTTAAGGTTTCACTCAATCTTACAAATGAACATATAGAATTCTTAGATACTCAAGCTCAAAATTAGTGAGGCTTTAATGACATAAATTGGGATGACTCTCAACTGCAGCTGATTGGACATGTTTATAATTGTATGTTGGGCTATTGAGGGATGCCCCTTCTGTGATGACTATGACCAAAGTAATCTATGAGCAGAGATAAGGCAGAGCAGTAATGACAGTGATTAATGAATATAGACAGGGTCTATACTTTAGGGGCTGGTGTAAATATTTGAAGGCCCAGTGAGTTTGTCTTTGTTGTTATATGTGATTCTGCTATTTTGAAGGTTTTCTTTAAAATAGAAATCCGACCTCAGAGAAGAATGACACCAAAATGGGTGCGTGCGCATTTCCTGAAGCAATCATCTCATATTTTTAAATGCAGAGCTCAGAGAGCAGAGCCATAAAGTGCTAGCTGAGGCCTGTGCACCTAGCTTGTCACCATTAGATACTGCTCTCTGGAAGGCTAAGAAATATATACTATTTGATTTAAGATTTGGCAGTTTAGGTAACTGCCCAGGCACCCTTTCACAGCACATAAGTCTTGCCTTCCTCATGGAAAGGGCTATATTTTTCTCAAGCAAAAATTGCTCCCCATCCTCTTTTTTGAAGCCCTCCTCCCCATCCTCCTTTCACTCTTTCTGGAGCAGGAACTGGGGAAATGTGATGGCATGGCTTCATGTCACAGCGTCAAGTGATTCCAGGCTCATGAAATGAATTCAACTGCTCATTTAAAACAAACAAACAAATGATCGTTAACTTCCAAACTCCTTATTCTCAAGAAAAAAGGAAAAATGTTCTCACAGTTACCAGATTGGATTGTAATGTTAATTTTAACTCAGTCTGGAAGTCTGAGAAAGAGCATTTTTCAGAATATCCAGCTTAATGGTGAGGTGAAGCTGGTAGACTGGGTTTGCATAACCTGTATCAGCACTTGCCAATCTCTCCCTCCTAGTCTGTGGAGCTGAGACTTCCTCTACGGGGAGTTAGGGGAATTTGGGGGAAAGTCTTCCTTCCTCTTGGAGGTTCTTTTTTGTTTTCTCTTCTTCCTGGAAATCTGTAACTTGTCAATGGCTTTGTTTTTTCTTCTGAGATCCTGGAAATTTTGTTGTTTTTGGCAGCATGAGATTGTTACAGTTTACCAGGAAGCAGTGTGCACAGAGGGCTAGGCCCTCTTTTCATTCTTATTTAAAAAATAAATCAATAAAATCCAGGGCAACTAGGAAGGACTGCTCAGGATCCACTTATGTACTTCTCTGTGTGTGTTTGTAAACATGGCAATTAATAAGCTCTGAAAGAGCTGATAACCTGGACCACAGTAGACTGGAAAAAAAATTGTTTTTTTTTTTTTTGAAGTAAACATGGTGCAGTAATAAAATTGATATGCAAGACCTAGAACCAATTAGATGGCTGAATCTCTTACCTCAAAAAGCACAGCAGTATCGCTGTTGGGAACCTGTGGGGTTAAAAATCAAGGAGAGGAAAGTAGTCGTTTACGAACCATTAGGACAGACCTTAGTGTACATAGTACAGCCAATAAACGACGTTGAAAAGAGAAAAGGTGATGGGGAAAAACATTCGGGACCACTTGTCTATGGAATTCACATCAGTCAAATCCGGGATTTTGACTTTTAGCTGCGAGGCGCGCCTGCGGATACGCCCCTTGCTGTGCGCGCCGTGCCGGTCCAGCGCGCGTCCGTACGCCTCGCGGCTGCTCATCGGCTTGCGGTACTGGATGCTGGCGCTGTCGTAGGAGTACATGGTGGCGTTGCGGTCACTCACGCCCGTGAGCACTTCAGAGCCACTCGTCTCGTTCCTGATTTCCAGGGTGCTGAGGAGAATGTTGCCATGGGCGTCGACCTGACGGAGAAAGGACACGCTCAGACACAAATGCCGGGATATTCACTTGTTTTCATTAACCTGTAACTGATGAAACCGCATGGGGCTTATTAAACACTGTTCCGCTAGACACCTTGTTTTGCATGACTCCTGGACCAGGAGACACATTCCGTTTCTCTCTCTCTCCTTCCCCTTCCCGCCCCCCTCTCACCTGCCATCTATCACCTATCTTATCTGTCTATCCATCCAACCATCCTTAATCTCCAGTCACAAAACACGTGTATGTGTGTAGAGTATGTATATTTATATTTATATATTATTTTTGTTGTTAATAACTACTATTTGTCATGTACATATATACATATATTGTTTATATATGTATACATATAGGGCATTTTTCTTACAAAAGTGGTACATGGAAACGTTTAAAACTAGAAACAGTAAAGAAAAAAAGTAAAAATTCATAATCTCACCTTCAGAATCCATTATTTTTAATATCTTGCAAACCTTCCATTCTTTTTTCTATTCATAGATATTTACAAACACAGGCTCACTGGGTATGTTTTACTTTGCAACCTGCTTTTGTCAGCTAGTAGTATAGCCTAGTCATCTTTCCACATCATTAAATAATCCTCTGTGACACAATTTCTTAATAGCTTATATGGATAAACCATAATCAAATCGATCTATTGTTAAGTGTTAAGGCTAAACAAGTCTGCAAGGGACATCTATAAGCTAAATATTTATGCATATCCAAAATTATTTCCTCAGGCTAAATTGCCAGAAGTAGGATTCATGGGTCAAAAAGATATGCCTGGCTATTTTGACTTTTGTTTCTCCACCATTATTCACTGTCGCTCCCTGACATTTCAGTGATTCCTATTCGAAATTTCCTGGTTCTTCTTTATGCTCTGTTTACACACACAGTTTTGGAACTACAAGAAATGTGGCCTACAATGTGACTTTGTCTAACTTCAAGCTGATGTAGCTGATGTACCTGGAGAGACATGGTTCATTCATGCAAAAGAGTTTGAAGTACTACCAAGGGCAACACAGGCAGCTGTGTTTGAATCTGGTGTTGCTAGCATAATACCTGATTTATAGTAAGTGCTTCATAAATGCTTTCAAATGAGACTAATCTCAGTAAATATTTGTCGAAAACCCAAGGTATAAGAATGCAGTGCTTCATAAATGCCTTCAAATGAGACTAATCTCAGTAAATACTTGTCGAAAACCCAAGGTATAAGAATGCAGGTAATGAAGAAAGATAGAGAGAAATATAGGAGGAGGCAAAGACAAACGAGAGAAAGAAGAGAAAGGTATGGAGGGTAGGATGTGATGTTGGTACATCACAGATAACTAAGATTTATAGTGTCCACGATTGCGCCTAGCATTATTGGTAGGTGCTTTTATATATTATTCGTTTAATAGTTAACAACAAACTGCCTCAACTTTACTTCCTTAGAAAGTGCCAGACCTGAGATTACAACCCATGTCTTCCTTAATTCAAAGCTCATGTGCATTTTACTGAGAAAAGACCACTTCATAACCCTTGGCCTTCACTACATCCCACAGTGAATTTAGTGATGTAGTCGATAGCTTTAAACTTTGAATAGTTAGAAAGTAATAGTGACTGAATCTGGCCTCTTTCTCTCTCTCTTTCTCCATTTTCATCTCTCCAAAGCATTTTGTTTTAATCTAACTGAGCTACCCACTATACCCTCATGGGCACTTCTGGCTTCTTTATTCAGGGAATTGTTATTAACTTTTGTTGTTGTTAATAATTACTATTATTGGATCTTGCTGTGTAATTTATATCAGTTATTTCTCATAACAAGACTATGAAATATATGATAGTTTCCTAGTTCAGCAGATGGGGAAATAGAGGCTCAGAGAACTTAAGTAAATTGCCTAAGATAAAATAAAGGATAAGTGCCCAATTTAGGATTAAAACACAGGATACTCTTTGTCTCAAATATAATTTTTCCTCCTCTTTGCATGTTAATCAATGTTTTCTTCAAGTCTCAATTTAAATCCTACTTTTTTCTGTTTACCTGTGTACTTTCTCTGATCATAGTAACCTCAAGAACTAACTTACTTTTTCTCTTTCTCACCAAACATTTATTGACTGCTTACTATGTGCCAGATACAGTATCAAGAATGTGTGTGTGTGTTATAGTGTAAGTCTATGGTTGAAAAAACCATGCATATGAAAGTTTAGATTGCTAAAGAGAATGATATAGTTGAAGTGACAAGGAGCAAGGTATTGAATTCATTAGAAAAGGGACAAATACATCCGAAGATAAGGTGCACATGATTTTGCTAGGTACTACAGTGTTCCAAACAAGAGAATCATGAAACAAAGATTTTTGTCCTTCTTATAACAATCTTGGAGATAGAAGAGAGAGACATAATAATGAGAATGACATGAGTTTTTAACCAAATGATATATGGTACAGTACGGCCATGATAAGATGTTCATAAAAGTGATAAATCATTGAGGGTCAAGGCAGTCTTCATGAAGAAGCTGTGGCTTGTCTTGGGTCTTAAAAGAAGGGTAGAGGACAGAACAAAGGATTAGGAGTTGAAAACTGTTTTCTCATCTGGGTTTTGTTATTAACTCAGTTTCCTCATCTATAAATGAAAACTTTTCACTAGGTAATCTCAAAGGTTTGTTTCCAATTTTTGAGTCTTTGATTATGGAGAATATTCCAGGCAGAGGACACACAGAAAAAAAAAAATGTAGAACTGAATAACTTGATCTGTAATGTATGCACCATTAAGTTACAATATTATGAAATCTCTCTAAGTAAGCAAGTTTCTAGAATTTAGAATCAGCCAGTGAAACATTCAGATACTCTTCATTAAACAGAAATCATGGCAAACAAAATACATTTTATTAAGATATTTTGGTTAACCTTGGTGCAGACTCAAATGCACTTATAAATTACATGAGGTTTATTAGTTTGGGCAAATTGCTAAAAATAGTAATTGACCTATAAATCTTAGCTTTAAGTGGTTTGACATATAAAATAATGAATCCATTTTTGCAAGTACCAATGGAAATTGATTTCATTACTGTGTAGTTAAAACAACATTATCTTATTCTTTATTAGGAAAATTTAAGAAGTGTTATATAACAGTTCTCCATTTCCAGTCTCTGTCGTATAGTCTAGATTTTATCTTAAAACTTTTGTTACAGATTCAGTGAGTGTGAGTGTGAGCGAAATTATTATTATTATTGTGTGTGTGTGTGTGTGTGTGTGTGTGTGTGTGTGTGTGGTGGCATGCTCATGAATTTTTCTGAGGTATAAGATTTCATCCCCTATCCTTCAAGCTTTTTGCTGCGAGGTAAGGTGGATATGTTGTAGTCATATCACTGCTGACGTCAGCAAGTTTTTGGTTGGCTCTGCCCTAACCTCTGTCCTTTGGGAAAGAGTGGTTTCGCTTTGCCTCAAATATTAAGAACAAGGTATCCTGATATTATTTTCAGAAAGCTGTCTATAACAGGGAAAGTAGCCATTGTTTTATCACATCTTCAGAAGCAGCAAAAAGCCATGTGGTGCATTGCTTCAACATCGGCAATGGGCAAAAGCTGCCTAATTATTAAAGAAATATTGTCATTTGAGTTGGACATGATCCAGACATTGAAGATTTTAAAACCCTGACGCAGAAGGGAGTGAAGTAAATGAAAATGTCAACACACTGGATTTCTAGGACAGATAGATGTCCTAAGACATTGCTGATGTTGAAATAACTGTTCAGTGAGATAATCATTCTCTGCTCCTTGTGTTGCCATAAAGTAAGGGATTTTCCACTCTAACCCCCAGGACAGAAGCTTTGGGAGGAACACTTCCAGAAAGAACAGTCTTTCTCCTTTTTTACTGCTCCACATTGACCTATCTGATAGCTATATTTGGAAGAGGAGACAGGCATACTTGGCTCTGTGTTTTCTGGATTTTTCTCTCCCTCTGACCTGTTTGCAATATAGTTAGGGACGTTTGTGTTGAACCTGCTGTGTCAGTGGGTAAGGCCTGGAGTTGCTCAGTGATTTCAGTGATTGGGAAGGTAAGTCTGCCTAATACTGAGGGTGATGGTGACTGCATTCTATTAACTACCAATTCCTCAAAACAACATCACTGATTCTTTCTTTTTATTTTTTAGTTTAGAGTATTATTGAGCCTAAATTTAGAGAAAAATACAATTATTATTGAGGTTTCAGGAAAACCAATAAATAAACCCTCTCTCAGACGCAAGCTTTAGATAACTAATAAAAGGGAGCAGAGAATGAAGCTTAAGGCTTACAGGCCCCAGAACTTGATAATACTTCACCCACACCCCATTCCCTATTAGACAAGTACATTTTCTTTTCTATAAGAGATAATTTTAGGCAGATCATGCATAAATGTTTGAAATGTTAACAGTACATTCATCCCCTCACTATTTACTCAATAAATATTTAATGAGTGCCTACTAATGCATCAGCACTATTCCAGACACTGATGAAGAAATAGGTACCTCCATAAGCAATAGGACAATATAGCCCATGTCCTGTTGTTTCTAAATGTTTTACTAGACAAATGCTATGACCTCTTTCAAAGTCAGGTTTTTAATTCTCTTTCAACAGACTTTTTTAAAGTTTTTTTTTTTTTTCACTATGACTATGAGCTCCACCTTCTCCTTGCCTGTTGAGCCTTTCTCTCATCTTCCCTCCTGAAGGTCATGATACTTGACCTTGAGGCCTACTGACTATAGGCAAATCTTGGAAGAGCTCACATATAAAGGAAAGCCTGGGATTTCACCTCATAGACCTGAGATGTGAGAGAACAATCCACCTTCTGGCTGGTGAACCCTCGCCTTCCTTCCTTCAGTGCAGTGCTTATTAATCACAGTCTTGTTTTTAAATTCTGCGGACACAATGGTCCTGTGAAGATAGTAATGAACAAAAAACAGGCAAGGTTCCTAACCCATTGGCACTTACATTCTTATGAAAAAAAAATCACCATGTTCTTTACTAGAAAAAGTTAAGAAGTGTCTCATAACAGAAGAAGGCAGTACCCTCTTTCCCCCCAAACTAATTTTTTAAAAAATTGAGTAGCATTATGATGAAAACAAAATAGCTGTATATATTGCTTTTAATGTATTTAGAAAAATATAACCAGCATGTTAACTTGGTGATTTTGTTCAAAATTTTTTTTTTAACATTATACTCACGCTAAGATTTCATTACAATGAGGAAAACATTTTAAGTAATTTACCGTTCCTTATTTTCTTCTGGACTTTACTACCAAACTGCCAACAAGATAGCTCTGCATGGATATTTAAAGGGTTTCAGTTTCAGAATAACTGGAGCAAAGCTCTTGCTTTTATCTCTTTTTATCTAACTTATTCCTCCTTCTGAGTGTCCCACTAGAATGTTGCTCCAGGAGAGCTGAGACTTGGTCTTATTCACTACTATTTTCCCAGAACTGAGAAAAGTGGCCTATAGAGGTATTCAATAAATATCTGTTGAATGAATGAATGAATGAATGAATGAGTAAAGAGTAAAAGGGCATGATGGTTAATTTTATGTGTCAGCTTGGCTAGGCTATGATGCCTAGTTGTTTGGTCAAACACTAATATAGATGCTGCTGTGAAGATATTTTGTAGATATAATTGACATTTATAATCAATTACTGTAAGAAACGGAGATTCCACTTGATGATGTAAGTGGACTCATCCTATCTATCAGTTGACAGTCTTAAGAGCAAAAACTGCAGTTTCCCAGAGAAGAAGTTCTGCCTCGAGATTGTGCTTCTATACACTAATAACAAACTATCAAAAAGAAAAATTAAGAAAACAATCCCATTTACAATTGCATTAAAAATAATAAAATACTTAGGAATAAATTTAACAAAGACCTATACACTAAAAACTATAAGACATTCATGAAAGGAACTGAAAGAGACATAAATAAATGGAAAGATATTCTGTGCTCATGAATAAGAAGAATTAATATTGTTAAAATGTCCATACTGCCCAAATCAATCTACAGATGCAATGCAATTCTTATCAAAATTCTAGTGGTATTTTTCACAGAAATAGAACAATCTTAAAATTTGCATGGAATCACAAAAGCCCTTGAATAGCCAAAGCAATCTTGAAAAAGAACAAAGCTTGAGGCATCATGCACCCTGTTTCCGAACTATACTACAAAGCTATAATAATCAAAACACTATGGTATTGGCATAGAAACAGACACATAGATCAATGGAAAAGAATAGAGAGCCCAGAAATAACCCACACATATATAATCAATTAATTTATGACAAAGGAGCCAAGAATATACAGTGGGGAAAGAACAGTCTCTTCAGTAAATGGTGTTGGGAAAACTAGACAGCCACATGCAAAAGAATAAAACTGGACCTCTATTTCACATCATGCACAAAAGTTAACTCAAAATGAATTAAAAACTTTAATATGTGACCTGAAACCGTAAAACTAGAAGAAAACATAAGCAGTAAGATCCTTGGCCAAGACTGGTCTTGATGATGATTTTTTAGGTTTGACACCAAAAGCAAAGGCAATAAAAGGCAAATAAAAAAAATAAAATAAAATAAAATAAACAAGTGGGACTATATCAAATTAAAAAGCTCTGCACAGCAAAGGAAACCATCAACAAAATGAAAATGCAATCTACGGAATGGTAGAAAATATTTACAAATCATGTATCTAATAGGGGGGTTGATATCAAAAATATATAAAGAACTCATACAACCTAATAACAAAAAACAAAAAAACCTAAACCCAAACAATTCTATTAAAAAATAGAGGATCTGAATAGACATTTTTTGAAAGAAGACATGCAGATGGCATACATAAAAAGAAGACATACATAAAAAGATGATCAACATCACTAAGCATCAGAGAAATGCCAATCAAAACCATAATGAGATATCATCTCACACCTCTTAGGATGGGCATCATCAGAAAGACAAGAGATACCAAATGTTGGCAAAGATGTAGAGAAAAGTGCATTATTGATAGGAATGTAAACTGGTGGCCACTCTGGGAAACAGAATGAAGATTCCTTAAAAAATAGAACCAGCATATGATCCAGCAATTTTACTTCTGGGAATTTATCTGAAAAAAATGAAAACACTAACTCAAAAATATATAGGCACCTCCATGTTCATTGCAGCATTATTTATAATATCCAAGATATGTAAACACCTAAATATTCATTGATGCATGAATGAATAAAAAATTTGTGATATATATTTATATATAAATAATTTAGTCATTAAAAACTATTGAAATTTTGCCATTTGCAATAGCATGGATGGACTTGAGGGTATTATGCTAAATGAAATAAGTTAGACAGAGCAAGACAAATACTAAATGATCTCACTTATTTGGAGAATCTAAACAAGCAAACAAATGAACAAAAAATAAGCTCACAGATACAGAGAAGAGATTGGCGGTTGACAGAGGTTGGGGGTGGGGAAGTGGGAGAAATGAGTAAAGGGTGTGAAAAAGTACAAACTTTCAGTAATAAAATAAATAAGTCCTAGGCCTGTAATGTATAGCATGGCGGCTTTATTGCATATTTGAAGGTTGCTAAGAGAGTAGATCTTAAAAGTTCTCATTACAATAAAAAAATTCTGGGTCAGGCCTGGTTAGTACTTGGATGGGAGACCACCTAGGAACACCAGGTGCTATGGGCATAAAAATTAAAAAATAAGGGATTGTAAACTGACAAGTTCCTTGCAATCTGTGAGGTCAACCAAGGGTTGCCTTGCCTGAAAAAAAAAAAAAATTTATAACTATGTATGGTGCTGGATGTTAACTAGACTTACTGTGATCATTTCACAATATATACAAATATTAAATCATTGTGTTGTATACTTGAAGCTAATAGAATGTTGTATGTTGATTATACTTCAATAAAAAGATAAGAGAAAACTATGTGAAACCTTAACATCATAAATAGAATGGATTAGAGAAAAAAAGAGGAATAACTGAAGTTTTTCAGAGAGAAGAAATTCTGCCTTAAGACTGTAGTAACAGAATGGGTTTTAAGTCTTTGAGGTAAATACTCAGTAGCGAGATCGCTGGATCATATGGTAGATTAATTTTTAATTTTTAGTTTTTTGAGGAACCACCATACTGTTGTCCATAGCGGCTGTACCAATTTGTAGTCCTATCAGTAGTATGTGAGGGTTCCTTTTTCTCTGCATCCTCTCCAACATTTATTATTTGTCCTGTTGATAACAGCTATTCTACCAGATGTGAGATGGTATCTCATTCTAGTTTTGATTTGCATTTCCCTAATAGCCAACAATGTTGAGCATCTTTTCATATGTTTGTTGGCCATTTGTATGTCTCGTTGGGAGAAGTGTCTGTTCAGGTCCTCTGCTCATTTTTTGCTTGGATTTTTTTTTTCGTTTTTGTTCTATTTCTTTAAAAAAAAAGCCGATAGGATTTTGATGGGGATTGCATTAAATCTGTATAATACTTTAGGTAATAAGGTCATTTTAACTATGTTGATTCTTCCAATCGAAGAACATGAAATATCTTTCCATTTTTTTGTACCTTCTTTGATTTCTTTTAATAGGGTCTTACAGTTTTCATTATATAGGTCCTTCACATGTTTCGTTAGATTTATTCCTAGGCATTTTATTCTTTGTGTTCCAATTGCAAAAGGAATGATTTTTTCCACTACTTTTTCTGACAATTCATTATGAGAGTATAGGAAAGCTATGGATTTTTGAATGTTGATTTTGTATCTAGAAACTTTACTGTATTTGCTTATTGTTTGTAGTAGTGTTCTTGTGAAGTCTTTAAGGGTTTTCTAAATAGAGAATCATGTCATCTGCAAATAGAGACAGTTTTGACGTTTTCATTTCCTATTTAAATGCCTTTTGTATTTTCATCTTGCCCAGTTGCACTTGCTGGGACCTCTAGTGTTATATTGAATAACAGTGGTGATAGTGGACAGCCTTGTCTTGTTCCTGATCAAGAGGAAAGGTTTTTAGTTTTTCATCATTAAGTATAATGTTAGCTGAGGGTTTGTAGTATATGGCCTTTATTATGTTAAGGTACTTTCCTTCTATACCAATTTTTTTAAGTGTTTTGATCATAAATGGATGCAGTATCTTGTCAAAGGCTTTTTCTGCATCTATTGATCTGATATTATGATTCTTATTTTTTAATTTTTTTTATGTAATGTATCACATTAATAGATTTGTGTATGTTGAACCATCCCTGTGCCCCTGGGGTGAAGCCCACTTGATCATGGTGTGTAATCTTTTTAATAAGTTGCT
>NW_024351730.1:6110032-6164695 GCF_902729225.1 Pteropus medius | reverse complement strand
TTTTTTTTTTTTTTTTTTTGTTATCTTTACCAGGTTTTGGTATCAGGGTAATATAGGCCTCATAAAATGAGTTAGGAAGTATGGCCTCCTCTTTGATCTTTTGGAAGAGTTTGAGAAGAACAGGTATTAAATCTTCTTTGAATGTTTGATAGAATTCACTGTTGAAGCCATCTGGTCCTGGGCTTTTACTTTTTGGTAGGTTTTTGATGATTGTTTCAATTTGCATACTGCTGATCAGTCTATTTAGGGTGATTATTGAAATATGAGGTCTTCATATAGCCATTTTATCTTTTGCTTTCTGATAGCTCAGTGTTTCTATTGCTTCCTTATTCTTTACTGTTTTGTTTTTTTTTTTGGTTGGGTTTTGTAGATTTTCCCTCTGGTCCTTCTTGTTTTATGTTATATACTTCAGTTCTGAATCTTTGGCGTGTGGTTACCAATATGAATATGTAAAGGAAAGTTATATACATATAGTAGTCCATTTTCTTCGGCATGTGCCTCATCTCCATTTTCCTTTGAGAATTTAGATCTTTGAATCTTCCCCTTTTCTGTTATTGTTGTCTCAGTTTGCTCCTATGTATGCTGAACACTCATTACAATTTTGCAATAGCAAATCTCTTTTTATTGTTTAAGCTTATAATGACTTGTTCTTAATAAAGGTTGCACTCTTTTGCTCTTATCTACCTGCTAGTCACCTTACTCATAATTATGTATTTTTTTGTCATTTTGTTTTAGGTGAGCTGACCCCTTTCAGTATTTCCTGTAATGCAGGCCTTGTGGTGGAAAGTTCCCTCAATTTTTGTATGTCTGGAAAGGTCTTTATTTCTCCTTCATATCTAAAGGAGAGTTTTGCTGGATACACTATTCTTGGCTGGTAGTTCCTTTCATTTAATTGTTTTAATATTTGATCCCACTCCTTTTTTTGCTTGTAGAATTTGTGCTGAGAAGTCCAATGATAATCTAATTGGTTTTCCTTAATAGCTTACTGTCTTCTTTTCCCTGGCTGCACTGAGAATTCTGTCTTTGTCATTGATTTTTGATAATTTTAATACAATATGTCTTGGTGAAGGCCTTTTTGGGGTTGCGATAATTGTGCGTTCTGTTGATTTCTTGAATTCCAAGCTCCAGCTCATTCCTTAGATTTGAGAAATTCTTGTCAACTATTTGTCTGAAAATGCTTTCTAATCCCTGCTCCTTTTCCTCCCCTTCGAGAATGCCCTTTGTTCTTATGTTTCCTCTCCTGATGGTATCAGCTAGTTCTTGTATTTCTTTCATTCTTCAGTGTCTCTCTTCTTTCTTCTGATTTATTTCTTGATTTCTGTCTTTGATATCACTCATCTTTTCCTCCATTTGGTCTACTCTATTTCCCAAGTTTGCTATTTCATTTTTCATCTCTTTCAGTGTATTCTTCATCTCCAGAAGTTCTATTTTTTTTTTTTTTTTTTTTAGGGTTTCAATGTCTTTGCTAAAAAACTCATTATGCTCATCTAGTTTTTTTCCAATTCCTGGAAGTTTTGATATGAATTATTTTGGACCTCATTGAGTTTTTTCAGAAGTACATCCTGAATTCTCTGTCATTTAATTTGCATATTTCTATGTCTGTAAGCTTATTTTCTGGAGATTTGTCTCTTTCTTTCTGAGCTGCCTTGTCACCTTGGTTGTTCATGGTGTTTAATGGACTATTTCTTCGCCTAGGCATTAATGGAAGTGCATTCTGCCTTTTATTCCAGGAAGAAGCTTTATTATATAAAGGTCTTTCTTTAGCCTGTTGCTAAGAAGGTATTTTTCTTTTAGTTTCCAATAGGTGGCGTCTAAGCCTCTTGGATCCCTGCTTTACATAAGATCTTAAAAATACCTTTTATTCCTTTATAAATATTCAGTCTCACTCACTACCCTCAGTCTCAGTCCCTGTCAATGATAGTGACAATTTCAGTAGCATTTGCTCAGATTCCCCTGGGGCTCCGTAGTGTTTGGTCTTGGAGGATATGGGGGAAGATGCCCTTTTGGTTGGGGGCACCCAAGATGGGGGCTGCAGCTCACCCACATATTTTGCAACTGAGGCTGGTAATAATTAACTGTTGCTTCTCTGCCATCCTCACTTCTCTTCTGTCCCCACTTCTCTACTTTCTGCCTGATCCCTGAGCACTACCGGTTTGTGGAGCTCACAGCTCTCTCAGGCAGGGCTGTTCAGCGAACCCGCGACACCTTCTCCCCTACCCCTCCTCTAGCAGGGAGCTCTGGCCCGAGAGGCAGCTTCTTTGTTTCTCCCAGTCCACCATCCGACTCCCGCTGTTCTGACCTGTGGTAGCTCTTATTTGCAGATCCCTCGTGCAGACGTGGTTGTGTACGGGTTGGTTTTTTTTGTTGTTGTTGAGTTTTGGATGTTCAGCTTATTGTTGTTTCAAAGGGAGAGATCTGGGGACATCTCTCACTCTGCCATGTTTCTGACGTCCTCCAAGCACTTATTTCTGAGGGTAGTTTCAAAAGACTAAATTCCAGAAACCATTGATGCAATGACTGTATTTTTTCCCTCAGTAGAAACCATAAGCAAATGTACAAATTTATTTTTCTAGCTTGAATCTAGCCTTTCTTCCACCCTCTCATTCTCTTTTTCTCTCTGCCTCCAACATCCCCAAACAGTGCCTTAAGCTGTGAGAAATGTTGCCACTCACTGAATTTAATTGTTTTGGATATTTTCAATATACAAATTTAGCAAAACTCATTTCAGTGTAATTGGAATAAAATATAATCTTGTTTTCAGTGGCAGTTTTAAAGCCCTGTTGAGAAATACCTCTAGATTCAATCTACTTTGCAAACATAAATTTATTTCCTTCTTGCTAGCCAATTTAATTAAATTCATATTTATTGAGTGAGTCTGAAGTACAGAACAGGAAGCCACATGAAATGATGCTGGCCACAGAGCTGCCCTCCAGAGACCTGCAATCTACTTAATGAAGCTTGAGAGAGGGACTGGCTGCCTCCACTTGTGGAGAACGGAGAGCCACAGAGCCACATCTTCTATCTGCCCATCCTTCTCATATGATGTACTCATATAACGTGCTGCTGCTGTCAGTCATTTGTTCTCACCAGGGCTGCCAACCCTCATTCTCTTGGCCTCAAATTTCTAAAACCTTTTCCTTTGGTGGGAGGAGGAGAGGAGGAAGAGATGAGAGGCTTTGCTGGAGATTATTTGCTTATCTCGACAACTAGTGGTAGAAGTAAAAACTTAAATATTTTGAGAAGCGGTCGGTTAAGTACAAGCCAACATAAATCTAAACAACTACACATTATATTATTCAATAAGTAGAGAAGATAAAGATAAAACGAAACAATTGTCAATTTTCTAGAACATTATTCAGGTAGATAAATTATTCCTGGATCTCTTTCTTTCCCTCATGTCTCCCATTCAATGTATTAGCATATTCTAGTGACTCTACTTTTAAAGACAACCTGATCCTGACTACTTCTTGATGCATAATTGATCTTCCTCTTTCCAGGAATGCAGCCCTATAGTCTTTTGTCTACATAGCAGCTGGAGAGATCCTTTTAAAATGTAAGAGATCATGTCTCTTCTGTTTAAATCCTCTAGCTATCTCCTGAGACATAGAATAAAATCCAGATTTCTCATTTGAATCCACAAAGCACCGTGTGATTTGGTTCCTTCAGGCATCTCTGCCCTCATTTCTTACCACTCTGCCCCTTGAACACTGCTCCAGCCACATTGACTTTTTGTTGACTGTCCCTTGATGCTCCTAAAGGGCATTTTTACCCACTGTTCCTCTCTCCTGGAATGCTCTTGGCCAGGTTGTTACCTGGTTAGCTTCTCATCATTTTCTTTCCTTCATTTATCATCATTCATCATTATATCATGTGAGCTACAGAGGGGCAGCTGCTTTTTTGCTGCAATTGTTTGTCACTGTATGTTCCCCTTACTCTTCCAGATCCAAGGCTGAGATTCTTCTAAGGAGGGGCTGATAAATATCTGCAGAATGGGGAACTCTGAAACTCAAATTTAGAGCTATTTCTCTGAGCTCTGCTTGGGTTTCAGTGGCCAAGGACACCTGAGAATCTCTAGGATGGTGGTTCTCAGACATCACTGTGAATCGGAGTCAGTTGAGAAGCTTGTTAAAAATACAGGTTTGAGCTCATTTCATTCTAGATTAAAATCTTCCCAGTCTGCATTTTACACAAACATTCCAAGTGTCCTACTTGGTTCTGGCATACTCGAAAATTTACAAAGCAGTTACTTTATTTCTAAACAATTAATAATTAATTTTAAATATGTGTTGTTAAAGCCTGAGTGATACATGACATGAAGGCTGGAGAATAATTTCTTAAGTTGATATAAGTGGAAATTTGTTGAGCTTTGAGTAGAGAATGATAGAAACAAGAAAACAAAAACTATACATAGGGCATTTTCCACATGGGCAAAGCATTCACTGGTTGCTTAGGGAGTCCCAGTATTTGAGATGATTCCTTTTAGAATTAAATATAAAATGCATTATAACCAGCAAATTCATTCAATTCTGAATTATGCAAATAAAGATCATTTTTCAGATTCACCTTCAGTGAATCCTCTTAAAATGTTCATCCAAAATCTCAGCAATGTTTTGTTCTTCAGGTATAGAAAAAGTAATGAATGGCCACAGTAATGAATGATTGCTTTCATATAGTTGAAGAAATATTTAGAATGCATAAAGTCAATACATATGTGAACATCTTGAGGTTTGTAGAATACTAACCACTTAAGTGGTTAAGTCCTTATTACCGTATCTCATCAGGTGAAATCTTCTACTTCGCTGCATTAGCCAGAGTTTCCTAAGACAATCAACACAGCACTTCTACTTTATTCCTCGTAACTGGAGGAGATTATGAACTAAAAGCAGAATAGAATTATCAATTAGCTTAGATTCTAATGTAGAAATTTTAGGAGAAGGGAATAGTTGAGAAAAGATACATTAGGGCCACTTAAACTGTCAACACAGGTTAAAAGTAATCTGTCAATAATACACATATATTGTTACCAGTGACTGTCCCTAACAAAAAATAAATATTCTTCATTAGAAAATATTTGTTATATATATATATATATATCAATTTCAGAAGATATCAGACAGTTCTCACTTTGAAAATGACTTAACATTTTTATTTTTTTCATGTAGGAATCTAGTAGGAAAAAAGTTCCTAATGACACATGAAATCTAAGAGCATGCCTACATTTTGTAATCAATTCGTACTTGGTTTGTTATTTTAAAAGGCAGTTAAGTGTCTGATTTGTGCTAGGCTTTGTGACAGGCATTGGAATACCAAATATAGAATATACGGTATCTATATTTAGGCCTACTTTGTTTTTCTTTGCAGCATTTATTATTACCTGGCATTACATGTGTGTTTGTGTGTGTGATATTCATTGTTGGTCTCTCCCATCCAAATATAAGCTTTTGTTTTAGTCATTGCTATCTGTATCCCCAGCACATAGAGAGTATGGGCTCATTAAATATTTGTTAAATTAAAAGAGAGAGAGAGGTAAGCATAGGGTGCAGTGGAAAACTATAAGAGGAGCACCAAGTCAGCTTGAGGAGTGAGGGAAGACATCAGTCAAGAGGTGAATCAGGAGAACGAGCCAAACAAAACTTCTAAAGGGTGAACATGGCAATTTGGGAAAACTGTAAGTTTTTATTTCTGGAGCAAAGTGTATGTTGGTGAATGAGAGAGGGAGGAATAATAGGCAGAAGAAGAAAGAAGAATGAGATCACGATGGGCCTTGGATCCCACACTAAGGAATTTGGATATTTTCCTTTAGGCAAAAAGTCTGAGATGAGTTATGATGAATGCCTATTGGTTTGACCTAGCTGATACCATTGCCCCTTCCTCTGATCACATTGCCCTGACTTCCTTTGGTGTGTGTGGTGAAGGTGGGCCTGATTGCATCTTCTAGGCTCTAGGAACCAGCATGTGACCCAGATTTGAGCCTTTAGTGTTTTCCATGGTCAGAGAGATTGCTTTGTGCATGAGAATATGACTCAAATTGGTCCTAAAAGACTCAATTTTAGGACTTTTTTGTTATGACTATTTGCTATTAGAAAGAATTTTTGTGCTGGGGTTGTAGAGCTTTAATGCTTACAAACTCTGGAGTTGTGGGATTACCATGAGAGAAGGATCTACTTGAAATAAAGCCCATGTAAAGGAAAACAGAATTAGGAGATGAAGAGAGATGTTTTCTGATGATATTATTTGAACATCTGGACATAAGCACATGTTGAACTAGAACTATGTCTGGACCATTCAGTTGTATTGGCAAAAAAAATCCCCCCTCCATTCTTGTTTCTTAAGCCAATTAAGTAAGTTTGATTTATTTCCTTGTTCACTAAAATAATCCTTGTTGTTTGGGTATAGAATAAAATGGGCAATGGGTGAGAGAGAGAGAGAGAGAGAGAGAGAGAGAGGAGAGAGAGAGATTTGGAGATTCTTGGAAAGGAAAATTAGACTGCTGAAGACTCTGAAGATTAGATAGGATTAACCAAGCCAGATCTGGGCAGGGGTTTGAGGGCTAAAGAAGATCATAAACTGTCATGACAGATTTCTCCAGAATCTAAGATGCTATGCTAGAATAGTTAAAGTTTTATCAAAAAGCTGAGGGAAGTGTCCCATTTGGCCTGAGGATGAGGCAGTGATGTGGGGCCCTGAGTCTAGGTTAAGAATCTAATATAGATATTTAGCTGTTCCAACATAGACTTAAAAATAGAGCTGTTTGCTTTCCTGATGCACTCTGTATCTTAGAATTTGTTATAATACAAAGCTGATTTACAGTTAAAAATTTGTCTGAAAGTATAGGTGTCTAAAATTGTAGATGACTCACCATGAAGAATAAGAATGGGGGAAATAGGCCAGATTACAGTATCAGTATTTGATTCTGAAGAGAAAATTCTATTTCTTGAGTATTGGAATTGCAACTGCACATTTGGTGTGAATTTTTGGCAGATTCCAGCAATGTCTCTCATGACTTAGAATGACTTTGAATCAGTCTCTCATCACAGACCACTCATGCAACCATTCCATCTTAGGTGGATCTATATGCAAATGGGTAGGTATTGTGGCCAGCATACATAACCATATACGTTCCAGGTTAGTATAAAAGTGGCAGAGAAGTAGCTTATTTACAACCTAGTTGTACTGTGAAATCTATCTTTGAAAACTCTAAATACCATTTCTAGTTTTAAATGATGCCTGAGGGGTTCATAAATCTACAATCTTTATCACCTTAGAGGCTGAAACTCTCCTAATGTCTGGATTCAGCATCTGTACTCATAAAAAGATGCTTCAGTACAGCTGGTGGAAATATAAATCAAGTCAAAGCAAGCACTTCTGAGGCTTTAGTGCAGATACCCCTTGACATGATCGCCCAACCAAGGCTATCAAAAATAATGTGTGATAAATGATCAGTGCCACTCTATGCTTCAGGATACCAAGGCAAATATTAGGGATCCTTAAGATGAAAATTGTCTGGGACTACAGCACATATGTCATTTGAATTCAACTGTTTATGAGTATCCAAAAAAAAAGGGGGAATCATTCAACCATTATATGAAAGAAAAATCTAATATCATTTTCTATTTTTTTAAATTCAACCAGGGGGTAGCATTTTTTAATACGATGCAGGTTGCATTATTATCTTAACTGCTGGAGATGATACTCTGAACAGATGACGTTATACACTTGCATTGTTACTGACACATTGTCTGAGCCTCTGGTTTTAGAATGTGATAAGAAAGTTAGAAACTGGAAAATCTGAGTAGCTGCAGGGGAAAAGCTGTTATAATTACAGATGTCATGCATCATAGTTCCCTTCATTTGAGGGTTGATTCTCTTACTAGGTTTTGCTTCTTTTCAGTTACTCTTCCATGTCTTCCAGCAGATTTTTAAAAATCCTTGCTCAGGGTTTATAATTTTTAATCTGATACAAACTCCTCTGGCATGACTTAACATGATTTGATTTTGAATTTTGTCCTAATTTGCTACTTATTTTTCTGTGATAAGCATTTGTGGATATCCTAGTCTACTTTTCCATGGATAAAAACACATTTTTTTTTCTTTTTTAAATGTTTCATCTGACAATTGAAGGCTTTTCCTACAATTTCTCCTGAAACTCAGATTTTAAAAAGTCAATTCACCTCAGTTGTTTCCTGATTTGAGATCCAATGAAATCTTACTATGTGTAAATCCAGTGTTATTCAAATAGCCTGTTTATAAAATGAAGATTAGTTAAAGGGGAACATTTTATTTATTTATTAGCCTTCTACTAAGTCCTCTTCAGAGCAATATATATTATACATCTAGATATAATATGCCATATGAGACTTTCTTTCTGCCTTTATTTGTCCCTTAGCACCTTAGAAAAGTTCTGGTGTGGAATCATGGCAAGTGCCCAAAGAGTTTGATTAAAATGTGCTTTATAATCTTTTTATTTAATAGGAATAAATAAATTTCAGTTTGTTTGGCCTTTCTATTTAATTACCTCTCCAGAAAACAGTGCTTTTCTAGACAATTGAAAGGCCTTGTTTTCTCCTTTTTATCTTTCCAATTCTACCTTTAAGTGTCCATCTAGTTCATATCTTCTGAATTTTCCTACCAGTGAACCTATACCACTTTATTTATGTAGAGCTTTCCCCCATGATATATCAGTTAACACACATTCCAGGTTATGCAGACAGCCTGCTAGTCACTTCAGAAGGCAACTGAGATGGGGATGGGAATAGAAAAGAACTGGCCTTTCAGATATATTCCTCAAAATAAATGCTGTTCTGTCTCATTTTATAATCCAGTCACCTCAGATGAGTATAATTTTCTTTCTTAGCAAGACTAGAAGATTCTTGAGGGGAAATTCTGTGCCTATCCCTTCTCCCATAGCATCAAGCATAGTGTTTCATACAAGAGTAAAAATTTATTCAAATGTGTTGCTTTAGATTTTGACCATGTGGCTAAATCTATATGTTCCTTGCTTATAATTTTCTAATTACCTGACAGTGTTCATCCAAATTTATTATCGTAGTAAAGAACATGAAGGTATATACACTTTGAAGATTCATAATTTGGTTTCTGCCTGATCCCCCAACCCATCTTATGCTACTCTATTTTCTCCCTCACTTTCTGTGCTCTTGCTACATTGCTCTTCTCTCAGTACTTTAAGACAACAAACAATTCCTTCCTCAAAGCCTTTGTACTTGTTATTTACTTTGCCTAGATTGAACATGGCATGGTTGCTACTTCTCATCACTTAGGTCTCAGATCAAATGGTAAATTCTTCAAAATGGTCTTCCTGATCACCTGATCAAAGTTCCCTGTTTTCTCTAACCTGAACCAAATCATTCTCTTGCCCATTACTCTGTTTTACTTTATTCATAGCACTTACTATGATCTAAAATTATCCTCTTAATACTGTTTGTCCGTGTATTGCCTGTGTTCCGACAATAGAATCTAAATTCCATGAAGGCAAGGAACTTTGTCTTGTTCAGAGATGTATCCCCAATGTGGCTAAACAGTGGCTAAATGAATAAATATTTAAGTTGTCACCTGGGTGCCATCTTGAAAACAATTTCTAGTGGATACAGTATTTCAATGTACATAATTTTAAATTGACTCCAATGAAAATGGCATAGAATTAGAGGCTACAGAGACATTTAAAAAAATAAACAGAGCATTAATTTTAATTTAATTCCACCCAGTGACAGCATAGGTCATTAGATCTATCAATGAAAAGCGAAAGATAAAGAGTGACAATGTCTTATATATAATGATAATAGCTAATACTTACTGAGTACTTATTATATGCCAGACTTAAAAAAAAAGAAACCTCATTTAGTCTTTATAACAACTCTGTGAGATAGGTATACTATAATAATCTCCATTTATGGGTGATGACCTTAAGAGCAGATGTTAAATAAGAAGTTACATAGGTTGATTTGCCTGAAGTTATAAAGTCAAGTGAGTGGCTGAGCTGAGAATCCAGCTGGGGCAGTGTGATTCCAGTCTGTGGTTATAAGCATTGTGGTATAGTCCCTCATTTCCACTTTGGAGTAGAGAGTTTATTCACTTTAGTTATCTCACTTACTGATCAAGCAGATCTGGCTTTTATATATATATATATATATATATATATATATATATTATATATATATATATATATATATATATATATAGTTTTATAACGATATAGTTTAGGATAAAGAATAATGGACTTTGGGTTGAGTTTGAGGCTCAGGTAAGTGATTAATCTGTGTAAACTTTAACCTAACTTCTTTAACCCTCAGTTCCCAAATATGTAAAATCAAGAGTTGTCTGAGCCATATTTAAGACAAACTAATATTTTGGTTCTCTTTTTTCTGTGATGGAAGTCCTGAACACCATGCTGCTGATAAATTTTAGAAGACTATTGTTAGGAATATTTTATACGTTACCTGGACTTTGTTCATCTCTAGTTTGTTCTTCTCATTGGCGTTCTGGTTTTGTTTGCCAGCTCCCTTTTTCTGAGGGCCTTTTCCGAAGAAGATATAATTTACAAAAGCGTATTCCAGCAGAGCCAGGAACACAAACACAAAGCAACCCATCAGGTAAATATCAATTGCTTTGACGTAAGGAATCTTTGGCAGGGTCTCCCTGAGGTGAGTGCTGATGGTTGTCATTGTCAGCACCGTGGTGATTCCTGTGAAAAGAAAGGCACAGTTTAGCTGAACACACTTGTTAAGCTGCCCTTTCTAAGATTGACAGGACAGATGCCATTCCATTATTGGGGTCCCAGAATGATGGCAGTAACGTGATAAACTACTGTACAGAAAGGGCAGACATTTTGAAAGACAAAGCTGCAGACTCCCTACATAGTCCATTAAAAATTATAAAATATGATACACTGTTAATGGAGAATTGAAAACCACCCCCCCTTTAAAAAAAATAATAATGCACAAAGAAAAAAGCAAAGTAGTTGAAAAGGTCTAATGTCAAATGTCTCTTGTTTTGTTACATGCCCCATCTTTCCTCTTCCTTGTCTCCCTCATCTCCCTCCTAAATTTGTCCATGTGATTCTTATCCCCACAGCAGCTACTAGCAAACTGAAAGTTGATGACTAGTTTGAAGAGATCTATTTAATTTCATAAATCTGTAATACACTCAAATCACAAGGACAGTATTACGATTTAAAATAAGAAAGCATCATTCATAGTGAAATAACACTAAAAGCAATAACATATAAGAAAGTATGATTTACATCAAACATTTGCTTTATGTATTTGTTAGATATATAATTTTATTGCTTTGGTTTTTCAAATATTATCTCTAGTTTCTTGATTCCAGAGCCTACAATGAGTTAGTTCTCTGGAGTCGAGAATAAGATTTCTTTAAAAATTCAACTTGAGCTATTTAAAGAAGTTTAAGACTGTAAGCTCTTAAAAGGAAGATTCTATTTCACCTATTTTGTTAAATACAGAATTCTTAACCATTAATGTTTGTGTGGCTGCATAATAATATTTGGTGGTGATGATAGTGATGATGAAATGATAATTGAGAAAAACAAGAAGTGAGAAAGAAATTAAAATTTCATGTAGATAGTTTGAGTTGTAATACTAATATTACATACACATTTGTATACTGTTGTACTGTTTCAAACAGTTACATGGCTGTCATAGTTTGCTGAGTATGATATAGCAGATATAATATTCCCATTTTATAGCTGAATAAACAGAATGTTTTAAAAATTCTTAGGTTAGTTATTTTGCTGTAGATTACTCAGCTAGGAGCAAAAAAGCAAAGAAGTATTAAACAAAGGTATTTAAAATAAAAGCAGAGAGATGGAAAGGTAAAATCTGAAACCTTATGATGGTCCTTAAAAATAAAGGCAGGAAATGTGAAATGAATTACTACAGACAAAGAAAAGTTTGCAAAGGATATAAAGGTAGAAAATGAAAAGGAAAAATTAACTTAGCACTCATTTGCCAACCAGATTATTCTAGACAGACTTCCTGATTTGACTAGTTATCTTTTAGAAGAACAGATAAAGTAGGAAGTCAAAACTACTATACACAAAGTTAAAATAGTTTAGATCAGTGATGAATTCAGCTGTGCTTTACTGTATGAAATGCCATTATTTCTTTGAATAAAATTTTAAATTTCACCTAATACAATTCTAACTAATGTCTTTGACAGAAACAAACAATTCATTTAAAACTCCACTAAATGCATTTCTGTTTTTACTAGTTGATTTTTAAGCAAGATAGATGAATAAATAAATCTCTTTTTTACATAGATAAGTTTTAAAATATTATGGATTTTACATTTCAAAGAACAGGTTAAGTCAACACCTTTATATGCTGATATCTCTAATCAAAATATCAAACATCATTAGCTTTGAGGATAGAAATATAAAGAGAACCACAATTCATGACCTTGACTGTTGTTATTCCCTGCTGTGGACATCATTCAATGTTTTTCCTTAACCATAGCATACACATACTCATGTTCACATTGAATATTATGCGCAGATATAATATGATAAACTATTTGTTTACTTTCCTCAGTCTTGGAATGGTCAAAGGTTAGTAAGTGGCTGCCAGCACTTGACTTTGTTAGTCTCATGTTCTCAGCCATTGGAAATGAGCTCTAGAGATGACAATTAGTTTAGGTGCGAAGGAGTATGCTGATCATTTAATCCATTTCAGTAGTCTCAGAAGAGAAAAGATGTGTATGTCAGCTTAGTTAAAAAATATGCTTGTGTGTGTGTGTGTGTGTGTGTGTACATGCATAAGAATAAGCCCCAGAAAGTGATAACTGAAATGGCTCTATGATCAAATAATGAGAAAGATCCACACATGCTCTGATTCATCAAACAGATCTTATTCATTCTAATTTTCCAAAAAACCATATAAAGTTTTTAATATAGCCTTTTAACTTGCAGCAATTACTCAACCACGGCAAGATTAATCCTGAAGTTTGCTCCCCCAGGAAGGAAACCATTTTAATTTTGCCCTGATCACAAATCATTAATATGGCTCATGAATTGTATATTCCTTAGTCAACTGCAATGAGCTCCATTTAAGGGACACTCAGATCAATGATTTAACTTTAGTTAGTGTTTGAGAGATAGTATTTCTCAACAATTGACATAGCTTGTTAATAATCATGATGCTTCGCTTTTTCGAAATCCATTTGAGAATAATGCATTATAAATGTTCTTCACTGTAAAAAATGGAGACCAAAGAGAAAATCATCACAAAGTTAGTAAAAATTAGTGTAATGAAAATTTAAAAAATAATCAAAGAAGCACTTATTGTGTTGAACATACTCTAAGACCTTTTTTTTTTATTATTATTTTGGTAAAATGATAAAAGATATTACGTGGTAAAACTTTCACTCTGTAAGTGCCTACATTTAGATGTTTTATTATCAAGTACTCTTATGGTAATCTCGTTCTGTGGCTTGCTATGAAAGAAGCCCTTGCCTATCATTCCTAACATTGGTTCTTTGTTTGATGTAAATCCCACCAGCTCTCTGCTGTGCTGAGAATGCATTACCTAGTGCGACTCTGGCTGCAGATGCATCATAGTTGATCCAAAAAGACACCCAAGACAGAATTGTAATCAGTGTGGAAGGCATGTAGGTTTGCAAAATGAAGTAACCAATGTTTCTCTTTAGACGAAAACTTAGTGACAGTCGTGGATATGCCCCTGAGTTGAAAAAAATCAGAAAAAAAATCAGATCATCATTTAGTCAAAGTCATCTTCTTTCTTTCATAGTGCTCCAAGTGCACTTTTGGGGAAACATCCTCACCAGTTGTGAACTCCACCTTCTTGGACACCATCTTGTAGTCAACAATTGAAAACTGAGGAAGCTCAATTTTGTTAACTCCAGTTACTGCTCCTTCTCCTCCATTCCAATAAAACTCAATGTCATCAGTGGTATAGCCATCTGAAACCAAGAATATATCATAGTTAAATCTAATTCAATTGGTCTAGAAATTCATTTTGATGACTAGGAGTCGAAGAGAAAATTTCCAGTAAGTGATGGTAAGATGACAGTGCTGTAAATAAGGACGCTATGTAGGGCTCATGTTGAGTGCAACTTCTGATGGGTTAGTTGTGGCTGCAAAGAGAAGATGGGTGCATCTCGCTTTAAGTTCTGTGATCATTTAATGATAAATCTGATATCACTGCTGAATGTTTATTCTCATTGTGTCTACCAATGAACACTCTTTGGGGGATGGCTAGATTCCTAGATTTTTATTATACATCATTTAACAACAAGTACAACAATAATCGAGCACATATTTATTAAAAAGAAAACAGAAAGGGTAAAAAATAGAATATAATTAAAGACCAAATTTACACATACCAGTTAAAGGATTGAGACATTTAAAAAATATATAAATTTCTTTTTTAAAAAAACTAAGCAAGCTTCATATATTCTGATTATTGTTTATAGGTGAAAATTTTAAGAACTACATGAATTCTTGATGATAATTTGGTATCTTAATACTTGTGAGGGTAAGCATTAGTTAATTTAAGGGGAATGTGTGGAGGATTATAGATTGCAATAGAAAGGTCCACCCTAAAGCTTGTTCTCTTTCTCCTTCCACTTCTGCTTCTACTTGTCAGGGATCTAGTTGGGTTATGGTCATATTTAAGAGTAACTTGCATTAACAAAAGTATGTATGTATATATTTAAAAATCTAAAAATTTCTTAAGGAATATAGAAAGCTATATTTGTCTCTACCCGCTAGAGATAAAGAAGATCTAAATTTATTTTCTATTTATATTCACCTCCAATAAAAAAAAAAAACATTAAATCTTTTTCCATTAGAATTACTAGGGCTTATGTTTCAAAGGTAAATTATAATAAACATTATGCTGACCTACTTTTAATTAAAGCTAGTAAAAATATTTTGAAGAGATAAAAAAAGAATATATTTAAAATTTAGAACTGGAATGCCAAGGCACCATCAACATATCACTGTAAGAATGTAAGATAATTTAATCTATTTTTCCTTTTTTTTTGAGGGAAAATAAACCTGAGTTAACTTTATTGCTTTAAAAATTTCTAACTTCTCTTCAAAAAGCTTTTGTTTGAATTCTTATCTCTGAATTCATTGAACTCACAACTGTTTTATATTTGTTACTTTTGCCACTCTATAGAGATTATTATTTGCTGTAAATATTGCAATTTATTTTACTTTATTTTATCTCTCTTTAAACCATATCTTTCTAGGTCCAAGAACTTTCCCTCTCTTGATAGGGTAATCTTCCATATTCAGTACTAATTTTATAATAATCCAAGTATAGGCATAAAAATAGAAGACATATACTTTTAGCTATATCTCTTGGTGTCTGAGAGGCTATGAGACTCTCTTTATTTATTAAAATTAGAAAGAGCTCCATGAGACTTACTGGCATATTGAAGATTTATACCAATTTTGGGTATGGGTTTGTAAGACTGATTCTTCAAATCTTTTTGAGAATTTGACATAAAGTTATAAACTTCTGAACTCAAGATAATGAGAAGACAAGCCATTATTGGGAGAAAATATTTGCAAAAGACACATCTTATAAAGGACTGTCATCCAAAATATTCAACAATTTGTATATTTTGGATTCAACAATAAGAAAACAAATCTAATTTAAAAATGGGCTAAAGACCTTGACAAACACCTCACCAAAGAAGATATACATATGGCAAATAAGCATATGAAAAAGGCGCCACATTATATATTGTCAGAGAAATGCAATTTGAAACAATAATGAGATACTACTACACATCTATTAGAATGGTAAAAATCTGGAATACTGACAATACCAAATACTAGTGACAATGTGAAGCAATAGGAACTCTCATTCATTGCTGGTGGGAATGCAAAACTCTACAGCCACTTTGGAAAATAATTTTTCAATATCTTATAAAAATTAAACATATTTTTACTACACAATCTAGTAATTGTGCTTCATGGTATTTACCCAAAAGAGTTGAAAACATATCTACACAAAAACCTGCACATAGATGTGTACAGATGCTTTATTAATAATTGCTAAAACTTGGAAGCAACCAAGATGTCTTTTGGTACGTGAATGGATATGTAAACTGTGGCACATTCAGACAATGGAATATTATTCAGTGCTAAAAAATTATCAGCTATCAACCCATGAAAAGACATAGTGGAAAGTTAAAGACATATTACTAGGTGAAAGAAGCCAATCTGAAAAGGCTGCATGCTATACGATTCCAGCTATATGACATTCTGAAAAAGGCAAAACTATGGAGACAATAAAAAGATCAAAAGCAATAAGAAATAAATAATTGCTGTGCTTATTACAGATAAAGGTTAATTTTATTCATTTATGAAGAGCTTTTATAAACAAAAAATGAAAAGAACCAAAAACCTAATGACAAAATGGGAAAAGGATACAAATAGACAGTTCACTGAAAAAGGAAAAATGACCAGCCTCGATGATAATAAGAGATATGCAAATTAAGATTAAATCTATATCAAGATACAATTTTTGCTTTATAACTTGGAAAAAATTCACCAACTGATGACACATTGTATTGCTGAGCATGTGTGGAAGCAGATATTCTCATATGGTGAGAGTATAATTTGGTATGACCCATACCAAAATATAAATGTATATACCTTTTGACCCAGCAATTCTATTCTAGAAATTTGTCCTACAGATTAAATTTCACAATTGTGAAGAGTGTCTGTACAGGATTATTCATTATAGCACTGTTTCTTATAGCAAAATATTTAAAGCGATGTAATAGAGGAGTGGTTAACTAAATTATGGCACATTAATGTGCTATTATAAAGCTGTAAAAATGAGGAAGTTTTTATATATAATATAAAAAATTATCTGAAGCTAACTTTAATTTAAAAAACCAAAGTTCAGAATGATAATGTTTATAACATGCTAACATGTATAAAAAGCTGGGAAAAGCAAAAATATATTTGCGTGAACTTGTATATGCATAAAAAAACTCTAGAGGATCAGATAACAAACTAACAATTATATTTTCTTTGGAGAGTCTAAGAAGATGGGCAATAGGTATGAAAGAAAAATTTTCACTATATATTTTTAAATTTTTAGATTTTTGAATAAATATATTTTTAAATCAAAATGTTAAATTTAAAATAAGGAAATCCTAGAATCTTGAAGATATTCTACATGTGAGCAATGTTCTCCAATGTGAGGTTTCAAATTCATACAACCAGTGTGACTATAGCATGGGGTTTATTCAGGAAAAATTTAGCTGCAGAGACATAGTGGAGCACAAATTCCCCAAAGTTCTCATTATCCTACTGCTTAGACTCATTAGAGTTAGACTAAGTGCACTGCAGCCATGATTTGAGAAGAGACAAGCCCTGCCTTGTAATACTGTACTTTTTTATAGGATTAGATGGACAGTTGTATGATCACATGATTGTGAGACAACGGAGGGTCCTGGTGGAGGAGGTGAACTGGTGATAAAGGCATAGCCTTATGAACTCAGCCTCTGCTTCTGTCCAGTTAACTTGGATCTGCTGAGTCTGCTCTCTGCCGGGAAGAGAGGAATGAGCCTCCAGGGACATACAGATCTGTCTCTTTTCAGAGCCATAAAAGTGTCTTTCTATCACCACAAAATCAGATCAGTTAAAAAGTTCACAGTATCCATGAAATAGAAATGATCCAATTGGCTTGAAAGAAGTGCTGATGCCAGGCCTGGGAGAAATTTTTCCCAAAGACCTTTTTTATATGATGCAAAATGCCTCGGCATCATCCATTTAGGAAGATGGCATAAGAAGTAAGCTTTTTTTTTTTTTTTTTTTTTCTCAAAAAGATAGATGGAATTAAAATAAGTACAGTTTAGTTTTAAAAAATCTTTTAAGGAGCCAAGACAATATATCCCAAACTTAAAGCTCTCTTAAGATACTCACATTTCACAAACAAATAGCTGTTCTATTCTGAGCTAGACTGCACATGATTTTCCTTTTAGCTGGCAACATAAAATATTTGAACTGTAAGTATTTGTTAGGGAGGAAAATTTTAAACCCAGTATCTTAGTAGGTGGTAAAAACAGGGTTGATAGAATAGAGCTTCATGTTAGCTTCTATGTGGTGTACACCAGAGGTACCTGCTTGCTGGGGGTCAAGCCCTATTCTAGGCACCAAAGGGATATGGTGGATTAGACTTGGCCCTGCTTTCCAGGGTCTCGATGTCTAACAGCAGTCTCAGAAAATTGTTAATCTGAGGGAGTCAGAGATGTATTTGCAGAGGATTTGGCCAGATGGTTGGACCAGGCCAGCCTGCCAGGGGGAATAACATGTAGAAGGAATAACATAAAGGAAGGATAATATCGGTGGGAAACTGATTTACTTCAAAAAGTTTACTCAATAAGCAACTTAATTTTAGCAAGAAAACTGAAATTTACAGGCAAAGTTGAGTATGTAAAAACACTATAACATCTTGAAGGATAAAACTAGGCTGAGAGGGGTAAAACAATTAGGTAATCATGACTGAGTGTGGGAAGAATTATAGACAGATACTCAAGGCAACTAGTCACAGTCCTTTCTGATTCCAATTGACTTTCATCAATTTGACAGTGTGCTTGCCTTGACTGAACAGAGCAATGTTGAAATTTACTTGGCTTATTTTAATCCCATTAGGCTCTGAGTTACTTGAAGTCAGGGACTGGTTTTCATTCCTTTTTGTACCTCAGTGTCCGGCCTATGTACCAAGTTCCTAGCATATAGTCAACATCCAATAAAACTTTATAGAATATTGGATTCTTGCTTCTTATCATCAGGGATCCTTGCTTTGTGTTACCAACCGTAACTTGACAAATAGGCATTAATGTATGTACATGTCTCTATTCATTCAATGAACAATTATTCTATGTTCTGAATATGTGCCAGGTGATGGAAGAGTACTGGAATTATAGTGGTGAATAAAACTAACGTTGCTCTTGTCCTCTTGGAGCTTGCAAAATGTTATACATTTCAACACAAAATTCCTTCTGTAGCAGGTACTGTGTGGATTGGCTTCCTTTAGCATGTGTTCTAATCGTCTTCAAGAAAGATTAAAAACTATATTTCCTAGATTTTCTTGCAACTAAAGGTGTGGATATGATTTAGGTTTCCTGGATTAGATGGAGTAAGTGATCTCAGAGGTGGTGTTTGAGGCACTCATTTTGTTGGTGCAAGTCATATAGTCTGGAACCAGGAATTCTGGTTTTAGCTTTTGTGCTCCTCAAGTCAACATGGTGGTGGGAGCTACCGGAACACCAGCTTCCTGATTGTGGTGGTGCTGTCAGTCACCTGGGAGGGCCAGTCTGCACTGAGGTTCTGGGAGTCTTTTCTAGTGGCCCAGCCTAGAGCCTACAATTTCAGTCTTTTAATTTTGTAAGCACCACTTCTTTGTTTTAAATCTCTTTCCGTTTAAGCTAGCCAGATGGGTTTCTGTTATCTGCAACAGAAACTGGATTGATACACTCTCTCTTCTAGGGAAGAATTATTTGCTCCAGGTTTGGGATTACCAGTGCTTTACATGAAAATCTCTGTTGTGGTTTGTGCCAGGCATTCATTTGATGTTTTATATCGTGCTTTTTACACACTGCTCTGTACTGACGGGGCTGGGCTCTCTCTGGCTTCATGTTAAACGATGCCCCTCAAAAGAACTGGCTGAGGATGAGAAGGTGGAAGAGGGAGGGCAGGCTCTTGATTCTGGCTCTGGTAGTGTGGTGGTGTCGCAGTTGCTTGTGATTGCTGACAGGGCAGTGGGGTGATTCCAGACTCTCACAGATGAAGAAGTGGCAGCATCTCCTTTGGCAACTCCACAAACATCTAGAACAGCACCTCTAATAGGATGGCAGCAGATTCAGACTCGTGGGCTCCAGCACAGGGCTGTTAGCAACTTCTGGCTTTTGCTCTTTTAGCACCCTTTTTAACTTCTACTTTTTCCTTTTCAAACCCTTTTAATTTTTGTAACCAATTCTCTCTATTAAATTCCCCTTTGGAAAACCTTGAGTGGTTTCTGCTTTCCCGATGAGATCCTGTCAATTATATAGTACATCTTAAAATACAAATATTTTATCTGTATACATAACTTTGTGTTTACCTCTGCCTTTTGTCTCCTTCATTTCTCTTTATATTATGTTTGGAGCAAGGATCTTCTTTTATTGCTTTTTTTTAAAAAAAGTTCCTGATGCCTAGAACAGATTCTATCTACAGTAAGCATCCCATGTGTATTTTTGAATCAATGAATTAGTGAATCTTTAGCGTTCTAAATTTATTTTCTCAAACTGGTAACCTGATTTAGGTAATTTATTTGGTAGCATTCTTGAGCTAAATTTATTACTTGATTAAGATGATTCTGCTCACAGGAACCTTAAAGGTAGATCTGGGCACCAAGGAAATGGAAAAAGCTGCTTGTTAATCTTAGGCTTATTGAGTAACTAGGTGATAAATTACAACCTCAAGCTGGTTTTTGAATTATAGGATCCTAGGGAAGAAACAAGTAAGCAATAATTAGAATTGAGAGTCCAGAGGTGGTTTGCAGTTTGGGGTTGAGAAGGGAAGAGGCAATGGGGAAGCCAAAATAGCACCTCTCATTGTCTCCCACTTCTGAAGAGCAGCAGAACAATTCAATGCCATGGACAAGAAAAGAGCTGGAATATGGCTACCGATCACTGCAGATTTCAATGCTATTTAACAGTTTATATGGTCAGTAGTTTGGGTCTATATTTCCAAGCTCACTTGCATTTTTTTAAAAAAACTTAAACCAGTTAGGCTTAGTGTTCAAGGTACTGAGATAATCATGGATTATTTGGGAAAAAAAGATTGCTCATTCTATTTCATGTAGAAGATTGAGTTCTCATGGGAGCAATAATAGCAGCTGGATCCAAAGGAAAGAATAGAGGCCTAGAAATACACTATTATTCAAAGGTTACACAAGAACATTTGCTACAGAGAGAGAACATCAATTTACTCACACCTAAACAGCCTATTTACCAAAGGTTTTCCTTTATGAACCAGTGACTTCACACAGTGTCTCAAAGCCCGAACACTTGAATACCAAAGATGCTGTTTCCTAGCAACAATAACTACATAGAAGCTCTCAAATTTTCCTCTCAGCCCCTGGGGACTTCTTAGTGGTGCAGAAAGTACAGATAAAATTAAGTTGGTGTCAGCGGATGAGAATGCATGGAGCTAGTACAAGTGCAGAAGTATCTGGATGTTAATATTCCTCTTTGCTATTTGAAACACTCTATTTTGGATGCATTTTATAATTTGGAAATAAAAATTACTCCCCACTGTGTTTAATAGAGCTGGGAGGGAGGATGGTCTAAAATTGTACTTAACTGGGTTTTAGATAATGCAGAAATTTAAGCTTTAAATCCATGAGTGGGCCTAAGTAAATGTATTTCCCTTTGTGGAGCAGCCATAGCTTTATCTCAGATTTCATTGGGTAGGGCTTGATTGGCTTAGGCCAATCATTAAAATATTATCGCCTTTGCTACTGATGACTGGCTCAGGATTAAGCAATAGCCCAGGTCTAAGACAATTAGTTTATAGCAGTCCCCTGGCCAAATTAATTGTTCAGAAATAGGCTTGTGACCGAAGTTGGTTCAGTCACAGAGAAACCCAGGACTTTTGTTCAAAAGTTGGGGGAGAGAAAAATTTTCTTTTCTTTTAGTTATTGACAAACGAGAAACGCTGAGTGGAGAGTGGCCAGTCCAGTTATAGGAGCCAATATGTTCTCTTCCTGTTTACATCAGTCATTACTAGTACCTAAGCGAAATCACCCTCTTAATCAGCATTTCAGCTGTGGCTAGGAAATGACCTATTGAAATAAATTTAGTAGTCTGTCTCTTCCCAGTTTCTCCTACTCTTTCCACATGAGGGCAGAAATATTAAAAATTTATCAATATCTTTTCTATTGTAGCTGTGTAGATCCTTTCCATGACAACATTTTTAGATGTTTGTAATTGTGCATCTTTACCATTTTTCTGGTCTCATGTTACATTTTCGCATGCTTTATGTCATGCCTATTCCACTCATGATATACTTGGTGTGGGTGGCGAGCAAAGATCAGGACTTTTCTTATTCTAGTCACCAGTTTTCCATTAAAGCAGCACAAATTCAAATTAGCTTTTTGACAGACATTATTTTTTTCCTTTGGACTCATTATGAGATCTAATATAGTGCCCGTTAAATTTTATCTAATTCGATTTGACTAGCTGTTCTTGCCTGTTGAGATTAGAAAGCCAATTGGGTCTAATCCTTCCAATGGCTCCAAATCTATTATAACATTTACGCTAAAGGCTAGTTTGTATTCCTTCCTCACTCATATCTGTATCTCCATGAAATCCTAAGAAGCAGCAAGCAAACAAAGGAAACCTGACAACCCACCATTTGAGTGATCATGTAGTCCCTAGAGATGGCCATCTCACTATTTTCTCAGGCAACTCAAGAATTATTTAGGTTTTAGATAATCATTAGAAAATATGTCCTTATAATAAGTAAAATCTTATCTTCTTGGAGAGTATTCATCATCTGATCCTGTGTTAGTAGAAGAAAAACCCAGTACCTTTTCTACATGACAGTACTTTCTGTTTTTAAAGAGACCTCTCATGAGCCCTTTTAGTTTTTTCTTCTCCAGGCTCTGGTCTTTCTCAGGATATCCACAGTCTATGAAGCTCTTCTCTGCTCATTAGTTTACAGTTTGCTTATATGACCCTTGAAGCATGGAGTCCCAAACTAAAAAGTAGCCATGTCTACCTTGTCTCTTCTATCTCTCGAGTTCTCTGGCTTCTTGCCCTGCATTGACTCTCTAGGTTAATCCTGTCCTGGTCATTGAGACACTCTTGACTGAGTTAGGAATTAAGCAGCAGCATATTAGGAATTATATAGTGTCCAGATATGTTTTCTGATGTCTTAAGTATCCCTTGAGTACCCATTCTTATTTTCAGCCAGAACCAGGAGCTGACGCATCAGGAACAAAGTCAGGATTCTCAGGTCTCCCCCTCCAGTCAGGCCTTGGCACTCCAATGGTTGGCCAATACATAAATTCTCAGAACGAGTTTTCTAGAGTAACATCCCTTCATATCTAATTGCTTAATACTGCCTAGTCCAATAATCCTTGTCTATACAAAGCCCTCCTTGTTTAAAGACTTTTAGACCCCAGGCATGGTTGCTTTTGGAGACACCTTTCCACAGTATATTAAATACATTAAAATGTATTCACATCCCATGTTAAATACAATTTACATGTCACTATAAAAGCTTTGGATTGCTGCTGCCTTGATAACATATTATATTAGTTTTAATATTATAGTTTTCTGTATGTATTTTGGAACCAACAATTTGTTTAAAAACCTCGAAAAACTGGTAGCATATTGACATTTTGCCTATAGTGCTTGAAAGCAAAATGGTTTGGCTGGACCTCAGATAACAATGGGGCTGTAGGGCACTGCCTAAGATATCCTTCCAAGCTTTGTTTGAAATATATCCATTTCCTCTTAAATTTCCCTCAGGTGGAAATCCTACTACCATCATCATATTTCCTGACCTGATTGTGGCCCACCCTGACTTCTAAACTAGCCAGTCACCTGAAATTTCGCAAGATCCAACTGCCTGCCAAGGTAGACTGTACTCGATAGCTGTATCCTTGGTTGTCCAGGTGTGGTCTCTGAGCCTCTGTCTGACCCTATTCTGATCTTCTCTACCATTTTTCTGGTCCCATGTTGATACAATTTTTACATGCTTTATGTCATGCCTATTCCACTCATGATATACTCGGTGTGGGTGGCTAACGAAGACCAAGACTTTTCTTATTCTAGTCAACAGTTTTCCATTAAAGCAGCACAAATTCAAATTAGCTTTTTGACAGTCACATTATTTTTTTTTTCCTTTGGACTCATTATGAGATCTAATATAGTGCCCATTAGATTTTATCTAATTCAATTTGACTAGCTGTTCTAGCCTGTTGAGATTTTTTTTTGATCTTTATTTGCTCGCCCTCTTAGTTTCATGTTATCTTCAAATTTGATAAACATGCCTTTTATCATTATTCTCTTGATTGAGACAAATGTGGAATGGCACAGATGAAGTCAGAGCCCTGAAACACTCTCTTGGCATTCTCCCTGTAGGTTGATACCAAACGTCTTTAATCAGCGTTTATCCATTTAATATTTGCTTAATTGTTTTAGCCTCAAGTCTTTATCTCTGCATTTATTATATTTCCCTGAGTCACTGATTTTGCAATCCTATCAAATAAGAAAGTGAAGTCTGTTTTGATTTGTGTTTAGAGAAATCAAGCAGCCTACATAGATTACTGATTTCCCTTCTATAGGATCTAAGGTTAGAATCTTGCCCAGACTCAACCTCATCAGCCTAAGTGTCTTAGAATTTACCTTTCTTGTCTTCTGGAACAAAGGGATGGGGTATTCCACTCTGTAGATACCAATAACCATTTGGTGTACCAATTTAAGTCTATAGGCTCATGATAACAAACTTTCCTTTGTACAGCTTCCTTTAATAAATGCTAATGGAGCTATATTGCTGTAATTTAGGTAGGTGAATATGTTTTAGGAAAGTTATTGGCCATTAATAAGAATTGGTGCTCTATGGCCTAAATCAGTGGTGGAGTAAGATTATCACACCTAGGAATGATAAAATTTTATTATTAAATGTTTGTCTTATATATTTGTTACCAATTAATTTTTTTTTCAAAATGAACTGCCACCATCCATCTACATTTTGTCTTAATAAATGAAAGACAGAAGAATTTGTCTCAGAAAAAAATTCTTATTCATCTCTTTCTCCTTCATATTAGTAATCATGGAGTAGATTTTTCTGAGGTATTTATGCGAATTTTATTTTATAGTCTTGAAACCCTTTTAAACTTTCTGTACATTTAATGAACACCCAAACCCCTTGCACCCTCACACCGTAAAAAAAAAAAACAAAAACAAAAGTAAAAAAAAAAACTTGAGCAAAAGATGAAAATAAATTGTGACCGTTAAATCTTGTTCTTAAGTTCTTCCAAGATCTGGGTACAACTTTCTCAAAAAGATGAATTTCACAGTACTGCAACCAAATAAAACATGTACTCTATACAAAGTTTGGTAAGAAATTTCTGTTCAAAAACTGAGAGAGCCTTTTGCTTACTATTGTCATCATGAAATGGAGAGGGCCTTGCTTGTTTAACTCACCTCAAACAAGGTCTCGGAGTTACTGTGATTGAATGTCATCTCCACCAGTAATTTCTGCACCCACTAGAAAGGAAAATCAAAACCCCTCTTCACGGTGAAACACTTGTTTGGTTGTGGGCAAAGCCCTTTATGCCTGTATTCTCTAAGCAGTGGAGTGACCACATTCACTTGAACATATGAAAAAAGAATGAACTGTAAGCAGAGAATCTTGTTTGTCAATATCAGAATATTAAGATTATTTTAAAATCCAATTTAAGGTTGCATATATTTTTTAAAGAATGTCTCATCTATTTGGCGTCCTTAAAGGTATGCATCATTATTTTAAAAAATGAAATACAAAACCATGTCTAGTCTAGTCTGATTTCGACAAGCACCTAATATGCTACACGTGGTTCTATTTTCTAAAGTATAAACTATCTTTGAGGATAAATAAGACCATGAACAAATAGAAACCAAGGCAATTATCCAGCTAATTCAAATGTGGTATTACTTTAATCTTACTGCTCTGGCAATGTTATTAATGGCTGGAAACCATAGAGTAATAATTTAAATGATAACTCCAGTTGTCAAATTTGATTTTAATGACCACTTTTTACTGGAAATGTGAAAAATTATTCAGAATATCTTTATGGTGTTTTTATTTTGAAGAGAGTCATGCACATCCTAATTTTATTGCTTATGGATCCACCCTGAGTGGTTACTGAGTTTTGTTTCATTTTATTTAAATTTTTCTTCTTTTCTTTTTTTTGGGGAGGAGCATTACTTTTCAACAAGGAATTCTGATGATAAGAAATAGTGATATGTCAATAAAACACATTTTTGAAGAATGCATTAAATTAAAAAACTCCACACAAACCAATCACGGTAAAACATTTACAGTATGCTTTAAGATGGAAAAAATCATAAAAATATATGTGGATGTGTACATATAACCAACCAAGAATATATGTGAAAATAGTTAATAGTGATTATTTCTGAATATTAGGATTATAAGTGATTTTTTATTCCAAATATTTTATGTAGTAAACATGTAATGCTTTTATTTATTTATTTATTTGGCGAGGCAACCCTTGGTTGACTTCACAGATTGCAACCCTTGGTTGACTTCACAGATCTTGTCAGCTTACAATACCTTATTTTTTATTTTTTATGCCTACAGCATCTGGTCTTCCTAGGTGGTCTCCCATCCAAGTACTAACCAAGCCCAACCCTGCTTAGCTTCCGAGATCAGACGGGATTGGGCTTGTTCAGTGTAGCATGGCTGTAGATAAACATGTAATGCTTTTAAAAATAAAACCCTAATTAGTTATTTTTATGTTCTAAAATCGCCCAAATATATTTTGGAAGTCAATTTCAAATCTTTGAAAATTACTTAAATAACCTGTAGAGGGCACTCAAGACCTTCCAGATTTACAGTCAGAGACTCAGAATATTGTCTGAAAATTGTATTCTTTTCAGCTTCAGAAGTTTTAGATTTTTTTTTGTGATGATTTTAGCTTTGGATCACTGATTTACACAGGTTTTACTTTAAAATTTATTTATATTAAATGATACTTGAACAATTGTGATTAATATACCTTGTCACAAATTCAAATTTTCAGCCAGGAATCTGTTTATATTTAAATACACGCAACTCTGATTACTAAAGTAACTATAAAAAATAAGCTGATTTGTTATATTTAATGTTTAAGTAATAATCTTTTCACTAACATCTTGAATAGGACAGTCTATGCTATTTTAGCTATGCATATGAGTTAACAAATATCCATCTGTAGTAAGTGATATAGACTCATTCTTCATATCTCTTAGTTATGTTTATGCAGCCAGTAGAAATAAAATGCACTAAATTAAAATTACTATTCTATCAGCTCAGAGATTATTTTAAATTTTTATTAACTTACTTGCCTAGTTCTTGATTTTTTTTTTTTAAGGTATATGTTTTTTAATCTCATATCTCTTATTCACTCACATTCAAATGACATTTAGAGACCCACTCAATTCAATTTCTAAACTTGATGCTTTCTCCATTTGTGGATACAGAGTTATGTAGTCCCTGCTCTGGGTTTTTACAGATGTACTGAAATAATTTACGATAATCATATAGTAGGAAGCTCTTGTATTTAAAAAAAGGTGGATTTTTATTTTCCAATGAGGTAGATTTCTCTGGTAATTCTCAGCCATCTTCAAATATCCCAAACTTTTTGGATCAGTTTGGATAGCGGTAGCAAATATGAGACCATGTACTTTTGTGGCTCACAAACTATTATATGGTCTCGTATAATTTCTTGGCCTTTGAAATCCATGTGAATAGAGTATTGTAGAGCTGACAGTTCACAGTTGTTTGTATTTATTGCTTAACTGCACTCATTCCCAAGTGCTAGATTGGTATCACAAAGGTTACTGTCGTAGGCACGTTGGGCACATTAATATCTATGCTTTAAAAATTGCGTTGTGTCTGGGTATGACACAGAAAAACAACTATCCAATTATTTTTGGTTTTGCTGGAACTGATTTTTCACTCCATGTAATTTGGCAGTTACATTGATGAAACATGTGCCTTGCTGCCATTTTATTTATGTTGAGGGCTTTATTTCTGATGTCCATGAAATAGGAAGACAAAGTTAAATTTATCTTTGAAGCTCATTGGTGCAGCAGTTTGGTAACAGCAGTTATGAAAGGGCATTGCTCTCTAGTTATTGCCTCATCTCAGGCAGGAGAAGAAAAACAGTGATTATCATTTTCACTTTTCAGAGAGGGAAAATGAAAGTACAGACTTCCATGACCTGACTGGGAAAGCCAAGTACTTCCAAGTTTCTGTCTGTGGAAATGGGGCTAATAATCTGTACTATCTGACTCATAGGGAAGATAAAAAAGGTCGTTTTGCAAAGTGCTTTTTAGAAGCAGTCTGTGATCAAAATACTTAGAAGCATCACACAGTCAGTATGTGTAGCTTCAGGATGGGTCTATAGCAGTGGTTCTCAGTTGAGGGAGCTTTCCCCAGTCAGAAATATTTGGCAACATCTGGAGACGTTTTTGGTCATCACAACCTGAGGATGGGTGTTACTTGTATCTAGTGGGTAGAGGCCAGGGATAATGCTAAATGTCCTACAATGATCAGGACAGCAGTATTCCACAAGAATGTCCAGCTCAGAATTTTAATAGCGCTGAGGTTGAGAAACCTTGGCCAATAGCTATAGAATGCTGTGGCTGGTAGAAGGCTTCATATAGAAACTATTTGTACTGATGATGTGACAAATAGTTCATAATGATACCTAGATCTCATTCTAAGCAGATAGAACTTTTGGGAAAGGAAGATACAGAGTGTTCTGTAATCAAATTGCAAATGGAATTTCTTCATTTATAATACGAAGGCCTCATCTTCACCTCTGGCCTAGACAATAAGATTGTGGTCACAAAAGACTAGGGGTGGGTATAGGGAAAGGGGCCCTTGGGGAACCTGAATAATAAGCAGGCAGGAAGAGAGGAAAGAGTGAGATGTGAATTTGGGAAGCCCTGTGTCAGCTTCTGCCCCTTCAACCTGGGTTCTGGGATGAGGGGTGTGATGCTAGATAGCCTCTTAAAGTTTTGGATCTGAGCAGAGCCTGTGTCTTATGTTGAAGGCTAGCAAGACTTGGAATATACGTGGAAGTTAGATTGAGCCATACAGTCTAAAATTAAATTAAGTTTTAGAAAATAAAGACTGCTTTTTGACACATTTTAGTTTGTAGACTTAAATTTTTACCCATTTAAAATGGGAAGAAGGCTTTCCATTTTATCATTTGGAAGAATAGGCAATATGCTCTGTTAAAGCTTCAGAGTGCCAGAGACAACTCTATCTGTTTCTTGTGGGTTCATAATAATGAGGGACATTTCAGAGGGTCTCTGGTTGCAAACTTTCACTGTGAGAGAACCTGTGGTCCTCTGAGATCTCAGGGTAATCTCATTGGAAGGATGCAGCAGGCATAGGGAGCAAAGACTGAGTTAAGTCTTGGGCATATTACTAGTACTAGAGAGTTGGATGAGAACCGAGTCAGCATCCACAGAATGTCCAGTCCCCATGGGAGTGAGACTGATTTCACCTGTGCTGAGCCCCAGATAGGAAAAGTTACTACTGAGGTAACTTGAGGCCAGTCAGAGGCCAAGTATCCAACAGACTGAGCATTGCAGGTGGATACTCCCTCCCCAACCCCCTGAACCAATGTGTCTGTAAGCACCGACAGAGACTAGAATGAACCCCATGAGGAAGGGGGTCACAATTAAAGTATGAATTGACTAAGGTGCATCTCTTCTGTACTCCTGATAGCATTTACCTGGGTATACTCTGAGCTCACTGTCTATGCCAGGGGGAAGAGCAAGAAGATAGAAACAACCCCAATATTACTGAAGTGTCTGAGAAATTAATTGCTGAATTTAAGAGAATATACGTGGAAGTTAGATTGAGCCATACAGTCTAAAATTAAATTAAGTTTTAGAAAATAAAGACACATTTTAGTTTGTAGACTTAAATTTTTACCCATTTTAGCTGTATCTATGAGAAAAAGTACAAAGATCATGAAGTCTAGTTTTATACCCAATCTCTATAGAATATTCAAGGGCAGTATTGTTAGGTATCAAGTTAGACATGAGTGACAGGGGAACAAAGGAACAAGGGCCCAGCCTAGAGACAGCCCTAAGAACACCCTACTTGTAGTTAGAGAATCCCTCCTGCATCCCCAGAGACAAAAGAAAGGAAGTTCATGGTCTTAGCTGGCCTAAACCAGCTATAAACACAGTTATGCGCAAAAGTACTGCTCATAACTTCAGCCTTATTATAGCATCATAATATCATGACTATGCCTAGAAGTTCATGAATCTAATTATAACAGACTGAATTCTGGGTAAGCATATGCACACTATGCAAAGTTATATAGCAGCCAGGTGTCAATCAAGGTGACCACATTTGTCATTCACCTAGGACTGTCTTTGGGACCACCCCATCATGGCTGCCAAATATAAGGCAAACCTCTCCCTCCCCATGGGTTACAGCTCACCATCGTCCTTGGCTGTAATCCGTACCCGCTCCTTAGGGGTACGTAAACTCACTTCCATGTGGCTAGCCGGTTTTAGGCTTGACCTGTCTTCTACCTCATACTGTTTTAAATAAACAAATATTTCTCATATTCACTAAGTTGAAATTCATTTCTTTGGCAATGAAAAGGACCTAGAAGTGAGTGTGTTACTGGAACTCTGATCGCTCCAACAGTAACAGTATAAAAATTCTATCAAAAAGATATACAGTTAGATGACATAAAACAACATGGTTGGAGATTAAAGCGTAGATTGAACTACTTTTACTCCCTGAGGAATCTCCATTTTGACCTTTTTCAATTATACAGATGGGTGCTAACTTTCCAGAAGTGCGTGATACTAAACCATGGATTTTTAAATAAAATAATACTGTTATTATTTTCTGATTTTCAAAGATAATTTGGTTTAGTCTACATACTACTGACCAGAGAATTCTGGAAATGAAGATAATTCTGGCTGCTTATCTATATTGGGTTTGGAGCAGCCACTTCTGGTTATTAATCTTCATTTCAGCCAAAAGGAAGATTTTGGCTAGGTTACTTTTCTAGAGCTTAGACCAGTCAATGCTCCTGAGGAGTCTTTGAGATAGTTCATGTAAATATTTGTCCTTGAAACCCTACTGCTTGGCTAGTTCTTCCCTGTTGAAGATTACTTTTTACTAAAAGGTATTACTGTGCAGACAACTTGTATTGACATCTGGTTAGATAGATGTTCCATATAGTGGGGACGAATCCTTTAATTCTGAAGTAAGTAATACATATAATCACAAGAAATTCCAGAAGAATAACATAAAAAATATGTATAGCAAGTTAGAAATCTTACTTCAGAATAAACCCTGAAAATAAATACTAGTGATTAAAGGAATATCCTATATTAAAATCGCCCATGTCTTCCTCTGTGATCATAATTATAACTGCTATTGATTTAGTGTCATTTATGGGACAAGTCTAGAGGTAGACATTTTACACACAAGACCACATCAGTCATTCTTTACAACAGCTATTTAGGAAGAATATTATCTTCATTATAAGATTAGGAAACTGAGGCTTAGAAAGTTTAAATAACATGGTTACAAACCTTGTTAGTCCAAAACATTTCTTCCTCACTACGCTGCTTAGTTTTATACTAATTAATTTATATTATTACTTTATATTTTTAGTTTCATACTATAGCAAGAATTACTCTATACCCTATTAGGTTTAACCATATGAAAATGCTGATATTTGGCTTTTTTTGGACCTAAAACAGTAATTTCAGATGGTTAATCTTAATAGTATGTTGTGGCTCAAGGCCTAGTCACAGTTGTGGGTTTGGGCAACATGGGAATCCTCAGGCTGATTTTGATCTGTTGTGCTATCCACATCTCAGATTGCACTGCTAATCTGTAAACGTAACAAGAATGAAGAATTTGAAAAGCAATGAATAAGTCATTTTGAACCCATCATCTCAGGAGAAACAATGTCAAAGCAGTTCTGATGTGATGAAGAGAAACAGACATGAATCCAAAACCTGGATTCTGCTCTCAGTTCTGCCTCCTACAGATTGTGACCTTCGGTAAATTGTAGCCACCCTGAATCTCAACAGCCTCCTCTGTGAAATGAGGCTAATTAGAACTACTTCACAGAATTGTGAGGATTAAATAATGTAATTAAAAATTTATTGCAGGCTTACTATGCCAGGCATTGTGATGAGCTTTTGGTATAAACAGATCAATAAAATCTTTCCTCTTTATTCTTAAAGAGCTCATTTTCTTAAGAGGTATAAGAAATAATTACAATATGATGTTAAAGGTGCTAAAATAAAAGAATGTACAAAATGTTACAGGAACAAGAAGGAGAAAATGTAACACTCATCCACTAGAGCAAAATCTCAAGAGAAGAAAGCTCATACATCTCATTTACACTCTAATATATCTTTACTAAATATTGGTTGAATGAATGAATGATTCATGGAGTTGAGGAGTAAAACTTCACTTCATGAGCCTCTTCCAATTCCTTACTGTCTTCTCACTGCTCAAATTATGTCAGCCTGGTTTGTGTCTCTATTCCTTTCATGAACCTCTTTCTAAACTAGCTTCTTTTTATTTTGCGATTCAACAAAGAAGAAAAATACATTACATGTGTGATTTTAAACTGGCAAGAGTAGGAAGTATTTCAAATTCACAGCAAAGGAAACAAATGATTCATAGAGTAAAAAGGCAACCTATGGGATGGGAAAAAATATTTGCAAACCATATATCTAATAAGGAATTAATAAACAAATATTAACAAATATACAAGGAACTCATAAATTCTATGGCAAAAAGCCAAACGACCCAATTAAACAATGGGCAAAGGACTTGAATACACATTTTTCCAAAGAAGACATACAAATGGCCAACAAGTACATGAAAAAGTGCTCAAGATCACTAATCATCAGGGAAATGTGAATCAAAACCACAGGATGTCACCTAATACCTGTTAGAATGGCTATTATTAAAAAGATAAAAGTAAGTGTTGGCGAGAAGGTGGAAATAAAGAAAACCTTATATGCTGTTAGTGGGAATTGAAATCATTATAATCATTATAAAAACAGGATAAAGATTATTCCAAAAATTATAAAAGGGAAATATTTTATGGTCCAGCAATCTTACTTCTGGGTATATATCTGAAGGAAATGAAATCAAGATCTTCAAGAGATATCTGCACCCTCATGTTCATTGCAGCATTATTCACAATAACCAAGATATGGAAAAAACATAGATGTCTGTCATGTTCGAATGTAGTATAAATACAATGAAATATCATTCAGCTTTAAAAAAAAGAAAGAAATCCTGCCATTTGTGACAACATGGATGAAACTGGAGGACATTATGCTAAATGAAAGGTAAATATTGTATGATCTCATATGTGAAATCGATGGCTTCTTAACTGTCAAGTCAACAAGGCCCTTTTTAGCCTCTGTATTACCTGAATTCTTAGTTGTGTTTATTGTTGATGATTACGTTCTCTCACAAGCCCTCACCTCCTTTCTTTTTTTTTTTTTTTTTGAAATGACATTTCTGGTTTTTTTCTTGTCTGTCTCTGACAGTTTTTTGTCTTCTTCCTGGGGTTTTCTCTCAAGTCAAAAAACTATGATGTTCCTTAGGGAACATCTTACTTTTCTTGGATAGTACTTACACCATTGGTTTTAAGTATTAAAGATTATTTCTAAATCTTATTTCTAGGATAGAATTCTCTTTTAAGAGTTAGACTTTAAATTTCCAACAATATACATGTCATCCTCATGAAAATTCCTTTGGCATATAAAACTCAAAATGCTCAAAAATGGGAGTCATCATCTCATCTTCCAAACATTTGTCCCTCTTCTAGTATCTTCATGCGCCCATTACATGATACTATCATTTACATGATCACTCATAGGAAACATCCTTGATTCTTCTTTACTGACTGTGAATGGTATTACCAATAATTGGTTTTCCCCCCATTCCTAGGGACCATAGGGGAGGTCACACTTTTTGGACTACTTGCAATTATTAAGGGCCCTGTAACTAATTCTGGTTGGTGGGCTGTAACTAAAAGTAAAAGGTTATTTCAGACCAAAGCCTGTGTCTCAATCTCCATGTTTTTTTCTCTTTCTGTAACGACCCAGAAACTCTCTTTTTTCGGAGGTGCTGCTATAAGATTACAGAATCTTTATCACCTGGGTCCCTGAGTAATTATGTGGAGCAGAACCCCTCTCCCACATCAACATATGATAGACATTTAGTGTAAACAGGGTAGCAATCTCTATTGTGGTAAGCCATTGAGATTTTGGTGTGTGTCTCTGACCTGTAGCATGGTGTAGCTCTCACACTGATACATTTACCTCTTCTAATACATAAAAGCTTTCAAATTTCCTCTTTTCCTGTCTTTATTATTTTACTTCTATTCATGTTTGCTTTCCTGGATTGCTTCCACAGCCTCCTAGTTGTGTTCACTAAATATTCAAATTTTTATCCTTTCAAATTTATTTTCTACACATCTATCAGAATGTTTAATTTAAAATACAAATATGATAATATCACTCCCAGCTTGAATCTTTTAATGATCCCTTATTACCTATAACAGTAATTTTTATTTTTATTTTTTCCCCCTCTTTAACCCTCCTCCTACCTCGCCACTTCCACCCCTGACCTGTGGATGTTGCCATTTCCCCTGAGGACTGGATCTCTGAAGGTGGGGCTTCTCCACCCACATGCTCGCAGCATGCACCTGGGGCCTGGTGCACCTGTGGCCTGGCGCACCCGAGGCCTGGTCCGTGGCTCCACCTGTGGCGCAAACCCGGGACCTTCCTCATATAAAGCAGACGTCTTATTACTACACTATGGAGACACTCCCACTATAACAATAATTTTTAAGCTGCATTTCCTTGAACAGTTAATTGGTGTTCTGGAAAAAATCCCTAAAAGACTAATGTCCCCAGGTTCAAAAAGTTTGTGCAGTAATGCACACAGTCTTGGAGGTTTGTAAATGCATATGGTAGAATACAAAATTGCTACATTGTATTATAATTATGTCTTTATGTGTCTGTCTCTTGAAGTCAGACACCAAACTTTCCTTACCCAGTGTCTTGCACATGGTTTTCACAATATTGCTTGTGAATCTGATGAAAATATTAAATAATGTGTCTTAATGAATACTTTTACAAGTCACAACTCAAGGCTCTCAAGGTTGATATTGTTCCTATTCTAGAGATGAGAAACTTGATCCTTAATCGAGCACTTTGCCTTAAAATCACATGACAGGTTAAGAGATAGAGCTGGATCTTGCACCCAGGTATGTATCTTAAGACTATGGTCTGTATGTAGACAGTTGTACTGCTCAGTTATTGAGTCTATGATATGCCCAATGATTTGATGATGTGAGAGTAAAACTCTTGCAAGTGTGACTTTCCATTTTCCCTCAATTGGCAATGCAATCCAAAACTGGGGCAAAGGGGATACAAAGTACCTCACATTCTGAAAAGAACCACAAATGGGTGAGACTACATATCTCTTTCTTGGTGTACTGAGAGGCAGCAGATACTGTCATTTCAATCACCATTCCCACACCAGCCCAAATAAAAAGAATGAAAGGAAAAAGAAAGGAAAGGAGGTACGAACAAAGAGGAAGTGAAAGAGGAAAGGACCGATTGAGAAAATTGTTAAGGGGTGAATTGTCAGTTAGTGGAGAATGTTATGGCTTCCTCTTAAAGACGAGGAATATCTGCAAGAAAGGGACACTTTGGACCTCTTTCCTGCAGTGATGGTTTACTTAGGCACAGACTTGTAGAGATGTCCCTGGGCCTGCAAGGAAAGGATGCGAGATTGCTATAGGGGCTAGAAAGAGGGACAACAGGGGAGCAGCCTGCCTTCCACCGTTTAGCAAGATTAAGTTTCCAGTGGCTCAAAGGGACCATTTGAGAGGGCTGCCTGAAGGGCAAGTGGGCCCAGCAGAAAGAGGTTTGGTGATTCTCAAGGCCAAGATGTGTGTGTGTGTGTGTATGTGTCTGTGTGAGTGTGTGTGTGTGTGGGGGGGTGTTGGTGGGAGGATGGTAATTGATAGTAGTTGTTTATCTTCATATCTGGGAACTGTGTGGTGAGGAAGCCCCACATCTCTCCAGAAGTCACTCATAAACCCAAAGAGAGAAGTAATTTTTGGATGGTTGCCACACAGAAAGCCTGTTTGGTCAGACTGGGCTAGATAGAGAAGCAGTCACTCAGCCATGAAGCAAAGACCATTCTCTTCTGTTATGCACATTCTTCCTCCTAATGTCTGCTCCCAGAGAGGAAGGCAGGGCAATAGCGCAGCCTCACCTTTCCCTCCTACTGCAACTCCTCCAGTTACAGAGTGGGGGAAGGTGGTGGCTGAGAAGAGACCGACTTTTATTTTTATTTATTTGTTTATTTTTGTTTTAAAAAAGTTCTTTAATGTCACCCGATATTTGACCTTTTACCCCAGCTACCTCACTCCTCCTTGCTACCCTCTGGTAACTACTAGTCTATTGTTCATGTCCATGAGTCTCTGTTTGTTTGTCCTGTTTGTTTGTTGCTTTTAGGTTTATAGCCCACATATAAGTGATATCATGTGATTTTCTACTTTTTCAGTCTGGCTTATTTCACTTAGCATGATTATCTCGAGGTCCATCCATCTTGACTTTTAAACAGGAGCAAATTTTGTTGGTAAATAACTGAAAGTGGACAGAGTTCTGGAACTAGCTGGAGACACAAGAATAAGAAAGGAATTCATCAACATGTTGGGGGTTGGAATTAGAGAGAGGAAAAATGAGCTTCTCTCTGTTTGTGTCCAACAAGTTCTGACTGTTCAGTTAACCAGTTACATAAAAAGATTATTAAAGTGATAATCTCAATTGCTTCACACAAAGTAAATTTAATTCAGTTGGTAGAATGTTGCAGAAAATTTTGCCTATTCCTTAGGGGAACCCCTGAGAACTTCTTCCTGTCCACTGTAATGATCAACTTATAAGCAGCTTGGTGGTGTCCCTGAGATGTCAAATACTAGAATTTAGAGGCAACTACTAGTTTCTACTTTGATGGGAGACCCTATAAGACAAGCAACTGAGCACTGCTGATTGCCTCTAATGTTCTAGATGTTTACCCACATGGGAACATAGAAAACACTTGCAGGTCACCTGGTATAGACATCAACTTCCCAGAAACCCAGAAGTCACAAATATCATGAAGTTTCTTTCATCATAAATCTTAATTTTAGCCAATTTAAATTTGACCATTATTCTGAGTATCGCCTAAAGTGTCCCATGATAGATCCTTAAACTGAAGATGAATTACCAGGATGCAGAACGATTTGCTTAACCAAATCCTGAACAGCCATTTTTACAAAGCTTGAGGACAAACATAATATGTTGTGTGTCTTTTTTCTGATATAGGAAATCAGGTTTGGGAGAATTACTTAGGAAACTTAAGAGAAACATCTCTGTGATACATCTAGATTTGATTTTTTGCCCTCTATTTCATTTAGTGTGGGCTGTAAAATAGAATAAAAAAGAAAAACAAGGATTGCAAAGATAAAGTCACAAAATAACCACCATTTATGGCATGTTTATGGTCAGTCGTTATTCTTGAAGTTATAAAAAGATAAGCATGTTTCCTACTGTCAATTTATTTAATACTGATATCTTCACTTGTGAGTATTACTATATTTTCATGAAACCAATCAACACACAGTCTTAGGAGGGTGCAGGGTTAGGATGGATGAGGTTCCAGATAGGCAAAGTCTATCAGAACTAGAAGGCAATTTGAAAATTGGTCTTTCACTTTGCCAAATGGAAACTAAGGCCCAGAGAGTGTAAGTCTTGGCTGAGCTCACACAATTAAGTTGAAGAATAGAAAGTTTGAAATTAGTAAAAGAATTTGGTAAGGATATGAATAGATTTGACTTAACTGTTGGCTTAACTGTTGCTGCAAACTGATACTGGCTTAATTCCAAGGAATGTACATTTAACTGAGAAAATTACCTCTTTTGTAAAAATAAGGGTGCGTATGTGTGTATGTGTAAATAGAAAAGAAAGAGAAGTGACAATTATTGTAACTGGGGACTAGACACAACAAAAATTTAGTAAGTAAACTTTTCATTTTACTGATAGGTAAAACTAATGCTCAGAAGGGCTATGATTTGCTCATGATCACACAGCTGGATAAACAGCAGAACAAGATCAAGAACTTGGTCCCCAGTCCTGGGCTCTGCTCACTAAACTGTCTATATTCATTCTTCATTAGTCTTGAGGTCAAATTTTTAACATTTCCTAAAAAATAATAAAATTTTATTTTACTCAAAAAGATCAACTTAAACAATCTTTGTGGTCATAGACCACTGAGACTATTAGCTTTTATAAGAATCTAGACTAAAAGTCTGAAGCAGCGTATGGTGAGAAAAGCAAGCCAAAATGTGGATAAAAAGCACATTGCCAACTGCAACAATCTACTTGCCACCCTTACATTTTGTGTGGATACTTTGTCATGAGGACCTCTCCTGTGTATGGTAGGTTGGACAGCAGTATCCTTGTCCAGAAGCACTTCCTCTCCAGTTATGACAACTGCAAATGTCTTCAGACATTGTCAAATATCTCCTAAGGGACAAAAGTGCCCCAGCTGAAGAACCACTGGATTAGAGTGTTAGGCATGAGCCCATGGGTGCTGCAGAGTAGATAATACAGTTTAGGTACAGGGCCAAGAGACTGGATAAAGGGAGCATGGCACATTCTTGACACATACAATTACAAGATATTTATATAATAACTCATATTGAGGATGCATATACCCACAAACTGAGACTGAGAGGCATCATGGGACACATTTTTCGGGTGTTTATAAATAAGGGTATTAGATTTCCGTATGGTAGTAGTGATATGACACTGGGCTTGGAGCTTCCACTTTCGAGCATAGGCTGCCTCCCTGATGTCCATACCTAACTATGGCTGACAACCTGAGGTTCTAGGACCCTATTTAAGAAGAAAACCTTACCTAGGAGATGGAGACTGTTTGAGGGGAATCAGTTGCCCTCCACTTCCCTTTCCCCTACTTCCTGTGACCTAGAATGTGGATGTAATCAGGCAGCCTTGACCACATCGATAAAGTCATCTGCTTAGGGATGACACTACCAAAAGATGAAAAGAACCTAGGTCTCTGAACATCTTTTGGAGCCGAGCCTCTTACTCACCGCGGACCACCCGGCTACTTCTGAACTCTTAAACAAAAGGGAAACAAGTGTCTTTTTGAGCCAGTAAATTGTGGGGTTTATTTGTTCTTGCAACCTAATCTGTGTCGTACTTAATATATATGGCAACATGGCAAGATGTACAGTGAGCGGATTAAGGCTGAAGGCAGGATGGGAACTACAAAAAGCTGCTCGGTTGCACAACAAAGGAATTTGCTGGAAAGAAGAGCCCGGGAAAGGGTTTTTTGAGAAAGCATAACATTTACTTGATTAGACTTTTTCTGCATTTGTAGACTCTATTCAAGTAGAAGCTCAATTATTAACATTTTTTTTTTCTTAAATAGTGCAGGGTCTCTGAGCAGATAAGAGAAGTGCAGTAAAGTTATCCCTTTTCTGTCAGGTTGAGACGTCTGCCTCCTTAGAGCTGCCTTTCATAAGGAGAGGAAGCTTTGACTTTAGCTACTATTTTCTGTCCATTCCTGGAGTGGTGTGCTGATGTGGGATACAAAGAAGTGTCAGACATGGTAGCTCCCTAAAAGCACTTACATTCTAATTAGGGAAACCTGACCTGTATTAAGAAAAACATGCTGTAATGTAGTACATAGGCAACAGTAAGGTCTCTAGAGAATAGTGCTAGAAATGAGTTTTGAATGGCAGGTAATAATAATGGTAGTGCTTACTAATTATTTAGCACATGACATGTGCCAATGATATCTAGATAAGCAGAGAGAAAGATAAGAGACACTTTAGGGAAGGAAATAAAGAGGCTTAGAACAATGGAAGTCAGAATATACTTGGTGGGTATGTTCAGGTTTTACTAAAGGAATGCAGCATTGGGTTTGGAAGACATCATACGACCTTGGTACTCCAGGTTATGACCCACTTACAGTGCCACAATCTAATGTCACAAAATCTCTGAAAGCATCTTTATAGTCTAAGAAGCAATAGAAATTGAAAATTGACAGCTTATGAAATCAGTTAGGTAAATTCTGATGCATAAGTCACAATACTACTGTTCTAGGCAGTGTAAACCTTGCAACTTTTCATCATGATAGAAGCCAAAGTCAAAGAAAAATTATGAATGTCATCTCATGGAGGAGTTCATCCTTGCCACGGAATGTTATTCTTCTGCTATTGAAGAATACAAGGAGAAAATGTTTTTGGAAAGTGGGGTTTGGTGTTCAGATTCTTTCCTCTCCCTACTTTATGTTATTCTCCTAATGCTAGGACTCTCTGTGTGGTGGATAAACTTAAAGACTTTTTGGAGCCAGATTGTGTATCTCAAAGGGTTGAATTTATCCCATGGACAATGAGATGTAATTGAGGCTTTTAAAACCAGTGGGTAGCATAATGAAAATGTCTTTATGGAGATATTAATGGATAGAGGACAAAACTGGAGGAAAAAGGCTAGTTAAGATTTTTTTTTTTTATGTAATAATTCATTCTGATGTAATTTGAGGGCCATTAGGAAACTGCGCTAGCTTAGTAAGGGCCAATTTATTTTCTGGCAGAGGTTATTGCAATGATTCACCTGTATACACATTAGAGAGATCTGGGTCTTGGGAAAATGGTTCAATATACAGATAAGTTTGTATGGAAGAGGAAGTCAGACTCATTCTAAATAATGCAATGGCCCTGGAGGTATGTCAAAATGGGGACCTTTTGGGGGGCTATAGGTAGTAGGAGAGCACTGAATGTTATAGTAGAGAATGCCAAAATTAAATTTGCCTATGACGTACTTTCACCTACTATGTCAATCAGGGGACCAGCAGAAGACAAAGGCACATTCTATGTTGGGAGTTAATAAAGGGGTTATTTACAACCCAGTGACAGGACTAAGAGAAACCAACAAAAGATGGCTAAGCATTCCAGAGCCAGGGATAGCCAGGGAGCCAGTTATTAACCACTCTTAGGACTGAAGGATCAAGAAAAGAGAACAGATTAGCTGTTCTCAGAAGCCAGAGGAATTCTGCAGAAGGCTGTCAGCTGGCCCAGTGGCCTTGGTAGAGAGGCAGAGTCCATCCATGGCAGTGAAGGAACCACAGAAATAAATACCTTGATCTCTCCTCTCAGTATCCAATATCTTGTGTATGCCTCCCATTGGTAAAATCAGCCAGAAGACTGAGAGCAAGCAAGCCCATGGACAGGGTCCATGAAAGTCAACCTCCCATAAAACAGAACAGAGTGAGAAAGGGTGGAGAGAGATGCGAGATGGAGATGTAACAAAGGGAAGACATCTAACGTGAATCTTCCTGGTGTCACTAATCACTGAAACCTAGGATAGGAAGAAATGACCCCTATCCAAAATACTCCTCCAGTGGGCCTTTTTTTAAAATGAAAGTTATCCTGAAAATGCTAGAATTAAATTAATTCAAACTAAATGGCAATTCTTTAATGAATAAATAATAGATTAAAAAGTAGGAAGATATTGAAGGGATAAACAGATTAAAAAAAATAGACTGTCTTTTGTAATTTTACCTAGAACTTACCATACTTAAACTGCTGAGGCTTCGTCTGTTTCTGGTTGTAAGCAGTTGAAGAAGGCTGAGCTGAAGATTACAGAACAATAGCATAGGCACACCTCATCTCATTACACTTAGCTTTATGGAGCTTCACAGATATTGGATTTTCATCAACTTTGAGGTAGGACCCTCAATCAGCCAACTCCCTCAGGTAATAGTTAGCATTTATTTTTAGCAATAAAGTACTTTTTAATTGAGGTATTTATACTACTTTTTAAACCTAATGCTAGGTTTGCACAGTTTTATATGCACTGAGAAACCAAAAAATTCATGCAACTTGCTTTATTGCAGTGATCTGGAGTCTAACACACAATGTCACTGAGGTATGCCTGTATTTTTTTCTTTTTTTCTTTTTTGCATGAGGACCGAAGAAGAGGTGGAAGGATGGACAGAAACCAAGGGTACACTTTCAGAGTATGGTTTACTAAAAGTTTATCTCTTTCTCTTCTTTGGCTTATTGCTTTTGTTTCCTTGTTACATCAAGAACATATGCTGATGTATAAATCAAAATCTCAATATTATTTTTAAAATTTTTTGTTGTCATGGTGTATGTTGACTACTCTATTTTCTCTGTTTTTGTTTTAGATTGTTCTGCTTAATTCTTTAGGATTCTTGTTTTTCCCTTGTCTTCACTTTCTCTCTCTCTCTTTTTTTCTATTCTATTTTAAGGAAAAAAACAAATTTTAAACAGCCTTTAAAAATTTTTTATGCTCAGCTTCTAAATATTGGTTTTAACTTGGATTTACTTGTTTTAGTTTTTACCTTTCATCCCTCCGAATTTCATGTTTCTAGTATTTTATCTCACTGGTGCTAGCCCTTTTATCTTCTTTATTTATGTTTGGTTTATCTTGAAATTTTTACACCTCTTATTTTCATGTTTTGATTAAAAAAAAAATCACTGGGTTTAGTTTTTCTTTTCTTTTATTCTTTAGGTTTTATCCTTAATAAACTTTATATTATTTAGGTTAAGATTTTTCTTTATTTTATTTTAAATTTTATTTTTAGACTTAATTTTATGCTTTGATTTGCCCCTTAAATTTCTTCTCTGCCTTCATTATTTTCCTATAATGTTCTTGCTCCTCTCCCTCTCTTTCCATCTTCTTCTTTTTCTTCTTCTTTATTTTGCAATTTGCTTTTGTAATTATAAGAAAGCAAGAACCTTGGCAACATGAAGAAAACTTGTAAAACAAATTGAACCTTCTAAGGCCTTTCAACTGTTCCTCAGTCACTTTTCTACTATCCCCTTAATGAACTCTCAGTTCATTGAAAGATAATCTCTCAAAATATTCACTCTAGGATTTTCAAAAATTCCACAGCAATACCAGTCTCTTTTAGTCTCTCTTCTGTTGGTTGAAGTCCTGTCTTAGTCTATTCATGCTATAATAGAATACCATAAACTTGATGGCTTATAAACAACAGAAATTTATTTCTCACAGTTCTGGAAACTGGGAAGTCCAAGATCAAGGTGTCAGCAGATTTAGTGTCTGGTTAAGTCCTGCTTCCTGATTCATAGAGGGCCATCTTCTTGCTGTGTCTTCACATGGTAAAAGGAGCAAAGAAGCTCTCTGGGTTCTCTTTTTTAAGTATACTAATCTCATTTATGAGGGTTCCATCCTCATGGCCTAATCACCTCCCAAAGACCCTACCTCCTAATATCAGCACATTGAGTATTAGATTTCAATATATAAATTTTAAGGGGACATAAATATCTAGTCTATTGCAGGTTCTAAGGCTAAAGCCTCTGTTATCTTGCTTTTCCAACACATGTAGTTTATACTGTGTGATTTTAGATCATTTCTATCTTTAGTGATTAGATAAGAGTAGCACTGGTGAGAAGTCAACTAGCCTCTTTCCTCCCTTGATCTCAGGACTGTTACTGAGGTCTCCAAATCATCAGATGGAATTTTCTTCTTTCCTGATTCAGTATTTTGAAAGCTAGTCATGGTTGATCTTAATGTCTACCTACCCCTGTCAAAATGAACAGTGTTTCTCTTTTATGATCTTTTTCTTCACAGCCTACATAGGTTTTAATCACCTATGGTGTCCTAAGTGCCATGGCTACTAGGTGGTGTGATGGAGCCTAACTTGGAGTCATTAGGGAAGGAGCTGGATTGCTTCTCTGTGAGCTATTTTTCTCAAAATGGACTTATTAACCTAAGTGGAAAATTATCCTCCAGGCCATTCTTACCAAAGTTTACTTTAAAGTGAAAAGAATCGGTTGTTCATTCTATTTTTATTCTATATTGGTAAACTGGGGACCAGAATAATAGATTATATTATAATATGCCCCTGCTCACTAATATGTTAAAAATGACCTGAGAAAGTCCTCATATCTCCTTTTTAACCCTGGGATAACTATTTCATCATCCTGTAATCAGAGTGAAATTAGAATCAGAGAAGAGTAAAATGAATGGACCTATTTTCAGGCCTGGGAACTGCCCTTCTCATCATTACCAACACACATGCGCTTATTAATCTCTAAGTATATGTCATGGCATATGGTGATCCATAGTATACGGTATATATAACATGGTGCTACAGGAGATAGGCTCTGGAGGAAGGCTGGCTTTAGATCCTAACTCTTACACTCATTAGATAGTTCTGTCATGAACAAATTACTTAAACACTTTCCGTCCCCATTTCTTTATCTCTAAAATAGGTATAATAAATTGCTTGAGATGTAAAGTGTTTATCACTTTACCTGGCACATTATAATTTCTCAGTAAATATAAACTGTTAATAGTATTTAAGAATCAGTTCAGGGGTTCCTATTTCATGAAATAATTCAGGATTGAACCCCAAAGATGCATGAGTGCTCTCTCATGCTTAGACGCATATTCTCTTCTTTCAATCTAGTGCTTCATATACCTCTTCTATATAGCATTTTGTGCATATTTCTTTATGTCATTTTACAATGTGCTAGTGGGATGTCTTTACATGCATTTTTTTCTATTATTAGATAAACATCTTGATGTCAGAGATTATATCTTTTTCACCTTCATATTCTCAACATCAAACACAGTAGCTGGTACATAGTGTGTGTTTAATAAATATTTAATAAAAAATGAAAATGAATGGTTGATGCCTGAAGACTTTTAAATAACTATGCCTTCGGTGCCTTTAAAGGAAGGTAATTCCTTTTACTTCCCAAGCAACAGATGGACTATATGCACTCTGTTCTATCTTCTGAGTATCTAGATGGATAGAGTTTCTCTGCAGTTAAAATAGTGGCCAGGTTAATGGATCACTATGAAAGGAAAAGAAGTCTACGGCCCTATACAATTTCATGATCAATTATAAACTACTCATCCTTTTGAAAATGTTCAAATATTATAAATCTATGTGCAATCGATAGCTAGAAATGTAGGCAGACTCTGAGATAGTATGACTGGAATTTTGAATTTTATGTCTGAGATCATTTTCTTTATCCTATTATCTCTCTCTTGCTTCTACTCTAATTCATTCCTCTGCTTCATAGGCAAATTTCTACAGAGTTGTTTTTGGTTCCTGCATTTTTTTATTACCCGTTCACTCTACTCCAGTGCGGCTTCTGGTCCTATCACCTCCAAACAGTTTATTTAACACAGTCTACAAAACCCTGAGTGGAATGCTTCCTCTCTTCTGAAACCTCTTCTTCCTCAGACTCCCCTCACTCTGACTCCAGCCACTCTGGCTTTGGCTTCAGATTCTCAAACATCCACGTTTCTTCTCGCCATGAGTCCTTTGCATATATTGCTCTTTCTGCCTGAATCTGGAATATTATTTATCCCATACCTTTGGCTAGTTTACTACCAGCCTATAAAATATCTTCATAGGCATGTTTTCATTTAATGCCTAGGAAAATTTTTTTTGCTAAGTTATAGACACACACACACACACACACACACACACAATTATTGGTGTTCTCTTGACTTCCTCGTTTTAGTTTGTTTTATTTTAATTCTATAGACACAATGAACCATTTAAGGCACCATGTTACCTTCTTGCCACTAGCTTCTTGAGTGTCCACATTGTATAGTGGTTACTGGCCTGGACTCTGGAGCCAAATTAACTAGGTTTGAATTCTGGCTTCTATGTTCATCTCTGTTTGATCTTTGTAAAGTTACTTAAAATTTTTATGTTTTCAATTTCTCATTTGTAAAATAGAAATAATAATAATACTCTCAAAGTGTTGTTGTGAAAAGTAAATGAATTAACATGCACAAAGCATTTAGAATAGTATTTGGTGCATAACAGGCACGCAATAAAAATTGTTAATATTATTTCTTATCTCATCACAGCTTGAACTGCCTGGGAGCTTCATGTGTAAGTGACTTTTGGGTCTTAATTGTATGGATTCTTGACTCAAAATTCCATTTTGCTTTGCCTGTAATAACACATATAAAAATTGGAGAATAATTTTGATTCAAACTTCAGATTCTAAAGTAGAGTCCCCATTGTAATGATAGACATTTTGCATTAAATAGGAGAGATGCTATTTGTAGGACTATTAGGATTTGCTATGTAGGATATTAGGATTTGCTCCAATAGACCTGCATAATCAAATCAATAGCAGAAAGTATCTGTGAAACAAGGTTTTATCTGTACTCCCACCTTAACAGAAACATGACTGCATATCGTAATTAGAATCCAGGAATAGAGGCATGTTATATTATCAACACAGGCAGTTCCTTCTATACTTGTTATATGAAATTAGCTATTTCTTTACATATTTTAAGAGGTTGGGTTTCATTTTTATTTTGAAACACCGAATAAGTGGGAAAAACAATCAACTCTGAATTACAGTACTCCTGCAATCAATCGTTTAAAAAAATTAAGGGCAAAGAATATGGTTATTTCTTAGATTTGAAATCCTAAAAATGATCTACTCTGTACTCTTTGTATTTCAGAAAAAACGATCTTCCTTATGCCCCATGACAGATGTCTCCGTAGCCACAGACTCCACCAGCAGAATAACAAGACGATACTCAAGATTATGCTGCATGTGTTCATTTTTTAAAAAGCTTTCCTGTAGAGAGTTGAAACAGCCAATGCCTTTATTGTACATTGTGTGATTATATTTGAATGAATTAGGTGGTCCCCCCACCACCCACCAATGTTGGTCAGTGTAACAGGCTCCCAGCATGAAACAAAATAGAAATTAATTTTTACTTCATGTCTGGTGCAGAAGACACTCAGGTAGAAACACAGATTACTATTTTGTTTAAAAGGGAAATCTGCTTTGTATAGGGAGAAATATTCAGCTCCATCTAATTGTGGTATTTTCAGTTTAGGATCTTTTGACCACAAATTGCCCTCGGAATTTCTTTAAAGGGAATATGTGGGCTTGGCTATTAACAGTAAAGCAGAATGGGAACAGAGGCAAGTTTTCGTCTAAAAATTTTAATAACATAGAATTGAAGCTAGCCCTACAGAAAATGGTATTAAAAACGAAGTAAACAATAAAACATTGAAATTCTTCAGATAATCCCAACAATTCTTTTAAGGATTTAATTTAGTAGCTTCACTATTTATAAATTTGTGTAATAATGGTGCCTTTATTTTACAGAATGCTTTCAGAGCAAATTTCCTCACTCTGGGTCATATTTTTTTCAGCTCATAAAGTGCTCTCTAAGATCCTTAGTCATGTTGAGAATCTGATTTGACTTTTAGGCCAATCAAGGACCATTTAGATGAAATGAACTAATGCATGTGCAAGCACTTTGAAAAGTACAAAGCACTCTACAAATGCAAAGTGGTTTTGCTGCTATTAAATAACTGATGGAAGCTTTAAGGTGGCTTTTCCAAACACTCACCTTTACTGGTAACCACTGAATAACAAATCTCCAGAAAAAAAAAAAGACAGATGTTCCCATCATGATGTTCATTGCTAAGAAGTGTACTTCAGACCTCACAATGCTGCCTGAGCCCCTCAAGGTTTGACACCTTTGACAAACCTTTGAGATTCTATCCAAAAGACATTAATTCTTGAACAAGAATATTTTGAGTAACCATTTCACTGTGTCATAATGAAGTTTATTTCATTTGATTCTCCCAGTGAGTTTAAGTACTGGGAAACTGTAATGAAACTAGTTCTTGACTTTCTTGTGGAAAACACAATCTGAAATTTCCAAGGGCATCATCATCCTCAAGTTATTTAATTAGCACATAGGAGACCTTTGTTACAAATAGTATTTGACAGCAGGACTGTGGGCAGGTTGTGGGCAGGACTGGTCTTTTAAAAACTGAGAGAATCTCCCAAACAAACTATAGATGTAGCATCCAAATTCAGAAATTCCTTGAGACTACATTTACATTAGGATGTTTTCCAATATGTTGCATTGAAATTACTACTGCTATGGGCTGAATTATATTCCCTCCAAAATTCATGTTACAGTCCTAACTGGTTCCTAGTACCTCAGAATGTGACCTTTTTTGGAGATAAGGTCTTTATGGAGGTAACTGAATTAAAATGAAGTTATTAGTACAGATCCTAATCCAAGATGACAGATGTCTTTATGAGAAGTTGGAATTTGGATACAGATACCTATAGAGAAGATTCCTCCTCTGGACCACCTCTGGACTTGAGCTGCAACATTAATTCTTCCCTGGGCTTTAGTCTGCTGGTCTGCCCTACAGATTTCAGACTTGTCAGTTTTCACAATTTTGTAAACCAGTTCTTTAAAATAAATCTCTTTCCACACATCTCATTTGTTCTGTGCCTCTGAAGAACCCTGACTAATACAACTACCTATAGACATTTACATTCTTAAAAAAATATGAATACAAATTACCCTTAAAGTTTACATTCAACTTTAGTGATTGACTGAATGATTTTGGAGGCATGCTGAGGGTTCAAATCTTGGCTCTGCCATTTTCTAGCAATATGTCTTTGAGCAAGCCACTTAAACTTTACAGTTTCCTCATCTGTAAAATAGGAATAACTGGGTTACACTGAGAACTTAAAGAAGAAAATGCTGAGCATTCAAAAAGTGACCAATATTTGCCACATACATGAATGGACATTTAAAATCAGTTCACTACTTTTCACAGAAACTCTTTCCTTTATTTCTATTTATAATGATTATTTTCTAGTCTTTTCTCTGTTTCTTCCTCAACTACCGATGCCTAGAATAACTCCCATACTCTTATGCCTCAACTTCTCAACCTTTAAGTCGGTTTAGGAAATTTGGTGTGACAGGTGTCACATGTCTAACACTATTTCATTACCTATGCTATTTCATTATAATTGTTAGAAAAAAATTTTATTACAAGACAGAAAGGCATCAAGAAACATGAATTTTGGAATCAGAAAGAATGGAATTTGTAACTTGGCTTCTGTTTAGCACCACAGTGACCATTGACATATTTTTAAACTTGGTCTCCATTTCTCCATTTGTAAAACAAAAGTAACAATAAATTACTGACCCTGAAGGATGTTTGTGAGAATTAGACATAATGAGCTATAAGCTGTATTGTAATAATAATATATTATATATGTAATGTGGACTGGGCAAACCTGAGATCTATTGTAACCATTCCTTAGCCTTAAGAGGCATCAAATAGGCCAATAAAACAATATTTTTAATCTGATTATGTTAGGTAGCTAGTCAGACATGAGAGACACAGAGAACAATGGAATAGAGGCCCAGCCTAGAGTCCAACCAAAGAGCACCCCAATAATAGTAGAATTCTGAGTAAGCACATGTGCACTAAGAAGAGTAATATAGCAGCCAGGTGTCAATCAAAATCACTTCACTTGCCAATCACCTAGGAATGCCTTTGGAACCACTCACCATGGCCAAAATATAAGGCAGATAGTCCTGCTTTTTGCCCCTTTTTATGCCTTTCTGGTTTCCCCTCCCTTTTGCCTTTCTTGGTTCTCTCTCTTTTTGGTTGCCTATTGTGGCCTTTTTGCCCTTTGTAGCCATTTTGGCCCCTTTATGTTGGTTACGGCACCAGGACCATTACCTCCTTGGGATATACTTTGTTTTTCTCCATGGGCCTCCTTGGGGACATTCTTTGTCTTTCTAAAATATACTTTTAATAAGACTATTAAATCTCAATGACTTGTGATTCTTCACTGCCATCATTTGAGGAAGAACTGAGGAAAAATGCTAACTACACGTCTGTGCCATCAGTATCCCTCTCCCATGCCCCACTATCGTTGGGGCCACACCAAACTTCTATCGGTTCCAATGGTGACAATTATATCAGGTTTATAACCACAGAAAAACAACAAATAAGTGTTAATTATTTTAAATAGTTCTTTTTATTTTTTTAGGGTGACATCATTAATGAACATTACATAATGGGAACTTCCTAGATAAAAGAACCAATTAAAAAAACAACTAGATCGACATCTCCCAAAGCATTTTTATTAAGGTTTATAGCCCATTCTCCCTTGCCAAATCATACCAGCACCCTCATCACACAAGTAGTACAAAGGCCATCTTACCTAGGACAAGTACTTTCTAACTACTAAACACAGCACTTTCTCATTTCTTCTTTTGTCCTTAGTACAAACGCAGCAAGAGAGGGTGTGATAGACAAGACTGAGTTAGTTCCTGATTGCCATGGTCATTAAAAAAATCTTTGCCTAAAATTTGCTCCTTGGAAAAACCTGTTTGGAGACCAGATTTTGAGGAACAGAGGATGTTCTTAAAATGGAAAACTGACTTTCCTAAATATATGCACTTGATAGTTGTCTTTGGAAGTTTTTTATTTTGCACCCTGAAAACTAATATAAACAAGATATCTATTTGCTTATTCCTTTGTTGGAAGATTCATTTAATGAGAATTTGTCAGTTTCTATTATGAGCCAGGCACTTCGCTTGATACCAGAGATACAAGGAAGAGTTGCACGGACAGGATCTCTTTATTCATGGAGTCTATAGGCTAGATGAGGAGACAAATCTTAATCACATTTAGTCTTGTTGTTAAAAGGAAGGGTTCATTCAATGCATTTATTCAGCAATTATTCCTAGAGTGTCTCCTAGGTGCCAAGCAGCGGGTTATGTGCTGGTTAATAATAGCCACATCCATTGCATGCTGATTATGTGCTAGGCCCTGTACTAGTTGCTTTACTAGTTGCACTTAATTCTCGCAACAAACCTAGAAAGTGAATGTTATTTTATAAATGCAGAAATAGGTTCAGAAAGGTTAAGAAACTTGCTTACAGTGATATAACTAGAAAGTTGAATAGCCATGAGATCTGTATGGCTGCAGGGTCCACACTCAACTGCTGCTCTAAAGCTACTCAGGAGAAGTCCATTTTGTGACTCACACTGTTGATGAACTTAATGACTAGATCAATTTAAGTGTACAGCAGGAGAAGTACTGCTCCCTCAGGGCCCTTGATGTATCTGCATGAATGGTGTTAACAATTTCTATAAATTAGGAAAACAGTAATTAGGCCTATCGAGTTGAAATCCAGGGACCGAAATGGTTTTGTTATAGTTATAGCCACAGATAGGAAAGCAGAGCCATAAAAAGAAATGTATTGCCTTGCTTAATGACCCCAGGAAATCTTCAGACCATATTGTTTTTCTCTTTTAGTCTCTGAAAAAGTAAACAATTCTACTTTAATTCTTTCTAAGATTATTCTCACTTGTGAAAACTGAGTCTCTTCATTCTGAAGGAATGTGATCAGATCCTGGAAAGTACAGTAGAAGCATACATGGTGAGAGTGAATTCATTCAAAGACATCTAGACACCCAAGCAAGTGTTTCTTGAGTTTAAAGATGATACTGCTATGCTAGTAAGTGCTTAACCAAAGAAACTCTGGAAGCTCGTAAGCAGATGGACAAGTGGAAACTGTTCTAGCACAATAAAGAAAACCAGAACCTAAGCTGACAATGAGAGAAAGCTAAGAAACACTTAATTTTCATTATGGAGCCTCAGAAAATCTTGGCAATTGGGAGTACCAGGTACTTTTGAAAATCAGGGTGACAAGTGTCCAACGACAGGGAATTTCTTAATTATGGTACATCCACAGAGTGGAACATGATGCACTGTACAAAAAAAAAAAAATGGAGACTAAGTTTATGATAAAATATGGGGAAATATCCAGAATATATTAAGAGAAAATTCAAGGTGCAAAATGATGTATATGGAACACCACTTTTGTTAAAAAATGGGAATAATAAAAACATATAATTGTATTTTTTTGTGTGGTATTATAATTTACAATAAAAAATATATATTTGGTTTTCTTTCCTTTTCTAGTTCATACCTTCCGAAACCCTTGGAATTTACTGGGGGATAAAGAGCAATGGGAGCATCTTTTGTCATTATAGTTAGTCTCTTGTCCTCAGTTTCTGAGATTGCTTCAGAAATGGATATTTTGTTATGCATAACATAACTCTTTCCCACCACAATTGAGTTTATGTTAATGAGATAGCTTTTGGAAAGCACCTAAGGATGGAGTGGCGGTTGCCAAGAGAACCAACCATGAATGGAGAGTTAGAACTTTCAGTTCCATCTCCAATATCCAGGGAGGGGAGAAGAGCTAGAGGTTGAATCAATTACCAGTGATGTAATCAATCATGCCTATGTAATGAAGCTTCCATAAACACAAAAAGTCTGGGTTTGGAGAGCTTACAGGTTGGTGAACAAATGGAAATTCAAGAAGAGTAGGGTGCCAGGAAAGGGCATGGAAACTTTGCCCTTTTCTTATATCTTGCCCTATGCATTTCTTCCACCTGACTTTTTCTGCATTATATCTTTTTATAGTAAATCCATGCTCTAGAAAGTATAATGTTTTTCTGAGTTCTGTGAGCTGTTTTAGTAAATTAATTGAACCCAAGGAGGGGATTGTGAGAGGTGCAGGTAACAACTGGGATTTGTGATTGGCAAACTGAGTCAGAGGGTGTCATTGGAACCTACAATTTGAGCCATTTTGTCAGAAGCATAGGTATCAGTCTGGGCTTGTGATTGGCCTCTGAAGTAGAGGGCAGTCTTGTGGGATTGAGCCCCTTTACCTGTGGAATCTGATGCTATCTTTGGATAGATAGTTTCAGAGCTGAGTTGAAGTCTTAGACACCCAGCTGATGTCTGGGAAATTGGTTGTTGGTGGGGGAAAACCACTTCTACATATTGAAATTGGGCACAGAAACCAAATATTTTGTATTTGCATAAAGAGAACCAGAAGAATAAATAAGGAACTAATAAAAATCACGAAGTGATGAATGAATTTAGAAGGAAGTGTGTGTGGGGGGTGAGATTTCTCAATATTTACTTTTTAATTTTGTTTTTACTTTTTAATTATGTAAATGCAGTACTATTAAAATAACTTAAAAACAAAGTGGTGCAAAACACATATCTGATAAAGGATTGGTGTCCAAAATATACAAAAAACTCTTAACAGTCAACCCTAAGAAAACAAACAACTCAATAAAAAAAAATGAGTGAAAGATCTGCACAGACACCTCACCAAAGAAGATTCTCAGACGGCAAATTGGTATATGAAAAGATGCTCAACATCACATGTTATTAGAAAACTGTAAATTAAAACAGCAGCAAGATACCAGTAAACACCTAAAATCCAAAACACCAATAGCAATAAAAAACAACAAGGATGTTGTTAATGGGAATATGAAATGGTATAGCCAGTTTGGAAGATAGCTGGCAGTTTCTTAAAGAACTAAATATACTTACCATGCTACCCAGCAGTTGTGCTCCTTGGTATTTACCAAAATGAGTTGAAAACTTATGTCCACATAAAAACCTGTACATGAATCTTTATAGCAGCTTTATTCATAATTGCCAAAACACTGAAGTAACCAAGATGTCTTTCAATAGCTGAATAGACAGTCTGTGGCATATCCATAAATGCAATATTAATTAGTGTTAAAAAGAAATGAACTATCAAGCTATGAAAAGACATGAAGGAACAAGATCCCTTGCCCCTTCTACCATGTGCAAACACAGCAAGATAGCTCTCCATGAACCATGAAACAGGCCCTCACAAGACACTGAATTTGCTAGCACCATGATTTTGGACTTCCCAGCCTCCAGAACTGTGAGAAATAAATTTTTATGTTTTAGTTACCCAGCCTACGGTATTTTGTTATAGCAGCTCTAATGGATTAAGACATTTATGATTACAATTACATGACATTCTAGTGTTTCCAGAATGAAAGTTCTATCTGGTACTTAACATGATAAAAAAGGTTCACAATAAGGCTTACCATTATGAAATTTAGAACATTAGGGAGCAAATGGAATATGTTAAAATACTGCAAAGAAAAAACTATCAACATATAAAGATTCAAAAATCAGAACAGCATTGGTTTTTGCAATAGCAGTTTCTGAAGCTAGAAGACACTGGAATCTTGCCTTCAGAAATGAGAAGGGAATCAACTTCTTATATGGGAGTCTCTATACATAAAAATTTAATCATTTGTCAGGGAAAAATGAAGGCATTGTTAGACATGCAAGGTATCAAAAATATATCTTCCCTGTAGCCACTCTCATGAGGGCAGTATGTAAATTTAGGAAGATGATTTGTGGAATTTAGGAAACAGAGGCTCCCATACAAAAGATAGACAAAAAAGTCTCTAAGACAAAGGAAAAAGAGATCCTAAGATGACAGTCGTGCAGGCAGACCTGGAGAGCAATTTGTTCCAATGGGAATGAGAGAACAGAATTCTGGGAGTGATAGTCCCAGGAAGATTAGTTTGATAGATCACCTGTGTGTTTGAGAAAAGATATACACCTAGAACAAAGAATTTGTAGATGATTTTATAATGAGGAAGAGGCAAATTTGTACAGGAAGGTGAATTTAGTCATATTATACCAAAGAGCTCAGCTGTGAACAATTTTCACTAAGTAGTAATAACGTGAAAATTGAATATCAGTGTAACCAAAAATTGTCATATAACCAGAGAGCATATTAAAAATATTAAATATTTACCAACTGGTCTAATATGGGCTATAAACCAAGGCATACTACACACTGGGTAATACTGAGGGCATTCTGCTGTGCCAGGCATTACTGTGTTCATTGTTGGATTGTGGGAGGATAATATCTGGGAGTTCTATTGCTAGGCTAATAGAGGTGTCACTTGGGAACCTCAGAGAAGTCACTATTTTCCAATCTATAGAGAAGTTTTTCAATGTCTTAATACTAGTGGTTGATTATTAAACATCAATATTAGAGAACCAAAGGAAAAAGAATG
>NW_024351730.1:5968320-6109772 GCF_902729225.1 Pteropus medius | reverse complement strand
ATGGGAGTATGTGATAAAAGGTATAATGTATAAACCTGATAAATTAAGAAGTAACTACTAGCGACATTATTTAGAAATGTGAAAGTAAATAACAAATTAAAGGAGTTGAAATAAGTTACTGCTGGTTAATAGGAATGGAGGAAGATGAGGTGCAAAAGGGGACAAGGGACTGCTGTTTTATAACAGGCTTTGAAAAACTGTTGAATTCTTAAGCCATGTGCATGTATTACTGATAAAAATAAAAATAGAAAATGAATGTCAACTGTGTACCAGTTTCAGTGATATTTCATGGTAGGCATTATCATTCCCATATTACTATAAGGAAGCAAAGGTAACTGTTGGAAATGGTATCTTTTCTCCTCTTCTGTTTCACTTGTCGAGGTGGGAAAGGGAATATTCTTTTATATATTGGAAGACAAATTCAAGGCATTTATATCAAGAAGAGTTCCAAAAGCATTAACTTACATTAAAGATTAATCTTATTCACCTTAAAAAGAAGTTAGCAATAATTAAGTTTTGTATTTCCTTGTGATGGAAATGTCAGAGGAATCACTTAGCATGAACTCTCCTGAAATGTGTCTTAACCTCACCATGAGAAAAAACACTGAATTGGAAGGACCTTGATGAAATTCATTATTAAATTTTTACACTTTTTAGTAGTCCTCGCTTAATTAAAAAACACTGGAAAGAAAATGAATCATCCGAAAAGATTTTTTAAAATTAGATGAGGAAGATTGCTTTATTTGATTGGCTTTGGAAACAATTTTGTGATTATCTGGTTTGCGATTTTCTCACCTAGCACTAGGACAGAGAGTATAGACATAATTCTGTTTTTGACTGTCATGGCAACTAATATGGTAGCTACGTGGTAGGGCATCATATCTGTTGAGTTAATGAATGACAGGCATTGGTTTTCACAGAGCTGCAAAGTTTGCAAAATCAGTATAATATTTAATATTTATATAAATTTTCTAAAATATGGGAAGGAACTTTTGTCTCATTCCATTTCACTTATTCATTCACTTGATATATCATTACTGAAGAGAATCTCTGTGAAAGCCTCTCAGTTGAGTATTTTTCCTGAAAACTAGTGCAGGAAAAACTATCACTTTCTTCTCTCAAATTATAATGAAGTGAAACATTCACATTGACCAGATCATAAAATGTTTCACTTCAATGGCTATGAGGTGACCGTAAACCCAGAGTCGATTTGTTATCCATGTCATCAGGGTTCATAGCACTCTGAATATATTGAAAAACATATTATTATTTTTCTGGATGGCATATATGCTGGTTAACGGCTTACAATACAGTAAAAATTTGTTACAATTTCAGGTGGCAATTTTTGCTCTTTCTGCAGGCTATTATCCTGGTTTCATATTATTATTGTGATGTTAAGAAGACATTAACACTTATTGAATACTTATATGTGGTAGACATTTCCTTACAGCAACCTTATGAGATAAGTATTATTGTCTCTACTTCACAGATGAAGCAAATGAGGCACAGGGCATTGTAACGACCAGCCCTAATAGCAAAGCTGGGATCAACCTTAGAGATGTTTGATTCTTATACCATGCCTTTTCTGCAATGCTATAGAGAAGCTGGCCAGTAAGTCTTGTTATTTTTGTAATAAATTAAGACCAAATATGCTAAAATCATAAACATATATTTAAATTACTTAAAGAAATGTATATTGAAAATCCAGTCTTTAATAGATTGAGATATATGTTAATTAATGAATATCTTAAAATCTCATTATATACATCTATGATGTAAGCCCAAGAGTAAATATTTTAAATAATGAGAAAATAAGAACTGGTGTCAAGTAATAAATTTTTTCCAAGCATTAATATAACTGAGACCAATAAAACATATTGCAGTCATTATGCAAAAAGCTTCTTATACTCTATGAAAAAAATAAAAGCATATTATAAAAGTATATTGAAAAGTATAGATTGTAATATTCCATCCTTAACATTTTCATAAACACAAAGTCAGAAACCATGTCTAAAGTTGATAAACAACTAACAGAAGCAAAGACTACTACATGTGAGAGGGCTACAAGGTGTATGCGCACACGTGCGCTTGCGTGTGTATATAAACATGCTGACATTTTTATAATTTTGATTAGAGAAATATATAATGAAGACTGAACTGCCTAAGGTTTGAGAATTAGTATAAGAGCTGTGATTCAAAATCCATGCTCTTTCCTCTATTCCATTTTTTAAAATAAATATTTATTTAAGTTAGTTTCAAGTTTACAGTACATTGGTTAGACATCTATATTGTTCATAAAATGATTCTTCCAATTGCTCCCTCCATCCCCTCGCCCTCCACTTAGCTGTCACATTAATGCTAACTGCATTCCTTGTGTCGTGATCCCCATCTTTGTGCCCAACTATCAACTATTAATTTGTACTTCTTTAATCCTTCACCCCATTCTCTCAGTCCCCCAAACACCCTCCCCTCTGTCTGTCACCAAATTGTCCACTATATTTGTCTGTTTTTGATTAGCTTGTTCTTTTTGTTCCTTAGATTCCACATATAAGTGAAATCAAATGCTATTTATCTTTTCCTGTCTGACTTATTTCACTCAGCATAATTACCTCTAGGTCCATCCATGTCGTTGCAAATGGTAGGATTTCATTTTTTTTTTAATAGCTGAGTGATATTCCATTGTATATATGAACCATAATTTCTTTATCAAATCATCTGTTGATGGGCATTTAGGTTGCTTCCATATCTTGGCTATTGTAAACTGTGCTGCCATGAATATTGGAGTGCATAAATCTTTATGAATTATTGTTTTGGTTTTCTTTGGCTAAATACCCAGAAGTGCAATTACTGGGTCAAAAGGTATATCCATTTTTAATTTTTTGAGGAACCTCTATACTGTTTTCCGCAGTAGCTGTACCAATTTTCAATCCCACCAACAATGTATGAGGGTTCCCTTTTCTCCACATCCACACCAACACTTGCTGTTTTTTGATTTATTGATGATAGCCATTCTGACAGGTGTCAGGTAATATCTTATTATGGTTTTAATTTGCATTTCTCTGATGATTAGCAACCTTGAGCATCTTTTCATATGTCTGTTAACCATCTTTATTTCCTCTTTAGAGAAGTATCTGTTCAGATCTTCTGCCCATTTTTCAATTGGGTTGGTTGTTTTCTTTTTGCTGTTGAGTTGTATAAGTTCTTTATAAATTTTGGATATTAATCCCTTATCAGATATGTCATTAGCGAATATCTTCTCCCAAACAGTAGATTGTCTTTTTGTTTTGTTGATGGTTTCCTTGGCTGTACAAAAACTTTTTAGTTTGATATAGTTCCATTTGTTTATTTTTTCCTTTGTTTTTCTTGCCCTAGGAGATATATCTGAAAAGAAATTACTGTTAGTAATATCAGAGAGTTTACTGCCTATGTTTTCTTCTAAAAGTTTTATGGTTTCAGGTCTTAAATTTAAGTCTTTAATCCATTTTGAGTCTATTCTTGTATACAGTGTAAGAAGATGGTCCAGTTTCTTTTTTTTTTTTGCTTGTCTGTCCAATTTTCCCAACACCATTTATTGAAGAGACTGTCTTTACTCTCTTGTATATTCTTACCTCCTTTATCATATATTAAGTGAGTGTATAGGTGTGGATTTATTTCTGGGCTCTCTATTCTGTTCTGTTGATCAATATATCTGTTTTTATGTCAGTACCATCCATGCTGTTTTGATTACTGTAGCCTTGTAGTATAGTTTGGTATCAGGCAGGGTGATATCTCCAACTTTGTTTTTCTTTCTCAAGATTGCCATGGCTATTTGTTTTTTTTTTTTTTTTTTATGGCTCCATATAAATTTTAGGATTTTTTGTTCTAGCTCTCTGAAAAATGCCATTGGTATTTTGATAGGGATTGCATTGAATCTATAGATTGCTTTGGGTAGTCTGACCATTTTAACAATGTTGATTCTTTCTACCCATGATCAGGGGATATGCTTCCATTTATTTCTATCTTCTTCAATTTCTTTTTTCAATGACTTATAATTTTCTGAAAACAGATCTTCCACATTTTTGGTCAATTTGATTCCCAGGTATTTTATAGTTTTCGAGGCAATTGTAAATAGGATTGTTTTCTTAATTTCCCTTTCTGAAAGTTCATCATTGGTGTATAAAAATGCCATTGACTTCTGAATATTTATTTTGTAACTTGCTACTTTACTGAATTCATTGATCAGTTCTAACAGGTTTTTTTTTGGTGGAATCTTTAGGGTTCTCTCTATATAGTATCATGTCATCGGCAAACAAGAGTTTTACTTCTTCCTTTCCAATTTAGATACCTTTTCTTGTCTTATTGCTGTGGCTAAGACTTCCAATACAATGTTGAAGAGGAGCAGTGAAAGTGGGAATCCTTGTCTTGTTTCTGATCTTAAGGAAAATGCTTTTAGCCTTTCCCCATTGGGTGTGATGTCAGCTGTATGTTTGTCATATATGACCTTTACTATATTGAGGTATGTTCCCTCTATTCACACTTTGATGAGAGTTTTTATCATAAATGGATGCTGGATTTTGTCAAATGCTTTTTCTGCATCTATTAATATGATTGTATGATTTTTATCTTTTGATTTGTTAATGTGGTGTATCACATTAATTGATTTGAGGATATTGAACCATCCTTGCATTCCAGGAATAAATCCAACTTAATCATGGTGTATGATATTTTTAATGTATTACTGAATTCGGTTTGCTAATATTTTATTAAGGATTTTTGCATTTTGAACTTGATTAAAAGGCTATATAATCCTTCTAATGAGAAAAATCTACACATATTTTTCAGGTCAGATTTGTTGAACTCAAGGTTTACTTTCTTTCTTTGGCCTTTGTAGTGGCACACTCTATGGTTTTCTTCTTATTTCTCTGGCTATTCCTTCCTTGTCGCCTTTCCATTCTCATGGTATTCAACCCAATCATTAACTATTAGAGTTCCTCAGGCCTCTTAAACCTTCTTCATTTCTTACCCTGCATAAACTCTTCAGGGAAATTCACCAATCCTTATATAATTGTCATCAAACTATTCAGATGATTCACAAATTTATATAATCAGGGCAGATCTCTCTCTGTGCTCCACATCTGTATCATACATCAAAAAGTCTAAAATTAAACAGTAATTTCTTCCTTGACCCCCATTCAGAACCTAAAACATTTACATTTTTTTTTTCTATTTTTGGCAAATGGCATCCTTGCTCATCCACAAATGCAAGCAAAAAACCCTAGAAATAGCAGGAGTCATTCTTCATTCCTCCATCTTTCTCATTCATACTGAATTCTTCACTAAGTTCCAATTGTTTTTAAGTTCTAACTCTCTCTTGCATTTATCTGCTTTTTTCCACTTTCATCCCAGTCCTGGCTAGCATCCTTTCATCCTGGTCTATTCTGATATTTTTTTAACAAAATGGTTTTTTTTGCTTTCTCTGCCTGCATCAATTTATTCTCTACACTACAGGTATAGAATGATTTTTTCAAACATAAAAATCACGCAAGTCCTCCTTTCTTCAGTTTAAAAATCCTCCAGTGATCCACTGTTCTTAGGATAAAGACAAAATTCCTACAAGATCATGTCAAGTAAGTCCTCTACCAACATTTCTAGCTTCAGCTTACACAATGGTCTTTTCTTCTCTTGTTTGCCAAGATCACTCTTGCCATAGGTCTTGAATTTAATGTCTGCTCTGCCTGGAATGTTTATTCTCGTTGCCTAATTAATGCTTTACTCATCCTTTAGATCTTTAAACAATAGACATATTCTCAAGGAAGCTCTCTTGACTTCAATAAATCCAATCCTTCTAATTTACCCTTTAATATCACTACTTTATAGTAATGTTTACACACCACTCTTTTTTTTTTTACAAAATTGAGATGTTTAATTAAATTCATATATGAACTTCATATACTCAGTTCAAAATTTAAAACACATAGAAATTTAAAATTTGAAGCATATATAAATTTCATTACTTTATTTTTTCAATGTTTACCTTTATTGGTGTAAGTCTTTGATAAATGCCTGTCACCCTCCCCAGCCTGGAAAATGTTAGAGATGGTTGGGGTCTCTCTACTTTGGTTCACCAGTTATCTAACTACAGCATGGATTAATGAAGTAATTGACCAAACATTTCTGATTATTTGATGCCAATTCTAGAAACTATTTATGTTTCTAAGAGAAGATATTCGATTGTTCAGAAAAGAGAGGAAGTCACATATTTTGGTAAGATCAGATGTAAATTATAACAGTATCAATAAATGTTTCACTAGATACTGAAAAATAGCATACAGACTGACAGTTTCACTCATCAGAATATTGAGTGGCAGTTACAGACTGGAGATACCCCACTGACTCTTAAGATTTCAAGAAATTTTCAGTTCAGCCATGAACCTTAGCAGTTGTGCTCTTGTTAATTGCTGAACTCAAATACTTGGTGGCCTGAAACACATCGATAAGTTTGATTTTAACTTAGTTATATACAACTTTCTAAAATTCTTTGATTTTTTTTCCCCTCTCAGAATGATAAACAATCACTCTTTAATATTCTCTTGGTCCTCAGAAAAGTAGCTTTTAGTATTCAAACCATATAATACCAGGGTGGCACCCTAAAGAATATGGTAAAAGTTTAGGTTTCCTTTTACACCCAGGCTGTTTTTTTCTCACCCTCAACTAATTGTTGACTGCCTTGGAGCAGACAGCAGGGGGCAGTGTTGAGGAGCATGAGTCTGTGAACTGGATGGTGTGATTTTCCTTTGAATTTAATGTCTCCTTTAAATTTGTCTCCTTTAAATTTAATTTAATTTAACCAGCTATATTATTCTAGAATACCCATGTTTGCTATTTCATATCCAAAATTAGAGGATTGAGTTAATAATCCCACAGGTTATCAGTTAACCTTCAAATTCCATGATTCTTCTAGGAATTGATTTTCTTCATTGTATTTTATACTGTCAACCAAAGTGTTTTAGTAACATAATCTAAAGCAACAGTTCCTAAAAAGCTGAGAATCTATATTATGTAGAGAATCTATATTAAGTAGTTTTCGAGTCAGAAAGATCTAGATTCAAAGTCTTTGGAATTAACTAGCTGTGTATTTTTAAATAAGTTACTTAAAGTTTCTGAGCCTTTATTACCACTTCTAGAAACTAGTGATAATTCTTCCTTCATAGAGACGTTGTGAAGATAATATGAAATATGTACTGCATGTGAAACACAATCTTGGCGCATGGCCTACAACTACCTATTAATGCAATTACAATATTTATTTATAATAACCAATAGTTCTTATTGCTCCCCCTGAACCTATGTATGCTCCCTAGCAAGTGTAGACATTATTTTCTGGTATATATGAGACCTAAAGGCTGCAAATTTCTGAGCCTTATTGAGGAACCAGAGCCCATCAGTCATTGTCAGCCATTCTCTGCATCAGATCAGCTGACAGACTCTTCAGTGAGGTCATTATTTTTAGCTTTGCAACTGTTAGAAAGTCTGCAGGAGGTTTTCACAGCATTCAACAAATTAGCAAAGGTCATCAAAACAAATCCAGAATTCATTGGCTCGAAATTCTATTAAACCAGTGCTGTCATATTAAATTAAAGAACTTTTTACTGGCAATATTTCCTTAAAAGGATCAAGCTTTGTGTTTAAATTTACTCCACTGTCGTTGTATTTTAAAGTCACAAATTTTGATGGCAAACTCATTCATCTCCTATCTTCAACCACCCCCTTTTGTGATTGTGCGACTTTCTTGTAGTCTAAAATTTCCTCGCTTTTACTCTTTGTCCAAGTTCAAGTCCCATCTCTATCAAGAAGCCATTCCTGAATTCTCTAACCCTGATCTCAGTTCCGTTTTATGCTTAAAGCAGAAAGGGCTTTTTTTTCAAAGTTGGGTGGGTTTGATTTTGATCTTATATGGCCCTGTACGAAAGCATTAGACGTGACAATTAGGCTCCTACATCTTCACAGATGCCCTTAACGACTCTCACGTCTGCTTGGTGGATTCTCCAAGCTCGTGGAGCGGCCATCAAACAGCATAACAGATTATCTACACCATAGGCACTAGCTAGATATTACAATGTTGAACTTCTTGCTTTCCATATTGCCAAAATTAACATTTTAGAAGAAATACTTGAGAGTAAGGCAATTGATCCATTTCTCTGAATGATGCCTTTGAATCAAGCCAGACCACAAGGTTGCTGGATCCTACAGCAACATCATTGTGGATTAAATAGAGTTGTTTTACTGAATTGCACTTTGGCATTATGCCAGTAGACCACACCAATGGATCATTTTAGAAAGAACTGGAGAAAACTCAGTGCTCTCTTTCTGAATACCTATTGGAGAAATATTACTGAATAGTAAATTAAGTTTTGTCTTGTGGAAAATTTGAATCGTACAAATTGATCGTGTTTACTTTGCCTTGGCCATTAGAAAACTTAGTGATAAATCTGTGGTCCACTACTTTCAACTGTGTAGTTCACCCCTAATAATAGGTATGGCTTTATAATTTTTCTGCTCATAGTTTCCCTTTGCCCTGGTCACCACATCTGCTTACTTTAATCCTTTCGCACTGAAAGTATTTTTGTGAGGTGCCTCACATCTTTTGTAGAATGAGGTGGAGATTAAAAATAAATGTTTGATCTATTTCTTCAATGAATTATAGCAATTACAGCTTACAGACCATTATTTAGCAATTATTTCCTGCTTTGTGTTCTTCTTTCATTGTTTCATGCCTCTACAAAGAATAGTCTAAACTTTTTCTTCTACCCCCCACATACTGGCAGTGTAGCAGCTTACTGACCTTTAAACCAGACTCCTGCACACAAGTCTGCTTTTAAGTAACTAGCTGTGTGATTTTGACCTCAGTGTCATTGAGACTCACAGGATTTCACTTCCCTCTTCTCTATGTGTGAGAATTGGCCTAAATAAACTTCAGTGTTCTATCTGGTTCTAGGATTTTGTCATAAGTGCTTGTGTTTCCTAAGAGGATTTTTGCCAGACACAGTTATTTTAGGATAGATCTCACTTAAACTAATCATAGATATGAATGTGACCAGGTGACCTATTTATTACAGAGGATGCAGAGGATGAAAAGGGAAATTTGCTATTTTTTTTCCATTAAACAAAGAAGAGGACACTTCCAGACCCTTCAGTAAGAATTGAAGCTGGAAGAATAATTACAAGTGGGTAATAAAAATAACTTAGAAGGCCAAGGATGTTTTAATTATAAAATTTCATACATTGCAGTGCTGATCCCATTTCTTTTAGTACAAAAGAGGCAGTGGGATGCTGTAGAAGGACCCTAAGGTGAGAGATAAGATATAAAACTTACTTTCAAGTCCAACATTGGAAACTAATTAGATAAATAACTTATTGCCCCTTTCTGTGTTCTTGATTTTTATTAATGAAAAGAGAAAAAATATTTACCCATATCTGTAAGATGTTTTGTGATGGCGCAATAAGACAATGCTAGAGAATAAGTATAAAGTGCTATACTATTGTAGATTATTGTAATAATTTCCTGAGAGCATGCTATGAATCAAGAAATGACAGCTGATGACACAGTAGGTATTTTGGATTGTTCTTTTGACTGAACTAGATGATTCTGCAAAGTTGCAATATTCGCCTCTTGATATTCCCCAAATTTGTGAATGACCCAACAACATAAATTCACTCCCAAATGCAAATTCAATAAAGTTGGGGAAAGTTAAGATATATGTTCCACAAAGACTGGGTCCATGTCTGTTTTTTTTTTTTTTTCATTGCACATAAAAAAATGTATCAAATGTTTGTTGAATGCATGGAGGGGAAGCTGAATGAATGACGAGGTATCCTCCCTGGCTGTGTGGTTTGCTCTTTTACTATGCCAGTTAGGGCATAGGATTTCAGGTTGTACTTCAGAAAACTTATAACTAATGAGACATGGAATTCTGAGATTACTATGACATGCCTGTGTTAGATTGCTTGTTGTCAATGTGGCATCACCACTCTATGTATCATTTAAGAGAAACTAGAAACAGAATCTCCTTTTCCAGGTTAGAGTTTTCCAAAGAGAGGCATTAATATCAGATTTAGAAGATGCAGGAGGAAAGGTCATTATTTTCTGAAGGCAATTGCTGCCAGATGCATGGACAGATATGAGATTCACAGCTACTTACTGGGGAGCTCGTTGAGTACCTCTATCTTACTATAGAGACAGAAGTAATTGGTGAGAGCTTCCCAGAGATCCTTGAGCATGAAGAATGAAATGGCAGAGATTGGTTTCTTTAACCCCTGCTTATTAGCATTTCCAATCTTTGTATGCTCTTAGTTTCCTATATTAAAAACTTTAATATCTTGAATATATTGAGTGGGTTTTCTGTTTACCTGAAAGAAACTTGACTGGCAACAGAATCTTAAATGTTAAATTTGAGAATGTTAAATTTTGACTAAACAAATTTCTATAAACCGAGTTATAGTTAGCACTTTGAGGGAAAAACCATAAGATTTTTAAAAAGCCATTTAGATAATATTTAATAAACTGTTGCTCTTCAGCATTCACAAAAAACCTTTCAGACCTAAGAGAGTCAATAAAGTTTTCCAGAGTGTCTTATCTTTTTCCTTGGAAAAAGCTGGTTTGACAGGGCTGTTTCCTATAGTGAAGAGAACAGATTTTAAACAGATATTGCCTATAATTTAGTTTGGGTTCAGCTACTTTTTAACCCTGTATATTTGGCAAATTCATTTAACTTCTCTTGGGCTTGGTGACTCCATTAGCATAATGGGAGTCATGACAACTATCTCACTCACTTTTCCTATAGGTTGTTGTGGGACTCAAATGAAAATGTATGAAAGTATTTCATGTATGTATATGTATATGTATATGTATATGTATATGTAATGTATATGTATATGTATATGTAATGTATATGTATATGTATGTGTATATATTATTCTCTAGGCTCACGTTCATAATTGGTCAAATGTAAATAATAATGGATATTGATAGATTCAATAAAAGTAATTTCCAAAGCATTGATGCATTTCCACTATCCTTAAGCCTAGCCCAGAGTGGCCCATTGACATAAAGGGCTGTGGCTAAGAGAGGACATTATACAACAGGGCTGAGACTCCATGGGACTACAGTGGAAACATTTGCTGCTCAAGTATTGGACAGTTCTCCAACTACTTGAGCCATAGGTCATACCACGAGGATGGAGGTGTAAATGCTCTCCACTCAAGGGGTCATTGTTGTAATCACATTTTATCTTGAGGTAATTAGGCAAGAACACATCAAATAAGCTTCTCAAAGCCACAGAGAGAACACCTAATTTTATATACTCACTGGCAGTGACACTATCCTGAAGTTATTGAATAAATATGTTAAGGATTCCACACATGTGATTTATTTAAAGTAGACTGTTTTAGTCATTGCACTGAGACAAGACAGGGCTATAGACTAGAGCAAGAGAAGACAGGAGCCAGCAGTTCAGAATTGCTGAATGTCGTAGTGGCATTGGACAGATCTTTCAACACTTCATTGCCAGATTTTCATGCTTATGAAATGTAAATACACTCCAGTTTATCTTTCCTTGAGCAGTGTTAAAATTATTGACTTTTTCACTTCCTGATCCAAAACACTGTGCATACGTGTCTGTACATATTCACACACCACACACACCTCTCCATCTCTCTACTTAGTTTTTCTTATCTTCAGCACCCTTGTCACACTATATCATTCTTCTGCATTATATCTTTATATCAGTGACATTTTTTGATTATTTTCTATTCTCCCATGACAGATTTTAAAGTACACCTGGATAGGAGCTTTATTTTGCCTAGAACAGTTCATAATACATGATGACGACTCTAGAAACTTTACGGGTAAATGAATAAAGTTGTGAGTATCTGAATTACTAAAGATTTTTTTTTTTTGACATTCTGCTTGATTCCCTAAACTCTTAGATAGAGATTGGACTGTTAAATTTACAAAGGAATACATTTTAAAAAATGTAATGATGGATTCCCCATCCCATTTTTTTTTCCCTTAAGGAAATAGAAGCTTAATCTATAGTTATGTAAGGGCCACAGTTCATCAAAAGCAATAAATAATGAACATTTCCTTCCTGAGAATTAGGGAAAGGAACTGTGGATTAAATTCCTTGTCACATCACTTCCTTGTCTATATAGCAGGCTGAGCAATCATCTGCATGGTGCTTCACAGAGCATACAAAAGAATATTGAAAAGTAGTCTGCTTAGCAGTGAGATGCACAGAAATATGCTGAAACCAGTAGTTGTATTTAAGCTGCCAATTACAGGGAGAGATATGTGCCCACGGAGTCTTTTGAAGGGATCCCAAGTTGACCTAAAAGGAATTGAGTCACTGACCTGTGAACCCGACAAAAAATACATTGGTTTAATGCTAAGTTAAAATACCAATAGAGTGTTCCTTTAGCTGATGGTCAATGATCTATTTTCTAATAATCTGAACCTCTTGAGAATGACATTCATGCTTCTGTACAAATGCTACTTTAGGACTATGATATCGTCATCTTGTCAACCTAGAAGTACTGAAAGTGTCAGGAATGGTATATGTGTAATAAACACTTGTATATGACGAAAGAGTCAGAAACATCTGGGAACCAAGAACTAGACAAATAGAGCCAAGAAGAGCAAGATAAGTAGTCGCTCCTGGCACTCTGTCACAGTCAGTTTAAGAGAAGAGGAGAAGAGGGCTTTGGTTGATGATATACAGAAAAATTGTCTTTTAAGGTAAAATCCAAGGTAGATGGGAGAAAATGGTCAGAAATGAAGAGGATAGAGTGACAATAACATTGACAGCAACAGCAGCAACAACCAGAGTGATGACAAGTGTGGAAAAACTGAAGAAAAGCAGTATACATAACTGATACAGAAGTTGGAACAGTTCAGAATTTGGGGGAGGAGGGTGCCAAACATCTGATTGCCCTCTAATTTGATGATAATCGTGACCACCATTTATTGAATAGTTAAAATGTGCTAAGTGCTAAGTACCAGGCACTTTACATGTTGTCCTAATGGAATCCCATAAGGATCTATACATCTTCTATTTTGTTCCCATCTCCCGACCCTCCATGACTCCCTGAATCTTCCTGCTGTGCCTGATGGAGCACACAGTCCAATAGAACACACAGCTCAATCAAAGGAACACATGGTCCAGCCTAAGCAAAATCCCCTCTATCCTCAACCTCCTGGTCTACCTGACTTGTTCTCACCAAAATCTTGCTCTCCCTTACAAATACAGCTTACCCAACAGCCCTCTCAAAGTACTAGCTGCTTTTCCTTCTATATCTCTGGTATTGGGACTGGGAGTTGTATTAAGTGACTCTCATTGTCTCTTCTAGGCTATTCCCTTCCCTCCTTTCAAGAAACTTCTGACTTTGAATCTCATGGCATTTATTGCTGTCATCTGCCAATCCAAGTTTAACTCTTCTCTTTTCTCTATATGTTTAGCTTCTTTTAACCTAAATGCTCGTGTCTTAATTCTTTGGGAATCCAGTATACATACAGATTATTTTTCTACCTCAGATTTTAACTCTTTCATCTCTTTTCCTGCAATGATCATTTCCTCCATTTCACCTTACTTAAAAATATAGATCTTGACTATCTAGGACAGAACTTACAAAAAGATGCTTTCCATGTGAATTCTAGTACAGCAGTCCCCAAACTTTTTGGTACTGGGGACAGGTGCTCCTCTGAGAATCTAATCTGAGGTGGAGCTGAAGTGGTAATGCTAGTGCTGGGGAGTAGCTGCAAATACAGATGAAGCTTCGCTCGCTTGCCTGCCACTCACCTCCAGCTGTGTGGCCTAGTTTCTAACAAGCCACAGACTGGTACTGGTCTGCGGCCAGATGGTTGGGGACCCCTGTTCTAGTGGACTGATGTATAAGTCTTAGAGCTGGTATCTTGTGTCATCTCTGTCACGTTTAAAGTTTCTGCATGTATTCATACCTCCACATATATTCAACATATAGCTCACCTTGACATAGCTGAATTGCCTTTTTTTGCGTTCTAAATTTTGGCAAGTGAGCATAGTATCTGAGACATTTTATCTCAGCATGTTTTGGCTTTAGCTCTTGCTACTTATATCCTAAACTTTTATCATCATCATCATCATCATCATCATTAATATTGTTATTGTTATTCAGCACCAAATGGAACAAAAGATATATTTTTAAAATGTTGCTTATGCATGAAATGCTCTTCAAAATAAAACTTTAAGAAGAGTAACTATGACCAGCAATCACAATAACAGAAGAATACTTCTTAAATTTCATGGAATATAAGAAGAAAATTTAGTTTATTATAACTGTATAGACTGGTCAGAAAACAGAAAATTTAGCAGATTTGGGCTTGACCTTTTGACTATGTTACTAGATTAAAGGTCTGAAGTAAATAATCAGGACAATAGAGAAAAATATCATTTTTTCTTTCTCGGGGGAGATACTTCCTAATACCTCCAATCTAATATTAGATGATAATTATGTAAAATATCTTCCCTTTAAAATAACAACATACTGTTTTGGCATAGGTAGCACGTACAGATTTAAAGAGGAAGAAATAGAATAACGGCAGCAACACTAAAAATAGGGTATTATATGTAAAAAACCCTTAAAATTCTAGAGGTGGATACTTAGTGAAAGCAGGTGACCTGAGAACTCATCACCATGACAGTCAGGATGGAGAAAGTGATGAGGAGGTGGACACTGAGGATTTGGACAATGGCTGAGACCTTAAAGCTAATGATTTATGATAGAGCTAATACTGATTCCTAGAGACTAGGTTACTTAAAATGAAAATTATGTTAGGGAAACACCTTTGTCTTGAGTTTGCCTAATTGACTAGAGATGGATCTTTTTTTGTTGACACGTTAATTATGTAGAAAGACTTCATCACTTCTCCCAGGAAGACAATCACAAAAATACAGGTTCTAAGGTCACCGTGGGGATCAGAGTGCAAATCCCTTACATCTGCCTTTGCCTTGGATGAAGCTAGAGCTTCAACACATCATTAAAAATGCTTAGTTGTAATCCCGAATCATCAAGAAAGAATAAATGATGTTTAGAATTCTCTATTGAGGAAGATCGAAATAGTTAAAATAAAGTCTGGCAAACTTGCATTCTTCAGAGTGACTCATTTAATCTCAGGTGTCTAGATAGCTGAAATGTAACAATATTATACTCCTTCTACTAAAAATCTCTAGTTAGTGGACATAAAGTCAAGCAAAATCATTAGAATACTTTACATTATTTTTTCTTTGTTAAAATTAAATCTGCTCTACATACAGAACATTTGCCAAAGTATTATTTTTAATGTGGGCTTCATAGTACTATTGACATACTTCGTCTGGAATCTCCCACATATAAAATAGTAAGCAGCAGATGTTACACACTTAAGGTATTTAACAAAATATAAGCTGTTTAGATTCCAGTGTTTTGGAGTTATTCAGGTCATCTGAAAATTATTTTCTGCTTCAATTAATTTAAAACTTAAAACTCTCTTGAATCAAATTCTGAGCAACCAGTGTGACAAAGGCTTTTAGTTAATTATTTAAATCTCAGTAGGAAACAAACAGACTAGGAAAGTAGATTAAGAAACAGTTTTGTTTGTTTGTTTTGCTTTTTTACTCCAGATTCTTACTATTCAGTGTAGTTCATGGACCAATAACATAAGTATCACCAGGTAACATGTTAGAAATCAGACTCTCAGACTCCAGCCCAAGCTCATTAAACCAGAATGAATTTTAACAAGATCTCCTTAAGAACATGAACATTTGATAGTGCTTCTCAGGGAGCATATCAGATAAGTGATAGGTTTCCACTCTGACAGTTTCTAAGGCAAGAGTAGGCAGCCCTTCACATCTATTCAATGAAATTTTTGTCTGAATTGTAGGTCTACAGAATTTAAGTACTGGGAATACAATCTACTCGAAATCAATGGAGTCATCGAGCTCTTTGACAAATCTGGCCTTTTATATAATCCAATGAGTATAGTCAGTTCCTACAAGACAGGAAGTGGGGAGATGAAGAATAATGTAGAAATTATTATGATATTATTTTTTATCATTGAAAAAATAGACTGCTTGATTTCAGTTTGATAAACTAGTCCTGGAAAGCCTATTGATATGCATTCATTCAAGTATAAATTTTAATTATCTTTTTTCTTTTCTTAATGTGATAGAGAATGTTACTAAAGCAGCTGATGCCCAGGCCTCTCTTTCCAAAGTAGATAACTCCGTTTACCATAGAAAGCATCATTTTGCAAATTAATGTTTTATTGATTGCATTTATATTAACATGTGGTGCTTATATTGGAGCTGTAGAAGAAGCCATCTCAAGACTGGTAGGTGGTGCTGAGAGGCTAAATGGGCTGATCCCACAATCATGTGCGGCAGTTAAAAATCGGGAGAAATATCTTGGCTAAAGAGGTCTTTCTTGAAGATCGAGGTTTCCCAGCCCCACACCAGGCTCCCTAGCACAGGATTCCAGTGCCAGAAGAAAAGGCCCATAAAATCTGGATGTGAAAATCAGTGGAGATTGTGGCTGAGTGAGACGGAGGGCTGCGGGAGTCCCAGGTGTTCCTTTTAGAGGGTCAGTGCACAGAATTACCCACTGATGGACTCACTCACTCTGAGGTCCAGAGCTGGGGCAGCAGCTCACAAGGCATCAGGGACATATGTGTAGGGACTGAATTGTTTGGCTTCAGGACGTGTGCTGGAGGGACAGTTTTCGCTAAGACAGAAATGCTCATGGAGGCCACTGTTCATTTGTTGAGCCCTGCCTGGTCCTTGTGTGCACATTCAGGCAACCACCATATCTGAGTCTCCATCAACCTGGCTAACACTGGTTGCCCTACTCTGGTGATTCTCTGAGACCCTGCCCATGAAACTTGTAGGCCCATCCAAGTCTTTCTAGTGGCCTTTCCATACAAATGGCCTGACTTGGCGCATGCTGTGGGCTTTCCTAATAATCTCTCAAATATTAAAAAATAAAAACAAATGCAAACAAGTAGCATCTGCCTCGGTGTGACCTGTACATCTTTCTGAGCAGCTGCAAGCCTGGCACAGGTGGCACGGACCTTGGTTTATGACTTGTCCTCTTAAGGTACCTCCAAGCCCAGCATGAGTGGGGGAAATCTGTGGATTGCTTGATGGCTTATGCCAGGTAGCCTTGAGCAGGGCATAGGCTGTGGCCAAACTGGGCCTGTAGTGGGATCTCTCCCAGGATACTCAGTAGCCAGCTTTGGACTGAGCTTGAGTACCACCTGAGCCTACATTCATAGATGACACACTCAAAGGGCAAATTGGGCAGACACCAGAGCCTTGCTAAAGCAAATTGTACTTTGTAGGGTCAGTGCCTACACAATAGCTTCTCCACTGTAGTCACCAGCCAGTAGTCACAGACGATCAGTACGAGGGTCAATTCTTCCCACTGATGTGCAAACAGTAGCCAAGGCTCAACCACAACAGATGGGAACACACAACCCATATAGGGGACACACCATGGCACCTGGCTCAGGTGGCTAGAGAAGACTGTGCTACTGGGCCCAATAGGATGCCTACTATATAAGGCCACTCTATTAAGACTGAGAGACATAGTAGCCCTATCTAATAATTAGAAAGAAACATAGGGAGGCAGCCAAAATGGGAAGACCAAGAAGCACATCCCAAATGAAACAACAGGACGAAACTCCAGAAAAAGAACTCAACAAAATGGAGACAAGCAAGCTACCAGATGCAGAGTTCAGAACACTGGTTATAAGGATACTCAATGAACTTAGGGGAAGAGTAGATGAACTCAATGAGAACTTACACAAAGAGATAGAAAACATAAAAACAGATATAGAAACCAAAAAAGAACCAGTCAGAAATGAAGAATACAATAACTGAAATAAAGAATACCTTAGGAGGAATCAACAATAGATTAGATGAAACAGAGGATCAAATCAGCAATGTAGAAGATAAGGTAGCAGAAAACATCCACTCAGAGCAGCAACAAGAAAAAAGATTCCAAAAATATGAGAATTGTTTAAGTGGCCTCTTTACTTCCTTTGCCTTTGGGGTCAAATTCATAAAATCTTCTCTAAGACCAAGGTCCATATGTTTCTTCTACATACTTTGTACTTTATTATTTCAGGTCTCATATTTAGGTCTTTGATCCATTTTGAGTTAATTTTGGTGTATGGTGACAGAGAGTTGTCTAGTTTCATTCTTTTGTATGTGTCTTTCCAATTTATCCAGCACCATTTATTAAAGAGGCTCTCCTTTATCCATTGTATGTTTTTGGCTCCTTTGTTGAAAATTATTTGCCCATACATACGAAGATTTATTTCCAGACTCTAAATTCTGTTTCACTTGTCTGTGTGTCTGTTTTTCTGCTAATACTACGCTGTTTTCATTACTGTTGCTTTGTAGTATAATTTGAAGTCAGGCAGAGTGATACCTCCAGACTTGTTCTTTTTTCCTCAGGATTTCTTTGTGATTCTATGTAAATCTGATGATTTTTTTTTTGTTCTATTTAAAAATACCACTGAGATTTTGATTGGAATTGCATTAAATCTGTATATTGCTTTGGATAATAAGTTCATTTAAATTATGTTTATTCTCCCAATCCATGAACATAGAATATCTTTGCATTTTTTTGTATCTTCTTCAATTCTTTTAATAATGTCTTATAGTTTTCACTGTATAGGTCTCTCACATTCTTCATTAGGTTTATTCTTACTAGGTATTTTATTCTTTTTGTTGCAATTAGAAAAGGAGTTATTTTTTTCATTTCTTTTTCTAAAAATTCATTGTTAATGTTTAGGAATGCTATGGATTTTCGAATGTTGATTTTGTATCCTGAAACTTTACTGTATTTGTTTATTGTTTCTAATAGTTTTTTTGTGGAGTCTTTAAGATTTTCCATATAGTGAATCATGTCATCTGCAAAAAGTGACAATTTGACTTCTTCTTTCTCAAGTTGGATGCCTTTTATTTTTTTCTCTTGCTCGATTGCTCTTGCTAGGACTTGCAACACTATATTGAATAAGAGTGGTGATAGTGGACAATCTTGTCTTATTCCTAATCTTAGAGAGAAGACTTAGTTTTTCATAATTAAGTATGATATTAGCTAAGGGTTTGTCATATATCACCTCTATTATGTTGAGTTTCTTTCCTTCCATACCCATTTTATTAAGTGTTTTAATCATAAATAGATGCTGTATATTGTCAAATGCTTTTTCTGCATCTATTGATATGATCAAATTATTTTTACCCTTTCTTTTGTTTATGTGGTGTATCACATTGACCAATTTGCATGTGTCGAATGATCTTTGTGCCTCTGGAATGAACCCCAGTTGATCGTGATGTATAATCTTTTAAACGTATTATCTTTTAACTGTATCGTTGTATTTGATTTGCTAGTATTTTGTTTAGGATTTTAGCATCTGTATTCATCAGAGATATTGGTCGGTAGTTTTCTTTTTTTGTGTTATCCGTACCAGGTTTTGGTATCGGGGTAATGTTGGCCTCATAAAATGAGTTGGGAAGTATAGCGTATTTTTTGACTTTTTAGAATAGTTTAAGAAGGATAGGTATTAAATCATCTTTGAATGTTTGATAGAATTTACTAGTGAAGCTATCTATTCCTAAACTTGTACTTTTTGGGGAGGTTTTTGATGATTGTTTCAATCTCCTTACTGTTGATCGGTCTATGTAGATTTTCCATTTCTTCTTGATTCAGCCTAGGAAGGTTGTATATTTCTAAAAACTTGTCCATTTCTTCTAGGTTATTGAATTTGGTGGCATATAGACTTTCATAGTATTCTCATATGATATCTCTTAATCTCTCTTCTTATTTATTCTTTGACCCAGTCATTCTTTAGTAGCATGTTGTTTAATCTCCACATATTTTTTATTTTTCCAAACTTCTTTTTGCAGTTAATCTCCAGTTTCAAAGCATTGTGGTGGGATAATATGCTTGCTATTATTTCATTCTTGAATTTGTTGAGGCTGGTTTTGTGTCCCAATATATGGTCTATCTTTGAGAATGTTCCATGTGTACTAGAGAAGAATGTATAATCTAGTGTTTTGGGAAGAAAGGCTCTGTAGATGTTGATTATGTACAATTGGTCTATGTGTCATTTAAGAATGATTTTTTTTTTTAAATTGATTTTCTGTTTGGATGATCTATCCATAGCTGTCAGTGCAGGTATTTAGGTCTCCTACTATAATTGTGTTTTTATCAGTTTCTCCCTTTAGTTCTGTTAGTAGTTGCTTTATATATTTTGGTGCTCTCTGATTGGGAGTATATATATTGATAAGTGTTATGTCTTCTTGATATATTGTTCCCATTATCATTAGGAAGTGTCCATTTCATCTCTTGTAATTTTTTTTTTTTAATTTTGAAGTCTATTTTGTCAGATCTAGGTACTCTACACTTGCTCTTCTCTGGATGCCATTTGCTTGGACTGTCCTTTCCCACACTTTGACTTTGAGTCTATATTTGTCTTTGCAGCTGAGATGTGTCTCTTGAAGGCAGTTTATGGTTGAATTTTGTTTAGTCCATTTACATTTAGAGTGATTATTGAAATATGAGGTTTTCCTATAGCCATTTTATCTTTTGTTTTCTGGTAGCTTGGTGTCTCCATTTTTTTCTTTACCGCTATGTTTCTGTCTGTTATTTTAGTTTGGTGGTATCCTGTGATTTTCTCCTCTGTTCCTTGTTGTTTTATGTATGTGTCTCAGTTCTGGATTTTTTTGTGTGTGGTTACCATTAAATTTGTTTAAAAAAAATTTCATGCATACAGTCATTTTTCTTCTGTGTGCATCTTATTTCCATTTCCTTTTGCAAATTTATTCCCTCCATCTTTACTACCTCCTCTTTTCTGTTTTTATTGTCTCAAATTATCTCTCTTTATGCTGAATATTCATTTCTAAGTTGCAGTAGTTGAATCTTCTTGTCTTTTTAGATTGTTACTTTTTTGCTTTTTACCATTATGTAATATTTAAATGTATAATACCCTATTCTGAATAATGGTTGCAATTCTCTGTTTTTGTCTATCAGTCATCTTACTTATGGTTCTATATCTTTTTGTTTTTTTGTTTCAGGTAGAATAACCCATTCACTATTTCCTGTAATGTTGGCCTTGTGGTGAAAAATTCCTTCGGGTTCTGTATATCTGAAAAAGTATTTATTTCTCCTTCATATCTAAGGGAGAATTTTGCTGTATATATTCTTCTTTGCTGGTAATTTCTCTTTTTTTTTTAATAGTTTGATTATTTGATTCCACATCCTCCCAGCTTGTAAAGTTTCTCCTAAAAAAATTGATGATAATCTAATGGGTTTTCTTTTATAGGTTACCATTTTATTTTCCCTGTGTATGTTGAGAATTCTTTCTTTGTCTTTAATTTTTGACAATTTTAATACAATGTGCCTAAGAGAAGGCCTTTTTTGGATTGAGATAATTATGTGTTCTGTTTGCTTCTTGAATTTATGGATCCAGTTCTTTCCATAAGTTTGGGAAGTTCTTGTTGACTATTTGTTTGAATAGGTTCTCTGTTCATTTCTCTCTCTCTTCTCCTTCTGGTATACCCATTATTCTTATATTGCTCTTTCTGATGGTGTCACACAGTTCTCGTAAGGTTCTTTCTTTTTTTTTTTTTTTCACTCTCTCGTGTCTCTCTCTTTTTCTATCTGTGTCATTTCCTGATGTCTGATCATCGATATCACTAATTCTTTTTTCCATCTGGTCAGCTATATTCCTAAGCTTGCTATTTCATTCTTCACCTCTTTTACTAAGTTCTTTATCTCCAGAAGTTCTATTTGGTTCTTTATTAAAGTTTCAATCTCTTTGGTTAAGTATTTCTTTTGTTCATTGATTTTATTTCTGAGTTGATTAAACTACCTACCTGAGTTTTCTTGCAATTTGATGAGTTTTTTGAGAACCTCATCTTGAATTTGCTGTCATTTAAATCACATATTTCTATATCTTTAAGTTTATTTTCTAGAGATTTTTCATTTTCTTTCTGAGCTCTCTTGTCTTCTTCATTGTTCATGGTATTTTATGGATTATTTCTCCACCTAGGCATTTATGGAAATGAACTCAGCTTTAAATTTTTTTTTTTTAATTATTTAGAGTGATCTCACTTTAGCAGATTGATAAAATGTGTTTTTGTTTGTTTGTTTGTTTGGTGCACAAGCCTCCTGCACTGCCTAGGCCTCCCAGATTTCTGCTATGTGGCAAAATAATGCCCTTTATTCCCTGGGGAGGTATGTATCTCCTCCGTGACCAAGTTGCCTTGGTCCTAGGGCTTCACTCCTGTGGGAGAATGTGGTAGGCAATGCAGTTCTGAGCCTCTGAAGTCCTGGTGCTGCTCCAGTGGCCAGATGCAGTGTTGTACTACCTCAAGGGCCCCAGTGACTCTGCCAAGATCAGCCTGGAGGGGTGGGGATGGGGTAGGTTGGGAGAGAACACTGGTTTGCGTATGGCTGTTTTCCTCCTAGTAATGGGAACTGCCAGACCTCAGCTGCCTCATCTCTGTATCTCCACCCCTTTTTGGGACCAGCCACAGTATGTGTCTCAGAAGTTGTCTCCTCAGTTCCAGGGCCTATAGATTCTCTACTCTGTAGATGGACATTCGTTGCAGCAGTTTCCCCAGGTGCCTGCTGCTAGTTCTGGGAGTGTTCGGGGAGGCTAGCTCTGGGAGGTAAGGGGGGAGGTGGCCAGGCTTCATGACTCTGTTTTTTACCTGGCGATAATGGCTGCTAGAACACAACAGTCACATGTCTGTACTCAGTCTCTGTCCTGATCACTGGGTTCCACTGTAGTATATGCTGATCTCTCCAGCAGGAATGCTTGGGGATAAAGAGAGTGCATGCCTAAACTTGATTCCTCTCCTCTCCTTGAGTTCCTCAGGGAGCTTTGGGCTGTGTCCGCAGCACTTGTCTCCACTCTTCTCCCTTTCCTCCTCCCTTGCTCATGCAATTCACCCACCTTCAGATGCCTCAATTCGCAGATCTCTCAGAAGTGTTTGTGTGTTAGGTTGAGAATTTTCTGTTGGAGTATAGCTGTCCAACTTCTTCTAATCTCAAGGGGAGAGATCAAGGGGGCCCCTCACATCACCATGCTTCTGACATCACTCCAAAAAGCTTTGATTTTAAAGATAAGAATAAGCCAACTTAAATGTGAAAATTGACACCTAAATGAAAACTAAATTATATATGTATATTGTCACATGGTTCCTATGTGGATGTGGTTCGTGGAACAATCCAAGTCGAGAATATGTCCATTTCTAAGAATATAGGTATTCGTGCAACACAATTATGAGTAATGAATGGACTTTGAAACTACAGCACCACTGTAGTCAGGCCTAACACTACAGAAAATAATGTGGAAAATAGTATGTATAAGTCACTTAGAAGAGAGAGCATTTCTGACCATTGTATGATCTGTTGCAATTATAGAAGTAACCTGTAAAATAATGATTTTTCTTAAATTTTATTAATGTTCTGTTTAACTGGCAAGAATATCAGCAAAATAAATACCCAACTAGGAACTAAGCTTAGACTTTCAAGTCAGATTGCTTGAGTTCAAATCTCATTTGGGCGACTACAGATTTGTGACTTGAGGCAATTACTACCTTGTTGCTTTGAATTCTTCCTCTATAAAATGGGGGTAGAATGATAGAGTTTTGGTGAAGACTCAGTGGAAAATCTTGGTTAATTGCATGGTGAATGATATATAATCAATAACTATTAGCTATCATTATTAATAAATTTGGGTCCCAAATGAACCAAAGTCCTTAGTTTAACGAAAGTGCCCAGTTCTAGAATATCTAAAGTCCATTATAAAATGTGTTTTTAAATATTTGATTAATAGCTAAAATGTTTAAGTAAAACAATAAACTTTATTTTGATTTCCTCTTTGGAAACTAGCAGCAAAATGGTCATCAGTCAGAGCACCAATGAGAGAAGAAACTTCTAGAAATATGAATCTGTAAATCAGAGATATTCTCATCAATCTATGCAGCCACTCATCCATGCATGGAAAATAAACTAAACTGTCTATAGGGTTGAAGTGAACAGCTATAAGACTAACTTTATAGTCAAGTTAATTACAAATCTCATTTTCATAGAAAGAACTTTATTCCTTCACTGGCTTTTATTTTATAACTTAAAAGATCAGAGACTGTTCAGAAAGAGTGTTTTTTTTTCTCAGTTTCAAAGAAGCAGTCTGGAAAAGGAATAAATTAATGCAGAAAATATTTTCTTCTTTCCTACACCCACTCTTCTGCTCATCAAAAAAGCTACAGGCACTAAAATTCATTAACATTTCTATGAACATAAATGTGAAATATTCATTTTCATTAAGTAGTCTACTGAATGTGGCAAAATCAAATTTATCCAAGGAGATATCCAATGCTGCTAATTTCCTTGACAATGGAGACATAAAGCAAGGGAAGCTATGAATCATTCATGAAGTTCAATTTACTTCTGTTATTTTTGGTGTTTAGCATCCATGAATAGAAAGTGCGAGGCATGTTTTAGATGCTATTTTTAAACTATTTTAGATCGGAATTAATGATTTGGCAGGCAGCAATAAAGTAAGAATGATTCAAAGGCTTTGCTGGTAATTGTCCTATATTTCATATTTTCCTTGTATTTAGATGTTCATGTATTCATAATATTTTTTTCTATATTCTAATATCCTTTTAAAATCAGGATCACTTTAGAACCAATATGTTAGGCCAGCACATGAAGCAATTGACTTGCCATGTAATTAAAGTGAATAAACTCCCAGAGTTCTAGATTTTAGGGCTGAAAGAGATCTTTAAGATTTTGTAATTATGGCATCTCAATGAGAAATTTCTACCTTAATGCTGGTTAGGTGGCCATTTCCAATTAATCAAGGTGTCACTTTATTAAACATATTTCATTAATGGGCAACTTGGATCATTGGTAAATATTTTTCTTATTAATTCTACATCAACCCTCCTGCAACTTCTACCTAACTGTTCAGTTGCTGTTATATCACCAGCACTTAGCACATAGAACACATGTGGTCACCTCTTAAGAAATGCTAGTTGGATTTAATTGAATGTGTTCAAATTTAACATTGAATGGGTTAATTTTATGTGTCAGTTTCACTGGGCCACAAAGTGCCCAGATATTTGGTTAAACATTATTCTTTCTGCTCCTTTGAGGGTGTTTTTGAATGAGATTAGCATTTAACTAATAATAGTAGACTGAGTAAAGTAGATTGCCTTCCCTAATGTACACAGGCTTCATCCAATCACCTGAAGGCCTGAATAAAACAAAAAGACTAACCTTCTTCCAAACAAGAAAGAATTCTTCCTGCCTACATTTGAACTGGGGAAATCAGCTTTTTCTTGCTTTTAGACTCAAATTGAAACATCAGTTCTTCCCTAGTCTCAAGTCTTCTGGCCTTAGGACTGGAACTACACCATCTGCTCTCCAGTTTGTCAACTCACTTTGCAGATCTTGAGACTTATTTGCCTTTATAATTACATGACCCAATTCCTTATAAAAGTCTTTCTCTATATATGGCCTACTGGTTATGCTTCTCTGGAGAATCCAGACTGATACAATGAACATCATCAAACATAAGGTTTTTCTTCTATAAGATAGCACTTAAAGCATTCAGCAGTGGCTGTTATGGCTCCCCCAAATTTTCTTCCCAGATATCTTGGTAGCCTCCTCTGAGAGAATTTATCTTAATATGGTATTAAGAACTGGACACAATTCTCCACATATGATTTTACAGGGAGAGACTTTTGTAGAACTGTTCCTATCTCATATATGAACACTGCACTTTTGTTTTTATTTCCAGGTGTTAATGTAACATATTACATAGATAAAATTTAGCATTTCAACTCTGCAAACTTCACATTTTCTCGGAATTTTCCTTAGTTAAGTTAGACAATTTTATTTAGGTAGACACATTTTTCTCATTACTTGCTATTTTTGTGAACAAGAAAACAATTTATTTTAGAAATAATCAAACATGACTATGGCTTAACACTTCTGTGTACATGTTGTTACTACGACACATTTAAATGCAATTATTATTCCGAGACTAAGAGATAGGTTGAGTACATGGGTCACGAAATCAAATACATTAAGATAATTACTAAGTTAAAAGTTTCCAATCCTTAAAAAAAAGCAAGAAACAAATATAAAAATAACCACGTATCACTAAATGTTACCTTCATTTCATAAATTGGTTGTGGTTCAGGCAAGAAGGATACAGACAGTTAATGGTTCAAGTAAACAAATAAAAATTCACAGTGATTCATCACATTTACCATCCTGTTAAAATGCCTAAAGTAATTAAAATGTTAGGTTTTCTCTTATCTGCCTCTTGGATGACACATTTACAATCTTAAATTTCTGGGATAATTTTAGAGCACATTGTACAAGTGAAAGTATATTTTATTATAAGTAAAAAAAAAAATCCCTGCCTTAAATCTTATCTGAGAAAATTAAAACCAGACCTCTATCTCCTAAAATTTAAAAGACTTGAAAAGTTTGGAGCCAAGAAATTTAACATATATTCACTCCACAAATATTTATTGTTAGGTACTAGACTAGGTTTTAATTATTGTGTTGTGAACACAATGATCCTTTCCTTCATAGTAAACATGGAAGCATGCAAATACTACTAAATGCTATATAGGAAACTAACAGAATTTGGAAAGAGGATAGCTAGGGGTTTCTAATTTAGGTTGGAGATGTTATCTCATGTGAGAACTGAAGAATGAGAAGAAGAAAGCCAAAACCCATGATAGGTAAAAGCATTTCATCCCAAAGAAACAAGATTGTAAAGATAATGAGATAGAAGAAATATTGATTTGCAAAAAACAGAATCCATGGCATTTGAGTTTAGTGTAGTAAGCAAAGGCAAGATGGCTACAGATGAGAATGACAATATCAAGGGAGGAAAGTCACACAGGAGCTTGAAAGTCAAATTAAGATGTGTGGAGAGTTCTTTTGGTGCAATGGGAAGTCTTTGCATAATTTTAAATGTAGAAGTAATATGATCTGATTTATATCTTGCAAAGATTATTCTGGCTGCTGGGTAGAGAATGTGTGGAAGGCAAAAATTGCTACAATGATTTCATAAGAAGTAATGGTGGTTTGGTGGCAGTAAAGTTGGAGAGAAGCGAAAGGGTTTGAAAAATATCTTGAAAGAATAAATGGTACTTGGCAATAAATTGGATGGGTAGAGTGTGAGAAACACATTAACAATCCTAGGATTCTGATTGGATAGTGAAATTAAGGATACTGGAAAGAAAACTCATTTGGGAGGGAAAAATTGATAGTTAAGTTTTGAGCAAATTAGGTTTAAGATGCCTTTGAAGCATAAAAATAGATATACCAAGAAGAGTGCTGTGTACATAAACCTGGGGCTTAGAAGAGTTTTGAGCTAGAGATATAAATTTGGGGATCATTGGGCTAAAGCTTGTTTGTAAAGAGAGCTCCTTTGTGACCTTTCTGAGAACAGTGTCTGTGGAGGTGGGAGATGGGTAGGGAAGTTCCAGATTACAGTTGGTTAAGAGGAAGTTGAGAACTAGATAATAGATACAGACCATTATTTCAAGTAGCTTGGAGAAAAAAAAATAGTAGGAAATTAGGAAGAGTTTAAGGGAAGACATGGGAGTAAAGTAGAGATGTTTTATGAAAGAGTTTTTGATTTATTTTTAGGCTGTGAATGAGAGGTAGCAGAGAGAGCTAGATTGAGAACTAAGAGATTAGAGGAGGAGGTATATAGGAACTTGAGAAAATCAATTCTCAGAGGAGGAAGAAAGATGGAATCTTGAACACATGGGCAAGGGTCAGGCTATAAAATAAGTAGAGCATCTCTTCCTTTGAAATACAAGCAGGCTATCTTAGAATGGTGAAGATAAAGGAAGTTTAGAAGAAGATAAGTGAGTCCATTGAGAGATTTCAGGCCTGAAATGGCTTCTAACTATTTTGGGTGAAGTGAGAGGGAACACTATCTACTGATACCAAGAGGTGAGATTAGGGTTGAGATTTTCCTCAATTATTGCTGCAGAGAATGGGAAAAGGCACCCGAACCCTCCATGATTGTTATCCCAAGCTCTTTCTATATGTCCATGAGGCTTGTGGCTATCAAACTTTCATATGATAGCTTTATTGATTTCAAATTCCAAATCTTCTTAACACTAAATTCCTTGATTGATTTTTCCATATGCCATTAACTCTTTTTATAGTATCTCAGGGCTATGAAGCTATTAATGCTCCAAGTTCAACTAAATTTTCAATTTAACAAGGCTTTATGGCCTTTCCAATTTTACTTGATTAGATGACATTAAAGAAAAGCGAAACATCTTTAATTTGTATTACAGGACCCAACCAAGCAAAATATTTTCTCACTCTGTGACTGTGATTGAAGAAATACAAACAAGCATATTTTGTAAGGTAGATAAAGTTTCTAGTCTATTGGTCACAAAAGTATGATTGCTTCAAACTTACATTGACAGAATGTCTACTTCATTATTCTTATTTCCCGACTGACACTAGAGTTTCTCATTTGTAATCACTTTAAAGCTCAGTTGTAGTCTTCATAAATTGTCAGTTAAGAGAGAGCTGTTTCGGTAAACAGTGCAACACATGTTTCTTCATGAAGAGTTAAAAATAGATGATAACAGGTTCAGTATTTATTAATACTTTTCTTGCAACATATCAATTTTATACTTAGGCAAGAACAAGCAAATCTCATTTGAACTTCACAGTATTGCCATATGTTTCTTTATCACTTGGAATTACTACTTAATATTTAAGATCTTACATTGCTTTATCTATTGTTAAGAAGGGATACATTTTAAGTAAAATATTAAGGCTAAGAAATGTCATTTTTTTTAGGTTAGCAACGATGCAATTAAGGACTTCTTGGTTTCCTGCATCCACAGATTACTCTCTCTTTACAGTTGAATCATTTGACCTTTGACCTAATAGCAAAATTCTGCCCAGCTTCTGGAATCTATTTTAATCTTTATTAGGGATAATTTTAGGAAATAGAGACTAGTCGGTTGAATCGGCATCCTCAGCCTAGCTGAGAGTGGTTCCAATTGGTGCTATACTTCTAATCATTGATGTTCTGCTCCCTGCTCACCTATTGATTACAGGATTCTTTGATAGTCAGATTATCTGGATTTGAACCCCCTCTTCACCACTATCCTTGCCTTGTGCCCCAGGGTAAGTTTTTTACTTCTCTGTGCTTAGATACTTCATCTCCTAAATATTGTTAGAAATATTTACGTTACAGAAGTGTTATATTAATGCTTACCTTTGGTCTGGCAACTAGAAAGCAGTTCTGTATTTTTTCCCCCCTTTCTCCCAAGTTCCTACCTTTTTAGACTCTTCATTACATAGATTATTACAGACCGGAATTTCTGCTTAGCTTTAGGTAAATATTCTTAGGGACATGAGTTCTATGAGCTGCTGTTGGATCACTTTAATGATGGCTACCATCTGCCTGCATTCCTACATATTAGCTGACTTTAGGGTCCCAGTTACTATGCCTCATCCATCTGTCCAGACAGTTGATTACATCTTAATAAATTGTCACAATGATTATCATATACTTGGGTCACCTCCTATTGCCTGACACTGTTTTATGATAACTTTTGACTATATGGCTGTTTGTGCTTCCCCCGTCCCTGACCCACAAAAGTTATATTTTATTTCTGTCTCATTTATAGTTTTGGTTTTGTTATTATATGATATGATAAATGGACCTAAAAGTCATCTATTTTCTAAATATGAATAAATTGCATATTTAGAGAAAAATATAAACCTATAATAATAGAAAAACAATATGTATCATAAAATAAAATATGCATTTTGGAAGAAATAAATGGTGATAATTTTAGCTCTTGCCAATTTACTGTTCAAAATTCATTACTTCTTTAAGTGAGTGATGCAAACCCTAAGATCTTTGAATTTTGAGAGGATGTCCTATTCTAATGAAGTCCAGCAGAAGCAAAGGCTAACACTCACAATCGATGGAAGAGATGTCAAGGGTAAAGGCAACCCATGAGTTATCCTTTTCTTTCCATGTCAGTTCCAAAAGCTAATGGTTTACTTGCTTAGCTAAACTTCTGCCTTATTTATAAAATATCACTAGCTATTAATAAATGATTGGGTTCACATTTCATTTCTACTTTTTGATTTTGGTTTTTATTGACACAAACCAAATGTTACTACCAATATTTTCACATATTAATACCTATCAACCAACTTATTTACATAAGGCATTTTAAAATTAGAATATTAATTAAAGAATAGCTCATGAATTTTCTTGTTCATTCCAGGTTCTAGTGGTAGTAGATCGATGTCTATATCTGAAACTCTCTCTCTCTCTTTCTCTCTCTCTCTGTCATCTCTCTCTTCCTGATCTCTTTCTTTCTAATCTATATCTATGTCTATGTCTGTATCTATATCTATATCTATCTATGTCATCTATCTATAGCTATGTAAGTGTCTTTATATCTATCCCTATATTCACTAAAACTAGAAAATTAATGTAATTAGTTAATAATTAGACAACTAGGAATACATTTACTCTTTAATTTTCCTTTACTATTTTGATACTTAGATTTAGAAAGTATTTTGATCTAGATACATATTTTTCTATTTCTCTCTATCTATTAAGTGGTATGTTAATGCTCTGAATTAGCTATTGTACCTTTCTGTGCTCCTTAAAACCAGGCAATGGCTTAAGCCTGGAATTCACAGTAAATGGGCTCAAATGCCTGCTTGTTGATGGCTAAGAAACAGTGAAAGAAAGATAGTCCATCAGATTAAATTTTAGTGATTAAAGGATTCAAATTGTTAAGAAAGTAATCGATAAAAATCAGCCCAAGAGGACAAACCCAAATCAGTTACTAGACCTGAAATGCATCAAGTCTCTGGCCCAAAGCACAGGCCTCATGAATACCATTTATGCTTTTGTTCTTCTCATGAAGAAAGACAAATGCACACAAGACTCTACCATAGTGTTTTTCTAAAAGACAACAATCTACAATCCTTTGGGTGGACAGCCTATGAAACCATAAATAATCTCGTAATTCTTTACATATCAAAGTATTTTTCCTTTCTTATTAATGCAGCTTTGGTACTGGGAGGCCTTGGGAGAAACTCTACTCTGAGAAAGAGAAAGCATGAGTTTATAAATTGTCCAGCTAAACTAAGTGGACTTTCCCTAATGGTTCAAAAAGATAACTACATTGAAATGACCCTTGAGCCACCAGTATAAGGGAAAATGTCACTAGACTGTAAACCCCTTGAAAAGTTTGCAGCATAGTTGTAGCTGAAAATATTCTAGTACCAATTACTCAGTGCAAGGTTAAATTTAATTGGGTCAAGCAAACATCTCTCTTTTTCATTCCCCTGTCCAAGTAACTCACAGCTTTCAATCTCCAGAGTGCAGTTTTGTTCATCCAGAGGATATCTTCGTAAATCCATCATACACGCAGCTGTGGTTGTAATTCTGTCAGGATGAGAGAAAAAAGATAGCTTCATAAAGACGATGACCTTCATTTCCAGGCTTCCCAGTCCTGAACAACGTCTACCAGTTGGCATAAAAATTTTGTGATTAAAAATTTTGGATGCAGGCAAAGTGAATGAGTCTTTTTGCCACTCATTAGTAGTGTGAGCTTGGACTAGTTAATTTATCTCAATGAGCCTCAGTCCCCTTATCAATCAAAACATCTACTGAATAGGATGGCAGAGAGAATGTGTGCTCCACAAATGATGGTCATTACTATAACTATTATTAGTCCATGGCCCTTCTTATATTTACTAGCATCCTAGCAATGCCTCTGCCAGTATCTGCAGCAAGTCTCACCTTACGAGAAGTAAGACATCTACATTATGCACCAAAGCCTTCCTTCCATTCCTGCTACAAACTAATAATAAAACAATAAGAACGAAAACAAAAACAAAATCTATCCTCTATAACTTTTGGTACGTCACATTTCCCACTCCTAGAGAGGTTTGTCAGATTCATCTTGGAGACACTTGTCTATCTATATTCAGTAGGTAGTGTACCATGATAAGAAAATGCTATCCTAGAAATGTAGGGAGGAGGCAAGAGAACTAAATGTTAAATCAAGCTATATTGAGAGACTACAATGTGCTGATTAGCCCTGCAGCCAGACCATGAGGAAACCTACAGAACAAAGGAAGATTTCTGCTGGAATTACTAGCAAACCATTTACCTACACCCTGAAGGGAAAACAGTCTTTAAGTCATTCTCATCACAAAATAAGCAAAATCATTCATTTCCTATAGCTAAAACTATGGGAAACCTATGGATCAAAGGCTAGGAATTACCGGCAGCCTTTCTCGCCACATACCCATTCTTTCATGCTATATACTCTTACTTCTCACACTGTATACTCATACCATCAAAAAAAAAAAAAATAGATAAACAAAGTCTTTAAACTGTAATTTATAGAAACTAAGAATGATATATAAATTGAATTCCTAGAACACTTGGAGATTTTTTGTCTTTGATTTTTCTGTCTTGGTCTTTTCTCTGTCCTTCTCATTGTCTTTTTGCTCTGTCTTTGTAAGTTTGAAGCAATCATACTTTTGTGACCAATAGACTAGAAACTTTACCTACCTTACAAAATGTACTTGTTTGTATTTCTTCAATCACAGTCACAGAGTGGGAAAATATTTTGCTTTTGAGGCTGCCAAGGTGAGTTTTTGTTTTGGTCACTTGTGTTAACCTAGTAGGCACTTTCTTAAAAACATTATCAGGAAAAAACCCTAGCCCTTTCTAATTTCTCTTTGGCTTTCTTTATGAAAGGTGAAAGTTCACTGGGTGAACATTGGGACATTCCCTTAGCAGCCTTTCTTAGACAGGATGTTGGTCAATTTAATCAGATTTATTTGAGCATTAGGCAAGAGTAAAAAATTTAAAGTTCAATTTAAAAAAATTCTTCAAAGTATTTTACAAAAAATTTGAAGGCTAGTTGTGTTTCAAAATTTAGCAAATGAAAAGATTTTGCTAGACTCTTTCTTGCTTTCTGCTCTCATAATTATATGAATTAATTTTTTTTCATTTAACAATATATCATAAGTATCTTTTGTTGTCTAAAAATACAATTTGTTTTTATGGCCTACGTAGTGTTTCAAACACCCTCAGTGAGACAACCCAATAAATATTTTTAAATGCTTTAAAAATTATCTATTTACTTTTCTATACTATTGATTTAACAGCTGCTTATGAATAAAAAAATTATAAAGATATGAACATTTTCTAGAAATTACTAAAGTGTAACCAGCCTTATGATCCTATGACTTAGTCAATGCTTCTCAACCAGGGATAATTTTTCCTCACAGGAGACATTTGGCAATATCTGGAGACATTTTTGATTGTCAGGTTGGTGATGGAAACTTAATACTTGCATCTAGTGGGTGGAGGCCAGTGATACTGCTAATGTCCAACAATGCCCAGGACAGCTGCTAAGAATAAAGAATTATCTGTTCCATAATGTTAGTAGTGCTGAGCTTGAGAAATTGACTTTCAAACAATTTTCCTCTGAGGAAAACTTTAATAAATAAAATATTAGAGAGAACTTCAACATATAAAATACAAATGAAATAAGTAAAAGCTGTATTTCGTTAATATAAATTCAAATGTTGACATCTATTTTAATGAGCACACAAATTTGACAATTATAGTCTTAAATCTCCCTTAACACTAATTATTTTTGTGTTGTGTTTTATTTGTATAGTATTGAGAAAAATCCTAAAATAGTGGAACACTTGCTTTTAAAATCTTACATGACCAGCCATGGGCTACCCTGAGTTATTGGAAAAAAAAAACCTGTGTGCCAAGTAACCACCTCTATAACCAATGATACCTTTGCAAATGGTTCAGATACACTCATAGGTGGTCGGTCTCTAGTAGGTGCTTAATGATGGACTAAAAGGAAGCTCTATTTGCTTCAAAGTAAAAGTGCTCCACACTCTGCATAAATTAAATTAACCTGGCTGCCTAAGTTAATATTGCAGTGGTCTTGAATGCATTAAAATGTAACATAGTATACAATACAGTGTGCTTGTTTCTTATTATAGTTTAAAATAATTATAATATTTAAATATAAAATTAGAATTGAATATTATTTGTGAGACTATTAAAGAGCTTTAGAGATGTTTGAGAATATCATTTAAGTCCCGTTGGTCAGCATATCTCACTTAATTTACCTCATTTTCAGACACTTGTCATTTGGCTAGTTAACCACATCATATCAAAATCAGGACAAGCATTGAAATCTTAAACTGCACCACTGATTCACATGTTGTGAGGCTCTGGAGTTTTTACAAAGCAATTTGAAAAGCTAACAAAGCATTGCCTATAAAATAAATAATGAATGTCTCATGTGTATAGGTCCTACAGTTGTAAGTAGTAAAAACACCTAATTTTTGGAAAGCTTAACTAAATTTACTATTGCTACCCATTCTGATCAATCCATTCATTAACTAACAGATATAAGAAATCTAATTGATATTATCTTGGGAAATCACATATCAAACTAGAAGCTTGCCCACGACCTGGTATCTTTTCAACTATGATCTCCTGGACCAGTGAACTTCTACTCAGAAAGGGAGAAAAGGGAGGGAATCAAGGCAGCTCCAGGAACTTGAGCTGTAGAAAGTGCCTGACTTTCTCTGGAAAGCACTGGCATTAGTGAAACGACTTCCTTCTATCTGCTCCAAGTTTCAAATTCTAAAGAGGATCTCATGGCCCAATTTGGATTAGGTACCAACTCTCCCAAAATATTTTAGTAAGGGCTGAAAGGAAAGCCACGCACATACAAATATGGTCACCAGGGACCCACAAGGACCCTGAGAAGGGACTAACTGAGACTCAAACAGGAACTTCTATATGAGCAGATACTCATGAATTCATGTTGTGACCTGTAGAAATTTATGCAACAGAGTATTGATCTTTGCTAATTTAAGAGTTTGGCATTTCTAGATTTTGCAATGCTTATGGCTAAATGAGCCAGGTGCCTTGAACTCTGTGAGAAAAAAAAAATGCTCAGAAAGAATTCCCAGGATTATCAATAAAAAAAAAAAGAGGTGTCCCTGGTCAGAGTTCTATTCATCTCTCCTGTTTTTCTGGGTGAGAAACAACAGTGAACATCTCTGAGAATGACTGCTCCCTCCCTGTTTTTCCGTTTGTTCACTTCATTGAAAGTAATTGCACAGCAGTGGTTAGTCGTTTCTGCAATTAATTAACACATTCACATGGAAATGCACTCACATTGTGGTTGAAACAGCTTAATATTCTAAATCTTCTCTGTAATCAAAGGTGCCAAAGATCACAAAACTGAATAGGTTGAGAGCTTCAAGATTAGAGTGTTCTTTGAATTTTGTTTTTTTACTTTTTCATACTCAAGTCATTCATTCTGAGTGTATGAAAATATTATTATTGACTGACAGCAAATAAAGGTACAATAGTACCAGCTAAAGGCAAAAGCATTAACTGACTTTTTTTTTTTTCTGAACGTAGACTTCTCAGAGGTACAGATTCACGATAGCATAACATTCATCTGTCTTCTTTTAAAGACATTTAGAATGGCTTACATTAAAATCCAATTTACTGACATTTTGAAGGTTAGGTCAGAACACTATAATAGGCAGTTAGAAACTATAGTCCCATGATACTTGGGAATGGACAGAAATCACATTGCTGTAGTAGTCATTTATTAAGGTATATGCTGCATGATTACTGACCTTGAGTCACTGTAATTACAAATCATGTATAGTTGATGTCTAAGGGTAGCATAACCCTCATTGCTGACAAAACACAATCCAGGAGATCCTGGCCCATAAGTAGCTTAAAGTCTAGCTACACACACACACACACACACACACACACACACACACACACACACGTACATATGTATAGAGAGTATTTATGTGAATAAGAATGTCAATTTAAATAAATGGACAAATTATATACATGAGGTTGGAATTTTCTTATAATTTTTAATTTTATAGGGATAAGTTCCCAAGTTTTAAACCTCATCTCTGTAGAACATAACTATACGACTTAATAGAATCTGGATTAAAAGAATATGAGAAAGGAAAGGGAGAAAAAACCTGAAAATGCTGAATTCTAATCACACTCGTATGACTGGTGTGGTCGATAATGAGTAGCAACTGTAAGATCGCTATTAGTATCACTTAGTAAAGTTTGTAGAATGGCTACTTTGGCCTCTAGGCTGCACCCTTAATCCATGTGAAGTATATCACCCAAAGAAACTGATGAGAAAAAATGAGTTGGTTAGCATAAGTTATAACCAATGAGTACATAGATTTCTCCCCCTATCTAACACTTACTGGGTGGTGAAAAAAATACGTGTTATTTTAGGTAGGCTACTATGTTTAGGAAAATACCTTGGTATTTGAAAGTGAAATCCTGAGGGTATGAGACAAGAAAACAAGAGGAGATAAACTGCTCTGTGAAATTTAAAAGGAACTTAGGTATGGGAAGCATAAAGTAGCAAAAATTTTTAAAAAGTCATATTGAATATTTAATTTTAAGCTTTTTGTATTGTTATGACAATAAATTTTTGTTTGTCTAAGCAAAGCCCCTCACCTTCTCCCCCTACAGAGTAAATCTTTGTGTAAATGTTTTATTTTTATTCTTGGAAAGGGGAGAAATTCCATATCTTGGCAGCATTCATGGCACAGTATCCTATAAATTGAACCAATTCAGCAAAAACTCTGTTCTGAAACCAATTCAGAACTTCAAAGCCAGAGATGGCCAAATCATGTAAGCCCTTTAGGAAACATCATTCCAATACCTGCTTCTGTCCTCACATCTCACTGTGACTCTCCTGCCGTCCTCATATATAAATACATGTGATTACACTGGGACCATCCAGATAATCTCATCTCAAAAGCCTTAAATTAATCACATCTGCAAAGTCCCTTTTAACATGTAAAGTAACATATTCATAGGTCCTGAGATTTAGAGTGTGACTATTGTTGGATGGTTATTATTTTGGCTATCACACATGCGTTATTCATTATTTAAAATAGACTTTTTATGCCATTTAAATGCCAGTTTCAAAGATAAAGAAACTAACACTTCATGGGATTAAAAAATGTTTCCAAGTTTATATATTTTGTAAATGGTAGCACTGGGATTCAAATTCATATTATGCTAGACTCAAGAGCTAAGGTTTATTTTGTCCTCAATTATTATTTTTAGGCAAGTCTGAGCAGAGAACAATTGGTTTAGTAAAATTTCTCCCACAAGCAGTAAAAAAAAGTTGACCTTACCATATATTTTTAGTGTTCTTTTAGTTGTCAGTAATTCAGGACATCTTTTCCCCAGTCAATAATGAGTATAAAAATGATAGAGGACTTTTTCCAGGTATCAGACGATACTGTGAGCATTGAGGCTACAGTAGTTAAAAATATCCAACAGCACCTTCATGCTGTCAAAAAATTTTTGATTTTATTTTAATAATGTCAGTTCTCAGAAAATACAAGATAGAGCTGTTAACTCTTGGTTTCATAAAATATGCCAGTAGGGTATGCTTATCTCTCATTTGGGACTATTTTCTAGAAACACAAATATTTCATTCATGTCAGAGAAATATTTACATTATCGAGAAAGTATGAAAACACTCAGGAGAAAGAGAGTTCAATCTTACACTCAGTCTGTTGGTGGCAATTGGACCAAATATGTGTTAAACTTGATTTGGGATATTCCATGAACAGAGATATTATGTAGGTGTGATGCAGCATGGAATAAGTATAGAGAAGAAGATTGTTTTATTCACATGCAAGTTTGATGCTTGCTACATAGGAGTCGCTCAATTAACTTTTAGTTATATTTTAAACTACATGCTTCTAAAAAATAAATGCATTAAATTTATTAATAAAAGTACTTTTAAAAATTAATGCATGATCATAGTAAAACATCTGGAAAATACAGAAAATTGTAGATAAGAAAATAAAAATTATCCATAATCTCATTACAATATTATTATTAATTTCCTTTCTTCTAAGTATATTGTTTAATAAAGTCAAAATTATACTATATTTAACAATTTCTTTTGCTGCTTCTTGCTTAACTTTATTAGTAAGAATTTTCTTAAGTCATTGATATTCTCCATGAACAAAATTTTAATGAATTCTCAATTCTGTTATGCAGATACCCTATAATTTTCTTAACCATACTTCTATTGGAAGACATCATTAGATATTTTTTGGTGATGTTTTAAAAATCCATACTACACTCATTACTGCTCTTATATTTTTAGTTTTTGATTTTTCCACCTCGGGTTCTGCTTTCTTCCCCCTCTGTTTTGTGCTCTTAGTGCTGAGTGTTAATGACACTCTTCTCAGTGCAATCTCAAGCATTCATTTTCAGGTAATTAGCTACATGCCAAATGTTGTGTAAATGGCCTCATTTTTATTCATTTCTGTCAGGCTCATCCGGTGACTCATGAACCACTTTGTGAATATGAAAAGCAGTTAATAAATCAGAGTGGCTGGGGGTTGGAGAGCAAAAAAAAAAAAAAAGTAATAATAAGGCAATAGTAATTAATAGACCTTTGTCAAGGATCAAATGCCAATCTCAGTTATATTTTACCATACATGTCTGGCTGAGTTCAAGACAGATTATTTTTTCCCAAATTATATCAGTATATTTACATATCTGTGGAGTATAAGAGCTTGTATTAAATTTCTACCCCGTTCAATGTTTTCTAGTAACAATTAGCTGAGATATGTGTTAGGAGGAATAAAAAAATAAGGCTACCTTCTTCATCTTTATTCTCAACATCTTGATCATGAAGAATTTCTGTAGCAGACAAATTGTGAGGAATTAAAACAATAACAAGCCTTTAAACAATGGAGAAGGACTTAGAAATTAAAAAGTCAGTCAAAGAAAATGTTTAGCTTGAGTTGAAGGCCATGACTTGATAATCAGTAAGTACAGGATAATTAAGCAGGATTCAGACAGAATTAGGACGTAAAGTGAAGATATGGATTTTCTTTCATAGTTATTAAATTTTTTGGCTTACATGCAAAAATGCTCTATTGCTTTGCCACATGATGAGTTCTCCCAGAACAAAGAACTGACACAGTAACTAAAAGATAATCAGAGTAATCTTGAAATGGTATTCCTGAAGGAGTGAAGATTCAAGAGTTATAGAACATTAAAACACTGCATTGTCTTAGGACACGGCTTTCTGTTGAGAAATAAAACAAAATAAAACAAAATCCAGAACAAATACAAGTAAGGCAGAAGATAAATTGGGCAAAATTTCCAGCTCCCATGGGAATGAGAGCAAGGCTTGAGAACATAATCCTTTTTCTTTTTAAATAATACATTTAAATACTCTTAAATTAGTGGGAAATATTTCTAGCACAACAACTATTAGCTTTGTGGTATATTTACTTTTAATCTCTCTTTCCAATATCTGTTGGCTTTTTACATGTTTGTAACTGTATTACAGATTTCCTTTGCTTCCCATTACATTTTAATATCATAACATTTTTCTCCTTGGCATCAGGATTTTATCTTTTTTTTGTAGAAAACAATATGCTTTATGTTAGACATTTAAGTGGTTTTCAATTTTATCAGTTTAAAATAGGTTAAAATAAATATTTTCGTGAGCATCTGACTTTTTACCATAGTTTAGATTATTTCTTTACGATAGATATACAATAAGTAGAATTACTATACCCAAAGATATATATTTTTTGATTCTTACAATATATAAGGCCAAATTAATTTCTTAAAGGATTATCTGAAATTATAATGCAAAGGAATACTAATTTCCCTCTGCTACTATTTAATTGAATGCTGCACTGTTTTTTTTTTTTTTTTTTGGTAGATGAAAATTAGTACTTTCAATTTATTTTTTTGATTACTAGCACAGTAAAGTATTATTAGTAAATTTGTTTACAGATCCAATTTGGAACCATTCTTTCAGTAGAAACTAAAATCATTAGTGATGTATCAATTTATGATTAAAAGACCAATAGAATTTTACCAAATATCAGGCTAGAGTGAAGAGAATCCCATTATAGATTAACTTTGCGGCTGTCTTGTTTAATTAATTAGGTGAATAAATATATGTTCAATTTAATATGTCTGTTGACATGTTTCAGTGTTATTTTCTTTGTGGTATAAATTATAGAAATAAAAATCTAAAATAAAGCTTATGTTGCTTTTTTGGGTTCATAATGAACACCATCAAATTTAAGCTAAGTGAGAAATGATCATGTATTCTAGAAGGCAAACATAGGAAGGGGATTTTATATATTTCTAAGTTAATGATGAAGCATTCCAGATATGGCAATAATAATAAAATATAATTTCTGTCCCAGTGCTTCTACAAATCATAAATAAAGCTACAAAATATAATTAACTTTTTTATACTAATTTTTATAAGAACAAAGTTAAATAGATAAAATTTGGAGGCCTCAGTGTGACCCAGCCATTCTACATCTAGCTGCCAACTCGCATACAAGGAGGCATAGTAGATATATGTTCATGAAGCGTTCTTGTAATAGCAAAAATGGGTAAAAGCCAACCCTCCAGCAAAATGAAATGGATATACAACTCTGATGTATATACAATGGGCTACTTAACAGAAGTTAAAATGAATAAAATAGATCTATATGTATCAACATGGATATACTTTACATAGTGTTGTGAGAAAAAAAAACAAAACGAAATCAGAATGCCTACCAAAATTTACAATCTTGAATTATATTTCTTAGGCAGTCATGCCTGTGCATGTGCATATATGTGCATATGTGTAGTAAAATGCAAAAATATACATTGAAATGATACATACGGCAATTTTGGCATAGTGTGTAGTGTGTGGGAAGAGAGAGGTAGGAAAAAAAAGAGACAGAATGCAATGAAGATGGAGTTGCAGTCTCTGAAAGTTCTCCCTCCCTTCTTCACATCTTCCATTCCTTGTTTCATCCCTTCTCCCTCCATTCCTTCCTCCCTCTCTCCTTTCCTTCCTTTTTCTTCTCCCTACCCCTTCCCTCCCTTCCCTTTCTTATTTCTATCATTTTGTCATTTTCTTTGAAGAAAGATGAAGCAAAAAGGGCAACATACTAACATTTTTTTCACTTTTTAAAAAATTAATTAATTAATTTTAATTAGTTTCAAATATACAATACATTGGTCAGACATCTATATAGTTCATAAAACGATTCCCCAATTGCTCTCTCCGTCTCCTGGCCCTCCACCTAGCCAACATATTAATGCTAACTGCATTCCCTCTGCCATGCTCCCCATCCCTGGGACTATCCATCAACTACTAATTTGTACTTCTTTAACCCTTTACTCCATTCTCCCAGCCCTCCAACTCCCCCACCCCTCTGTCTATCACCAAATTGTCCATTATATTTGTGAGTCTTTTTTTTTTTTATTAGTTTGTTCTTTTTGTTCCGTAGATTCCACATATGAGTGAAATCATATGGTATTTGTCTTTCTCTGTCTGACTTAAATACCTTCTAGGTCCATCAAAGCAATATCTTTTTCCATCCCTTTCCTTTTAGGGTCTTGTTTTCTTATCCGTTCAGCTACTCTATCTTTTGGTTGGAGCACTTAATTCTTTTTCATTTGAGGTAATTATTGATAGGAATGTAGTTGTTACCATTCTTTATTCCTGTTTTTGATACATGTTTTGTCTTTCTAAATAAGTCTTTCCAACATTTCCTGTAATACTGGCTTGGTGTTGATAAAATCCTTTAGCTTATTTTTGTCTGGGAAGCTCTTTATCTGTCCTTCAACTCTAAATGATAGCTTTTCTGGATAAAGAATTCTTGGTTGTAGATCCTAGGTTTTCATCACTTTGAATGTTTTGTGCCAAGCCCTTCTGTCCTGCATAGTTTCTTTTGAGAAATCAGCTGCCAGTCTTATGGGTGCTCCCTTGTTGGTAACTAACTGCTTTTCTCTTGCTGCTTTTAAGATTCTCTCTTTGTATTTAACCTTTGGCATTTTAATTATGATGTGCCAGCCTATGGCCATACCACCCTGAACAAGCCTGATCCCATCTGATCTCAAAAGCTAAGCAGGGTCTGGCCTGGTTAGTACTTGGATGGAAGACCACCTAGGAACACCAGGTGCTGTAGGTGTAAAAAATAAAAAATAAGGGATTGTAAACGGACAAGGTCCTTGCAATCTGTGAGGTCAACCAAGTGTTGCCTTGCCTAAAAATAAATAAATAAAAAATAAAACCCTCAAAAAAATAATTATGATGTGTCTCGGTGTGAGCCTATTTAGATTCCTGGTTTTTGAAATTCTCTGAGCTTCCTGGGGTTGTATGAGTATTTCCTTCACCAGGCTAGAGAACTTTTCCATCATTATTTCTTCTAATAGCTCTTCAACATCTTGTTTTCCTTCTGGTACACTGGTGTAATGGATATTTTTGCCTTCAATAGTGGCTCATAGCTCCTTAAATTATTATTATTGTCTTTGCTTCTTTTTTCTTGCCATTCTGATTGAGTGTCCTTGGCTTCCCCATCCTCGATATCTGTGGTTCGATCCTCTTCTTTATTCACTTTGTTTATTTCTTTGTTTATTCCATTTAATATACTTCTCATCTCAGAAAATGTGTTCTCCATTTCAGACTGGTTCCCTTTTATAATTTCCTTTTCCATTTTTATGTTTTTTATCTCTTTATTGAAGTTCTCACTGAATTTATCTACACTTTTCATAAGTTCATTAAGCATCTTTGGAACCAGTGTTTTGAACTCTGCATCTTTTAGATTGCTTGACTCCATTATTTCTGAATCTCTGTTCTGTTCTGTCATATGGTTTCTGCTTCTTTGTCTTCCCATTTTGGCTGCCTTTCTGTGTCTGTTTCTGTGTACTAAGCAAAGCTCCTAAGTCTCCTGGTCTTATTAGTGTGCATTTGTGTAGTAGATGTCCCGTGGCACAGTCCTGAGAGGGGTTCAACTGCAGGGCCAAATTTAGCCCAAGCCTCTACCCTCCAGGGCCACTTGTTAAGATTCAGCAAACAATCCACAGATGCCGTGCTTATAGTTGCCTCAAGAGGCCACACCAGAAACCGAGGCCAGCTGCCTCCAGTGTGAGTCTAGGTGCTGCTCAGCAAGGAGCACCTGACTTGCTGAGGATACACTTGGATTTGGCTTGGATGGGGCCATGAGTTGGGGGAGGTGGGGTTTCAGGGAATCCTCTAGGCAGAGTGACCTCTGTTATCCAGTTCGATGACATCAGGGCTATGGTGGAGCTGTGTCTGGAGCACTGGGAGTGGGGAGGGCTCAACTGGGAACAATGGATGCCACCAGCACTCTGTACAGGATGAGTCTTGCCTCAATCCTCACTCTGACAACTCAGAGTCTCCCTGTAAGTCCCTGGTGTCCCCTGCATGCAGCTGAACCAGCACTGGTGCTCTGAGTGAGCCAATCCATCATTGCAAATGTCTGCTCGTGGCACAGCACCTTTAAGAGGCATCTGCAGTTGCTGTTTCCGCAGCCTCAGTCCCACTCTGCTGTTCGGGACCAGGCAGTCTCATGTCCTCTCCCTGTCCTACCTTCTGCCATTGCAGGGTGACTTCTTAGACTTCTCCCTAGTTGTATGGCTTGTTCATCTAGATCCCAGGCAATTTTTTCTTGCTGTTTGCTCCTTGTTCCCATCACAACCTTGATTTGGTTGCCAGAGGAATGAACAGAGCCTCTATCATCTACGTCATTTTTACCCCTTAACATATTTTAAATCACTCCATTACTCTCCAATTTGATATCCTTGGATATCCTTTGATATCCTTGGAATTATCCTTAGATAATTCCCCAAATTGGGGGTCCCCAACCCCAGGCTGCAGACCGATACTGGTCTGTGGCCTATTAAGAACCAGGCTGCACAGTAGGAAGTGAGAGGCAGGCCAGTGAGGGAAGCTTCATCTGTATTTGCAGCAGCTCCCCAGCACTAGCATCACTGCCTCAGCTCTACCTCAGATTATCAGGCATTAGATTCTCATAGGAGCCCTGATCCCTGGTACCAAAAATGTTGGGGACCGCTACCCTAAATAACCCACTTACACACTTATTTTAAATACTGTTTTGAATTAGTTGTAACCACCTTCCTGTTCCCTATCCCAGAATTACCATAAAAAGTAAAGAAATACAGTGTTTCTCTCCCTCTCAAGTTGACTACCTAATTGACCTTTATTAGGAAACAATGATTATAATCTTGTGAAAAGAGTCCCATCAGTCAAGAAATCCATCAACTTATATAGATCTTCTAGTTTGAAACTGATATACATTTCCTTACATTTCTCATCACAATTTGCAATTATGCATTTATTTAATTACTTATTTCTTATGTGACTGCTTGAATATATGGTAAGTGCTACAAGGGAAATGATCTCACAGTGATTCATATACCAGAGAGTCCTGCCTGGTGTCTGGCACAGAATTTATCTGTCAATTAATGGAGTTAATATGTAACTTTAAGGAAACACTGAAATCATTACTTCTCTAAAAAAAAAAAAAAAAAAAAAACAACCAGAAAAAGACTAGTGTGTTGTCTTTCTTAAAAAAAAAAAAAAAAGCCAATGTTGCCTGGAATACAAATTTTGGATAAAAATCCATTTCCCTCATTCTGATTTGATTTCTTATTAAAAATCATCTTGAGTACATTTGCTAAATAAATAGCCATAGGGTATTGTTGGTTGGATAATTTCTAGGACCATGAAGCTGCTCAAAGCATACTTAAATTAATATCATGGACCGCTCATTTGTTATAACATTTAGATACTCTGTAGCTTAAGAGAGAAGTGACTATAACATTTGTATTTGCATTAAATAGTCCAAATATAAACATAGGTTCAAGTATTCTTTATTTTCCTGCTATTGAGAGTTCAGATAGATTAAGGCCTCAAGGTACACAAAGTTGGTTTCCATTCTGGGAGCAAAATACCGATTGTTCTTGCCAAGAGGATGAATGAAAGTGATTTTCAGTGGTTAGTCTGTGTCAGACTTCCTTCTTATGTTGAGTGAGCCAGCACCTGGACTTTTCTATGTGAAAAGCATGAATTTATATGGTATAAAAGAATTTTTGTTTTTAATCATTAAAACATCAAATTTACATCAGCATCATTAGAATTCTAACTTCATAAGCAGATAATAATAATAATTCATGTTGTCTGGCTGATTTTTCAATTTAAAAAGTGAAGAAAAATGAAGGGATATTTAAATAATCTAGGAACTGAAACAAATGAAGATAAAAAAGGAGCAAAAATATCTTGTAATAAGAAGTAACATGATGTTCTTCTCACATTTGTAAAATATATGTATATAAATAGTGTACCTTCAGCATTTAAGGATAATTTTAACTATCATCATTATCCTCCATTGAATATTAATAATGCACAGTTATCTATGTTTACATCCATTTGTATGCAAACATATAATTTATAGTTATAGGTTGTGGTTAGTTTCTTTAAAGACAAGAGATTTTTTAAGATAGTCCTTTCTTTTTAAACAAAGTTTTAGTCACTAGAAATTCAAAGTAAATAAATGTACATTTCTTTCCATCTTCTCTTTCATACCACCACTCCTTAAACTAAAAAAATAACAAAACAAGACATTCCTTAATATGCTTTATTCAGAAATGATATGTATGAGTTCACATATGGATTGCTGAAGTTAAATATATTCTCCTTAACAAGGGAAATTTTATATATATATATATATACACACACACATAGCTTTGCCTATGTTACGGTAAACATAAAGTGATTTCTCTGGTTATTATCTTTGAGAATAATGAAATTCATAGTGACTATTTTCAGGTTTATGGAAACCTAAATATTCCAATTAGCTTTGATAATTAATTACTCTGAATAAAAGACTGTTTTAGTATCTTGACCATTTAAATGAATAAATGACGCAGTCTTATTATCTAAGAAACTGCTCAAGTTAGAACTATATTTTGATGGAAACCATTATCCTACTAAGTAAATGCAAAATGCTATATTTAGTAAATATTTTTCTTAAATTCTAATCATTTATTAAGAAAATATTGTGCAATAAATATATAAAACCTATTTTTTAACATTCCATATACATAATAATTTGAATTTAAAAACATGATGCCTCATAGTAAAAGATATCTGAATTTCGAATATATAAAAATATTTGAATGCATTTTACCAATTTAATATTTATGAATCTCGTACTAATTAATTGTCAATAATCTTATATCAAATGGTATATTTAAAAACATTCAAAACTTATAATATCACTTATGTAAATAGAAGGTATAACTGATAGAAATGTAAAGATCTCCCTCTTAAAAATCAGTTCTTAAAATTTCATATTCAAATATTCTATGAAGAAATTGTTTTATATAATAGAGAAATTTACATGCTACATTTAATACTGCAAATAGAAAAATGAGAGTGGAAGGACAGCACTGGATACTTTGCACATATTATCTTCCCAAATCGTCAGCATCCCTTCATGCTGGGAATTGTTGGGTCAGAAGAGAAATCTGTTATATCAGAGGAGGAAAACATATTATGACCGTAGTTTTGTGTTTCTATATTTACTCTTGAGTTATGGCAAAGTGTAGATTTGAATTTATAAGCATTCTTTTTTTTCTAATTCAGAAAGGACTTTATCTCTCATTTTGCAGGAAAACTTGTGAAATAATTTGAAACGAACCCCAAAATTTACAAGTTGTTTTATCTAGTCAGAGTTATCTCACCTTTCATTGTCTAATTGCTCTTTTGCAATAGTAACATAAACGATTCTTATGTTACTGAATTGCAATGATAATTAATTATCGTTTGGTGGATATTGGCCAATTTTGTCAGTTTGCATCTGTGAACTTTTTCCAGTGTGCTATGTCTTTTTAGTACATCCATCCTTCGATTTGGAGTTGCAAAAGAGCAATTAGACAATGAAAGATGAGATAATTCTGACAAGATAAAACAACATGTAAATCCATCCTTGGATTTCCCTTGGAACTGGCTGAGACATCTTACTAGTTCTCTCATTAATGAGTTAATTGAAATCTTTGACATATGTTTGTTTTATATTTTTGTGTGATTTTATCCTTTTAAAATGATTGCCCTTTTACCGTTTCGGAGACAGTCTATCAAGATGATCAATGGATTTACCTAACAGAGCCAGGTGAAATGTATTGCCAGAGAGGTGTACCTTACAGGCAACTTAAAGTCAAGCATGTCTTTTCTTGGTTCCCAGAGGTGAAATATGTATTTATTGATTCACTTTAAAGTGAAATCTAAGACTAAAACTTTTCTGACTGTTCTTCTCCCCGACCTCATCTATTGATTTTTCATTTTTTTGTTTGTTTGTTTGTTTGTTTCTGGTTTGCTTACAGCCAAGAAGTTACTTCCCATCAGTGACAGCAGTGATTGAGAATTTGGTTAAATGGTCTGACCATTTAATGATTTCTGTGAGTAGGTTAATGGATTATAGAGTTAGATATGCACACTCTGTTGGATAAGAGACAACAGAGTCTGATTTGTTAGTCTTTTTGTTTGTTTTATCTATTTGTCCATTTTGAGCTCAAGTCAATTAAGAATCTCATACCCAGTGGAATTTAAAGCAGCTATTTGATATTTGTAACACGAGTTTTCTTGTTTCTATATTTATCCTTGACCTGTGTCAAAAGCGTAGATCTGAATTTATAAGCACTCTAAATGTCTTTGAAGCTAAAATTCAAAAAGAGAGTTTGGAGAAACATGGTGGAGTGAGAGACATCCCCAGATATCTCCCCTTAAAACAATAATAAGCTGAACATCTAAAACTCAACAAAAAACACCCAAACTGCACATCAGCACATCTGAACGTAGGATTTGTGCATGAGAGCTACCACAGGTCAGAACCCCGGGTGTTGGGCAGTGGACTAGGAGAAATAAAGAAGCTGCCTCTCACAGCCATTGGAACTCCCTATAGGAGGAGGGGGAGGGGAGTAAATGCGACCAGTTTCCTGAACAGCCCGGCCTGGGTGGCTGTGAACTCCACGTGGCTGGCGGCAGCGCCTAGTCATCAGGGCAGGAAGTGGAGAAGCGGGACGGCAGAGAAACAACAGTTTATTTTTACCGGCCCCAGTTGCAAAACCGAGGCTGAGCTGTAGCCCCTAACTCTCAACCCACAGGGGTCCTCCGCCCATACGCCATGAGATCAATCACTACAGAGCCTGGGGGAATCTGAGCAAATGCTACTGAAACTGTCGCTAACACTGACAGGGACTAAGACTGAAAGTAGCGAGCATGATTAAACATCTACAAGAAAAAAAAAAAAGAGGCATTAATATGCTTTATATAAAGTAGGGATCCAAGAGGCTTAGATGCCACCTACTGGAAACCAAAAGAAAAGCACCTTCTTTGCAACAGGCTAAAGAGAGACCTTTACATAATAAATCTTCTTTCTGGAATGAAAGTAGAATACACTTCCACTAATTCCCAGGTAGAGAAATAGTCCATTAAACACCATGAACAACCAAGGTGGCAAGGCATCTCTGAAAGAGAAAAATCTCCAGAAAATAAGCTTACAGATATAGAAATACGCAACTTAAATGACAGAGAATTCAGGATGGTACTTCTGAAAAACTCAGTGAGTTCTGAAACGAGTCTTATCAACGAGTTCAGGAATTAAAAAAAAAAAAAAAAAAAAATGAATCCAGATGAGCAGAATGAGTTCTTTAGCAAGGAGACTGAAACCCTCCAAAATAACAGAATAGATCTTCTGGCAATAAAAAACACACTGCAAGAGTTGAAAAATGAAATAGCAAGCATGGGAAATAGAGTCAACCAAATGGAGGAAAGGATCCGTGATATCAAAGACAGAAATCTAGAAATGCATCAGAAGGAAGAAGAGAAATACAAGAATGTAAAATAATGAAAGAGAAATGCAAGAACTAGCTGACAACATCAGGAGAGGAAACATAAGAATAATGGACATTTATCAAAGGCGAAGATAAGAAGCAGGGACTAGAAATCATTTTCACAAATAGTTGACGAGAATTTCTCAAATCGAAGGAATGAGCTGGAGCTTGGAATTCAAGAAGTCAATGGAACACCCAATTATCTTGGCCCCAAAAGGCCTTCGCCAAGACGCATTGTATTAAAATTATCAAAAATCAATGACAAAGACAGAATTCTGAGGGCAGCCAGGGAGAAGAAAACGGTAACATATAAAGGAAAAACCATTAGATTATCCTTGGACTTCTCAGCACAAACCTTACAAGCCAGAAAGGAATGGAATCAAATATTTAAACTATTAAGTGAAAGGAACTATCAGCCTAGAATAATGTATCCAGCTAAGCTCTCCTTTAGATATGAAGGAGAAATTAAAATCTGTCCAGATATACAAAAATTGAGCGAGTTCTCCATTATGAGGCCTGTACTACAGGAAATACTGAAAGAGGTCAACTCACCTAAAACAAAAATGACAAAAAATATGTACATAATTAGGAGTAAGGTGACTATTAGACAAACAGAAGCAGAGGAGTGCAATCCTTACTAAGAACAGGCCATTATAAGCTTAAACAATAAGAAGAGAATTGCTATAGCAAGATAATAATGAATGGGCACAAACTGATATAACAATGACTGAAAAGGGGAGGATTCAAAGATCCAAATTTGGAATTGAGATAAGGCACCCACAGAAGAAAATGGGTGACTATATATGTATAACTATCCTTTACATATTTGTCATGGTAACCACACACAGAAGATTCAGAACTGAAGTATATAACATAAAACATGAAGAACCAGAGGCAAAACCCACGAAAGCCAACCAAAATGAAGAAAACAGAAACACAAAGGCAAAGAAACAATGAAAACACTGAGCTACCAGAAAGCAAAAGATAAAATGGCTATAAGAAGATCTCATATTTCAATAATCACTCTAAATGTAGATGGACTGAACTCATCAATAAAAAGTCACAGAATTGCTTATTGGGTCAAAAAACAAAATCCAGCCATCAGCTGCCTTCAAGAGACAGATCTCAGCTGCAAGGACAAAGTGACTCAAAGCGAAAGGATAGAAAATGATAGTTCAAGCAAATGCCATTCAGAGAAATGTGGGAGTAGAGGTACTAATATCAAACAAAATAAACTTCAAAATAAAAAATGTAAAGAAAGATACTGAGGGCCACTTCATAATGATAAAGGGAATCATGCACCAAAGAGACATATCACTTATTAATATCTGTGCTCCCAATCAGCAATTGCTAACAGAACTAAAGGGAGAAACACACCAAAACACTATTGAAGTAGGGGACCTAAATACTCTACTGTCAGATATGTACATATCATACAAACAGAAAATCAATAAGAAAATATCAGCCTTAAATTATACATTAGACCAACTGGACATAATTGACATTTACAGAGCCTTCCATCCCAAAACAGCTGCTTATACATTCTTCTCTAGTGCACATAGAACATTCTCAAGGATTGACCACATACTGGGTGGGACACAGAGATAGACTCAACAAATATAAGAGGGTTGAAATCATACCACCATATTCTCTGATCATAATGCTTTGAAACTAGAGATCAACTGCAAAAAGAAATCAGAAATAACTACAAATACATAGAAATTAAACAACATGTGACTGAAGAATAACTGGATTAGAGAAGAAATAAAAAGAGAGATCAAGAGATACATAGAAACAAATGATAATGATAGTACAACATACCAAAACTTGTGGAACATGGCAAAAGCAGTCATAAGAGGAAAGTTCATATCATTACAGGCCGATCTCAAAAAACAGGAATGAGCCGAAATAAAAAACCAAACACTTGATCTTAAAAAACTAGAAAAGGAAGAACAAATGAAGCCTAAAATCAGCAGAAGGAAAGAAATAATCAAAATTAGAGCAGAATTAAATGAAATTGAAAACAACAACAAAAAATAGAAAAAATAAATGCAACAAAGAGGTGGTTCTTTGAGAAGGTTAATAAAATTGACAAATGCCTGGCTAGACTCACTAAAGAAAAAAGAGAAAGGACACAAATAAACAAAATCAAGGATGAAAGAGGGGAAATTACAACGGACATTGCAGAAATACAAAGGATCATATAAGAATAATATGAAAAAATATATAACACCAAACTTAATAACCTAGAAGCGATGGACCAGTACTTAGAAAAATATAAACTTCCTAGACCGAATCAAGAACTGGAAAATCTAAATAGACCGATCAGTAGTACGGAAATTGAAACAATTATCAAAAATCTACCAAAAAGTAAAAGCCCAGGACCAGATGGCTTCACCAGTGAATTCTACCAAACATTCAAAGAAGATTTCATACCTATTCTTCTTAAATTCTTTAAAAAAAAATTGAAGAGGAGACAATACTTCTCAACTCATTTCATGAGGCCAATACTACTCTGATACCAAAACCTGGTAAAGATAACACAGAAATGAAAACTATAGACTGATATCTCTCATAAACACAGTTGCAAAAATCCTAAATAAGATACTAGCAACCTAGTATAGCAACATATTAAAAAGATTATACACCACGATCATGTGGGTTTCATCCCAGAGGCACAGAGAAGGTTCAACATGTGCAAATTGATTAATGTGATACATCAGATAAACAAATTAAAAAATAAGAATCATATGATCAGATCAATAGTTGCGAAAAAGCCTTCGACAAGATACAGCATCCATTTATGATCAAAACACTTAACAAAATTGGTAAAGAAGGAAATTACCTTAACATAATAAAGGCCATCTATGAAAAACCCTCAGCCAACATTATACTTAATGGTGAAAAACTAAAATCCTTCCTTCTAAGATCAGGAACAAGGCAAGGCTGTCCACTATCGCCACTCTTATTCAACATTAGATATCCTAGCAAATGCAATCAGACAAGAGAAAGATATAAAAGCCATCCAAATAGGAAACGAACAAGTCAAACTGTCACTATTTGCATGACATGATTCTCTATATAGAAAACCCTAAAGACTACACAAGAACACTACCAGAAACAATAAGCAACTCAGTAAAGTTTTTGAAAATCAATTTTCAAAAATCCATAGCGTTCCTACACTCTAATAATGAAGTGTCAGAAAAAGAAGTGGATGAATAATTCCTTTTGCAATTGCAACAAAAATAATAAAATACCTAGGAATAAATCTAATGAGACATGTGAAGGACCTATATAATGAAAACTATAAGACCCTATTAAAAGAAATCGAAGACGATACAAAGAAATGGAAAGATATTTCGTGTTCTTGGATTGGAAGAATCAATACAGTTGTGTGACATAAATCTAAAAGCAACAAATGAACAGGACAAACAGATACTCATCGACATGGACTATAGGCTAGTGGTTACCAGATGGTAAGGGGTGGGGTGAGGCAGGAGGGGTAAAGAGTGTCAAATATGTGTGACAGAAAGAAATCTAACTATGGAAGGTGAACACACAATGCAAATATATATATATGCCTTATTGTTAAAGTGTACAGAAGAAACTTATTGGATTTCGTTAACCAATGTCAAGATTTAAAAAAATAAATTAATTAATTAAAAAATAAAAATAAAAAATAAAATTCAAAAAGAACTTTAGCTCTCATTATGAGAGTATTAATAAATTAGATTATAAAGTCTTAATATAAAGGGCTCTGTCTTGATTAGTTTATTAGATAAATACTAATGTAAATCATTATATTTCCTAAATTCTCTCAAAATAAGAAATATTGTTCTTTTAATATTTTAAATTTTCTAGACTTAAAATATTTTCTTATCAAAGTTCACATGGAAACATTTTATGGGTTCAAGTTTACCTAATTAAGGTAAATCTTTGGTAAGTGGACCTAGTTTAATAATTTTGGTTTAATGTAAATAGTTATATCTTTTCTGACTGATTGGTATTAAGTATAAGGCAAGCATACATTTTATTCTACTTTCATTTGCTTTCTCTTGACTTATACAGGTTTTCTGATCAAATACTAACACTAATTTCTATAATATTTAAGATTTTGAAAAATGTAAATTTGTATTCAAATAAATTGAATCATTATTCTGACAAACCTTATTTTAACGGCATTTCTGTTTTGTACTATGTCAGCTTGAAGATAATGATATCTAGCCTAAAGCCTTGGGCTAATATTAAACCGTGTAAATTAATGCATAATCATTGGATAGCTGAACAATTTTGAAGTAAATAGCATCCTTTCACATTTTTACTAAGCATAATTTTAAATTTATATATCTTTGCTTCTTAGTTTTTTATGCTATGGAGTAAGCTTTAGCTTTGAGGTATGTTAATGAATGTTTATTTTTGCCACTTTAAAAGAATGTAGATGTCTGTAAAAATGTGTTATGTATGTTTATGAGATCTGCTAGTTACTGGACACTTACACATGAGAGACAGTTTTCAATTTTTCACCCTCTAGATTTCTCTGTGAAATACAAATTCATTTCTTTGATTAGCAGTTATAATTAACAGGGATGGCTCACTATTCTAGGGTAAAAGCGACAAAGAAATATATCTGTATATGTGTATCTTTATTATTCAAGGAAAAAGAAATAATTTTATCCTAAAGCCACGGTTTTCAAAATCTTTTGTCTCTAGATCAATTTACACTCTTAAATCCCATCTTTAATGCTAAAATAGATAAAAAACATTTTATCATATATTTATTGATTTATTTAAGAGAGCAGTGATGAATGCATTGCATGTTAACATCTTAGTATTATTATGAAAATAGTTCTAACTACATAGACCCCATGATAAAAAAACAAAAAAATTACACTAAAGTGCGTGTATGTTCCAGAATATTAAAGGACAATCCCAGAAAGTGAATTTTGTTTGCCTTGATTTATAATAATTGAATCTGAAAACAAACTATCAAATGTATCACAATTTTAGCAAAGTGTGACAAATCTTGGTGGGTTTGCTTACTCGATTTACTTATTAATGACTTTTTCTATAGTGTAGAAGATTATTCTTTGCTTTCTGTGTAATTGGTTACCTAGGTAGCAAAGACTCTGTCTTTTAATTTTCTGTGCTTTATATTAACTTTATTATGTCCTTGGTTATTAAAAAAAAAAAAAGACAACAAACCTAGCACCCATAACCCTACCTTAATCAACTGCTTAGATCTCTGAAAACTTTTTTGATTTTGCCATTCTTGAATCAGATCATGTATGTCTATATCTATAACAACATCTACATTTATATCTACATATCTTTTACCTATAAAACTATCTTTTAATTTTCCTAGAAGGCCCCTGAAAACCATTTAGTAATTTTATAAGACCTGCACATGAAGTGTTGTCAAGTAGAAAGATATTAAGTTTATATACATAAAATATTATTACTATGAACATTTCAGAAAGTGTAGGCTTTAAAGAAAGTCCCTCGAAATTTGTCCATGCCTTTGCTTTCCATAAAATATACTAACCTTGTGAGAAACACTGTTCAAAAATCTCACCAAATAGTTCTCTCTAGGTTTACTTACTATATTTACCATTTATTTCCTAGATATATCCGAGTCCTATAAGTGCTTTGCCTAAAGATATTAAGCAACAATAGTATAGTATTTTCAGTCATAATTTCAGTTACTTTTTAAAGCATTTAGTTTTCCACAGTTTTATTTTATTAATTTTTATCTAGAGAGTAAGGTCCCATTCTGGCTTCATGTGTGTTACTGAAATTTATTTCTAGATAAAATTGCAAAGTAGAGCATTTCTTGCTATATTTTGAGGCCATATACCTCATTTGCTAGATCTTCCTAACCTCAGCACAACTGAATCTCATTCCGTGAGAACTTCCATTATTCACTGCTATCCCATTTCTACTTCTAGGTCATGCAATCCTGTAACATAGTTTTAATGCAGGAGTCTATGAAAAGTCCCAAGGCTAAAAATGGCAGAGGAACTAGTGTGGTCAGGTTTTTGGCCAATTTGTCTCTTTTATGGCTTAACTCACTAACCTAGTCTATATATAGAGGCAGTAAGGCTGGCAAACTGTCCTATAGTATACTTGGGCTTCCATTGCTCACCCAGCATTCCTATATAATTTTCACAGTTGAATCTACTAATTGGTAGACTAAACTCCTAAAAATAAGGCACATGCTATTTTAAAGACTGGCCAGTTTATCATAGTGAGCACATATAAAAGACCAATAGAAAAAGAAATTCTATGTGGTGGAGTTTAACTAATTTTCCCAGAATGCAAGCTGAAGGTTGAGAACACAATGTATAGATTTTTCATATCATTTGGTCTGTTATAATCTATGAGAAATACCCACCCCCAACAATAACTGCAAAGTCTTCCATCTGTGATTACCATCATTTCAGGTTTGACTTCCAACTGTGATGTAATAAGATTGTTATGTCAGTTGGATCTTATTTCAAAGAGATAATACACATTTTTTTTTCCTTGAGTGAGATCATTTAAAATAATAGCTTGAAAATGAAGAAAAAATTGGCAGAAATAAAGACTTGAAAAGATGGCATTTTTTTTTTTTTTAGTTATCACTCAGACAGAAGGAGAATTGAAAGGGTCTCTGTGGACTGATGATCTCTGTTTCACATCATCACAGATGATAATGGATCCTCAGGGAACAGTCAAAGAATTCCTTTATGGCTGATGTGCATGTCTCTTTGGCTCAGAAGATAAAAATAAAAAACAAAAACTCTGGTGCTGATTCTTCACTCACTCACTCGCTCACTCACTCACTCACTCACTCACATTTATTGATCCTCTCTATGCAAAGCACTATGCTGGTGAATGTGTGTAAAGCAAAAACATATATGGTTTACATAAGGTGTATATAATGTTACAAATATAAGATGTGAATGTAATCTTTGGGATTAAGAATGTGAGCTTTAGGTAGACTTTGTTTTCACAGCCAGGCTTTTTTATCTATTGACCTTGGGTTAGTTACCTGATTTCTCTGTGACTTAGTTTCCTTGAATATAACATGAGTTTATATTAGGATTAGATAAAATAATACCTGCAATGTATTTAGAAAATTGCCTTGAAGGGCAAGGACTCAATAAATGCTTGCTATTATTATTATAATTGAATTAATTACTACAAGCAGTCTCAAAGTCACTCAACATCTGTCATGAACCTGATACATTGCAGGAACTGCTAGTCCTTAGGAAAATATCACTAGCATCAAGGTGCAAATAATCTCATTGGTTACACAGACATAGCACGTCAGTGCTCTGTCATTAGTATTAGAGTAGATGTGTGTTAGGGAATGTATTAGTTCTTTATTGCTGCATAAATTTACACCAAAACTTAGCATCTTAAAACAACAAAACCTATGTTATCTCACAGATTTTTTTTTTTTTTGCACCAGGAATCTGTGTTTAATTTGCCTCAAAGCCTTTCACAAAGTTGCAATCAATGTGTTGGCTCAAACCGTAGTCTTATCTGAAGGCTCAACTGAGAGAGATTCTCTCCCAAGCTCACTCACATGGTTATTAGTAGGATTCAGTTCCTGGCTGGTTGTTGGCTGGAGCTCTTCTTCAGTTCTTTGTCATATAGGCATTTCCATAGGACAACTCTCAACTGGCTTTCATTAGAGCAAGTGAGCAATAGCAAGAAAGGCCAGCTAGACTGAAGCAAGAGTCTTTATGAAATATAATCTCAGAAGTGACATCATATCACTTTTGCTATACTAGCCACACTTGAAGTGGGTCACTAGGCACAGCCATACTCAAGGGTAAGGAATTACACACTGTGCGAATACCAGAAGGGGGAATCATTGAGATCCATTTTAGAGGCTGTCCAATGTAGGGCACAGTGCCAAAACAAAGAGCAGAGATGCAAAGACTTTAAAAGTAGAGTTGGTATAATCTGAGTTTTAAAACATTATTCACAGAATTATTCACAGAAACAATTTGAGGAAATAACATTCTAACTAGAGAGAAAAAACCATGTTTAAAAGCATGTGAAAGAATGTGAAGCGATCAAGCATCATGTGAGAAATTACCTTGATGCCATGGTAGCTTTCATGTACAATAATAAGCGAGCTTCCTAGAAGTCAAAGAACAGAAGAATTCACAGAATATATTAAAATATTTGAATCACAGGACATATTAAGTCAATTTAAAACACAGTGAGAAGGAAGGCAAAAGAAATGGAATATCCTACACTTAGGATAGGACTCAAGTGGGTATAATAATCTCACTGCCTGAATTCTGGAACATACAATGTTCATATGTCCTCTCTCTCTTTGCCACCTCAGACTTCTCCACTGATGGTGTGATTACAAGGACTAGAGTTGAGGTTCAATCAAGGTAGCCCACAGAAGGTACTCTTTGTCACTGAGATGTAAGGAGATATAGAGGGAAAATTATATCTAACTACAGCTTTGTCTTGGCAATTAGCTCCTTGAACAGCCATGGATTTCATTTGTATCTGTTAGGTAGAGTACATGTGAGGCTAGAATAGGAGATTTTGGGTATTACTAATGGGTGGCCAAATTGGGGGTGTCATAGTTGTCAATTGATGATCAAGACTTTGATCTTTCTATGCTTTTCTACCAGTAAGTAAACACTCATATTTTTTTCTATTTATTTTTTCTTTGATGTGTCATACGTGTTATTAATTTATTGTCTATATTGAGTTCATCTTATGGATTCTGGCTATGTTTCACAAACTACTTGCTTACTCATTATCTATACTTAATTGTCTTGTGAGTTTTGCCTGTACCTCGTATACTACTGACTTACTGTTTGTGCTCAATACTTCTTATGAGTTTTATCTATCATCTGTCTGAGACTACTTTATTTACTTCCTCCCTTTCTCTTGGTAATTGAATCTCAATGCAAAATACTATTTTTACTGAAGAAAAACTATTTTAGGAGTGGTTGGGTGAAAAATGGACCTCCAAAGAAATAAAAAATTGTTAACTTTATACCAGGCATATGATGTACTTCTCATTTAATCCTTACAACTAACCTAAAAGGCCAATTTTATTTTAGACATAAAGAACCTGAGGATGAAAAAGATCTATTGAAATAGCCAAAATCATATAGTTAGAAAATACTAGAGTAAGGATTTGGACTTAGGTCGTATGATGCTAGAGCTTAGCTGTTAACCCCTGTGTAAACCAACCTACCACTGTTTAGTACTGGAAATGGAAGTGAAGAGAAAGTGGGGAGGTCTAAGGAAGTAATGATTGGTAATTAGATAGTATATGCTTTGGATAAATTCAAAAAGGAAAGTAGAATGAACCAGATGCTTACAAATAAATTGTGGAACAATTTATCTTATGTGATATATGGAAATGTAACCATTGATTTTAAAGCCATTTTAGAGAGTTTTCAGTCAGTAAAAAATTGCTGTCTAAATAAGAAATAAATCTTCAATTATAATTATATTGGAAAGCTATGCATAGTGAACCTGAAAATCTCATGGGAATGTGATCTGGAGAAAAATAAGCTTTTATCTTTCTAAGAAGTGAGGATCATATTCTGTCAAGAAAGTCAAGGATCTCTGATGATAGTGAGGACAGCACACCAAGTTACAATCCATGTGCTATGCACATTCCCAAAGTCTACTGTACATCATTTATTTTTATAATCTCAATTTTTAAAAATCAGGATTTATTTATTTATTTATTTATTTATTTATTTATTTATTTATTTATTTTAAACACCTACAGCAGTAGGTGGTCTCCCATGTAGAGACTGCTAACCAAGCCCAACCTTGCTTAGCTTCTGAGATTAGACACGAGGTCGGGCAAATTCAGGGTGGCATGGCTGTAGATAAATCAGGACTCTTTTATTTCAGAACCTAGAATGAAATCTGCTCTGTAGCTACTCTCATATTGTATTGGAAACTTTACATGACATTCTTAGAAAGAGGTAGACCTATTTACAAATGCTGATAGTAGAGATACTTGCTTCATGGGATGCTGACCTCTAAACTCTATTGTCCATTCTAAACCATTACCATATGACACATCTTATGAGGTGCCATTGCTTTATATTTTTTTCAGTTAAATATTTTTAAAACTATCTCTTTTATTCTTTAAAGGGTTAAACTTTTATTTTGTGTTTGAGAAAAACCATCTCCAAGAATGCCTTTGTTTAATTATGATACCATTTGTTTTGTCCTTTCACAGTCCAATCTTTAGGGCAATTAGGTTCAAAAAGTTGAACCAAGCAGAAATATTAAGAGCATGGTTGCTCTTTAGTTTTGGTTATAGGATCTTGACAAGAGAACACTGCTGGAAAACCACTTTAGCTCTGGTCTTTAGGATTTATTAGAAAAAAGATCATATTAATGCTGCATGAAAAATTAATGTAAGTAATTTAGAATTATATAATACAAACCCTATTGAGAGAAAAGGGAAAAATAATTTTCTACTTGGAAGAAGGAACATAAAAATTACACATATTCTTTCCTACATAGTAAAGTGTTGAGGACTAGTATGAATTTGGTAGATTATTATTAGAAATGACCGATGTGTGGGAGAAAACACCACTAAACTGAATTTTATAAGGACATGCATTGGTGCAGAACTCTTCTTGTTTATTCCTGTTTTGTAGAGTTTGGTGTTTCTCTCCCGGTGGGCAATGAGGTCCTTTTTTGCATGCTTGTTCCTGCTTGTGGAAGGGCTGGGGTTGGCAGTTAGAGAACTGCCCAGCATGTCTAATATTCAGACCCCAGCTAGTGAACCTGTTCATCTCAGGGTCAAGGCGCCACAGACCTCACCCTCCTTGACTCAATGTGCCCCGGTGGAAAATTGGGCTTGCCTCTGTTAGGCACCTTCAGTACTGTGTGAAAAGCCTACTTCAATGAAGAACATGCAAGCTATCAGATTATTTCAAGAAAGTTTAAGAAGTTTTTCTGGTTCACAAATCAGCAATTCCATTTGGCAGGTTTAAGCAAGGCTCTTAAAAAACATTTTACATTAATTTTGTAAATTAATTGTATTTTTACATTAGTTGTTATCAATTAATTGTATTTTTCTACATTAACTGTGGCTGATGTGTTGGTAGTAAAACTATAGTCTTAATTCTTTAGATGTAGGTCAAGTAAATGTGTGAAATCTAGTATAACTCACAGAAAGAAAATTAAAGTAAAAATATTATACGAGAAGGGAACAATACTTGTTTCCCTTTGCTACCTAGAAATGATTCATATTTCATTATTCTAATCCTGATTTTAAGTAGTCCAGGTCAAATAAAGATAAGTTAAAGCTTCAGAGATTCAGCTACTATTTCTTAATCCAAATGGAAATGTTTAGTTAATAAAAACACAAAAACAAATAAACAATCCTCCTCCCCCCATCGGCCCCAAAAGAAAAAACAATATCTGGCCAGAATAAAAGATAAGGAGTTTGCTTATTATGGTGCCATTCATAAGCTGTGTTCCTTTTCCAATCTTTTATTCTTAATTGCTTCCTGGGCTTCACCCCTTGTTTATAATCACTTTAGGTCTTCTGTGTCTCAGAGTTTGCCATCGACCTCAATGTTCTCCATGTTCAGATATGTACGAGTTTTCTATTACTGCTGTAACAAATTACTACAAACATAGTGGCTTAAAATAACACAAATTTATCATACAGTAGTTCTGGAGGTCAGAAGTCTAAAATAGAGTTGTTGGCAGAGCTGCAGTCCTTCTGAAGGCTTTAAGGAAGAATCAGTTTTTTCAGCTTCTACAGATAACTTGTATTTCTTGGCACATGACCATTCTTGACACTTTCTATGGCCTATCTCAATTAATCTGCAAACAATCTTCAGGTTAGGTACTATTATCACCCTATTCACAGATGAAAAAATTGATTGGCTTAAGATTGTACAGTAAGTTGCAATACAAACAGACATAAAAATAAACAACAAAAACAAATAACAGTAACAAAACTCTTCCCTTGGCCATGCCTCCTGTTCTAGCTATTGCTTTCCTTCTTTCCTTCCTTTCTTGGAATAGTGTCTATATGCTTCTCCTGCCATGAAGATCAATGACTACACTTAGCCTTCTGCATCCAGAGGTCACCACTGACTGTCATACTGCCAAGTTCAATGGCCACTTTTCAGTTCTTACCTTACTGAATGTCTCTGAAGTGCAAGATATTGTTGGTGGCTTATTGCTTCATAAAAATAAAACTCAATTTTCTTGGTTTACATTCTACTTCTCCTTTTTGGTTCTCCCCTTTCTCTGACTTTCTCATTTCTTCTTTTTTGATGAAATTCTTCTGATTTGTCTATCCCTTAAATGATGGTATTGTCCTCAGTGTCCTTTTTGGCCCACTGCTCTTCCTAAGTACATAGCTACTGGTAGAGTCAATTTTATACTTGTTTGCCCCTCCTCTGCATTTTAACTATTTGCCTGACTGCTAGTCATATTGACCAGCAGTGGCCACAATACTGCCAATAGATACTTGGCTGAAGACCTACAGAAGTGAGAGCTCAGCAAATGTAACACATTTCTATAGACTTTCACTATTGTCCTTCACTTTCCCACACTGGCTGCTGAAAGTATCTGGTCTCCCAGATTCCCTTGTGATCTCCAACTTGTCTGCTTTACAGTAGTGCTCCAGGAGACCTCATTAGAGACTGTTCACTGATGCTCCAGCATCTTTAACTGGACTCTAACTTTCACAGATTCTCCCCAATGTGAGTAAAGTTTTATTTCTTTAATAAATCCCTTATTCCCAAATACTCATGATAAACCTGTTTGTACTCTGTCTGATACTGCCACCTATCCAGACATTTATGTAAGAAAGAAATAAACTTTGTTTTTATTTAAAGCAGTGGACTTCCGAAACATAAATCTAATCTGTATCTACTAATTCAGAGAGGATCATTAAGGGTTCTATTTTGGACACATTGATTTTGAGATGCCTACTGATCTCAAAGTGGAATTTTAAATAAGAAGTGAATGATCAATTCTGGGGCTCAGGGAGAGGTCAGAGACAGAGATAGAAATTTGAGAATAATCATATATAGATGATATTACAAGCCATATAACTGGTTGAAGATTGAGAAAAATGTTTAGGACAGAAGGAATATCCAATATTTACAGATCTGGCAGAGGATGAAAAATCAGTAAGTATTGAGAAGAAGTAGTTAGTCAGTTAGGAAGGTATAATTAGAGGTTAGAAGGAGTGGCATCCTCAGAAGAACATATAATGCTTCAAGAAAGAGAGTTTGAGTCAAATGTTCCTGAGAGGTATAGTAAGATGAAGATTGATAACTTTCCACTGAAATTAACAAGGTGAGGTTTCACTGTCTATCTTGACAGGTAGAGTGGTAGTCAAGATATCCTGAAGAAATTAAGGCAACTATTCCAGTGATTTTGACATGAGGTATGGGGTGCTAGCTAGAGTGCGCAACGTCAAAATGGATATTACAGCATGTTTGTGTGTGTGAGGGATAGTCTAAAAGAAAAAGGGAAATTTGGTGATGCAAGAAAGAGAAAAGGTAATTGTAGGAGCAAAGTACCTGAGTAGCTGGAGGGAGTGGAAACTAGTACATACGTAGAGATCTTGGCCTTAGATGACTGAAGCAGAAGCAGTTCATTCACCATAACTGGAAGTGTTAAGCTATGTAGGGATATATTCAGGGGCTTGGCAGATTTGCCTCCTGTAGAACAATGCGGTAATTCTCTTCTGATCGTTTCTCTTTCTTTGTGAAATAGTAGCAAGAACAATTGCCAGAAGTGAGAAGATGGAGTGAGTAGTGAAGACTTAAGGAGAGAAGCAAAGATGTGTAATAGTAGTTTCTGAGCATCCGATAGTCAATTGATTAAGAAAATGTAGTAGTATTGCTGGACTGTGCTGAGGGCTTCTTAAAGTTTGGTTAAACATTTATAATTTAATTAGTTGTCATTGTTAGGAGTTTTTCTCTTAGTCATGTTCCTCCATTCATACAGGCATGGGGTAATTGCATTTAATCAGAATTGAAGCTTTTCTAGGCAAATATTAAAGAGCGGGGATAAAGGAGTTGAGTATATATGTAAACAAATAATAATAGTGATGGACAATGGATTCTAAGCTCAGTAAGGAGGAAACTGAACTCATTGTTGGTAGGAGGATCAATAGATTTGAAGGTCAAGAGGATTGATATGTTATTGATGAGTTTTTGTTGGAAAGCTGGGAGGAATTAGAGAAATATTAGTTAATAGATTCTGTGAGTTAGCATTCAAAAACTATAAGAAGTTTGATGTCCTTCAGGAACACTCTCAGGAGTGTCAACAAAAAAACACAATCCTATAACCTAGTTGTTATAGACTCCAGTATTTCCCAGAATACAGTTATTTGCATAATATTATCACAACCTTAATCAAAAACTTCCCAAAAAACAAAAGTCCTGGACCAGATGGCTTCATAGGTGAATATTATCAAACATTTAAAGAATAATTAACATCTATTCTTCTTAAACTATTCCAAAAAATTCAAGAAGAAGGAAGGCTCCCTAACTCCTTTTATGAGGCCACCATTACCTTGATTCCAAAACCAGACAAAGACATTACAAAAAAAATCCCACAAAAACTACAGGCCGATATCTCTTATGAACATTGATGCAAACCAAATTCAGCAATACATTAAAAATATCATACACCATGATCAAGTTGGATTTATTGCTAGGATGCAAGGTTGGTACAATATCCACAAATCAATTAATGTGATACGCCATATTAACAAATTGAAAGATTAAAACCATATGATCATATCGATAGATGCAGAAAAAATGTTCAATAAAATCCAGCACCCATTTATGATAAAAACTCTCAGCAAAATGGGAACATAACTCAATATAATAAAGTCCATATATGACAAACCTACAGCTAACAGCATGTTCAATGAGGAAAGGCTAAAAGCATTTTCCTTAAGATCAGAAACAAGACAAGGATGTCCACTTTCACTGCTCCTCTTCAACATTGTATTGGAAGTCTTAGCCACAGCAATAAGACAAGAAAGAGTAAGAAAAGGTATCTAAATTGGAAAAGAAGTAAAACTCTCGTTTGCCAATGACATGATACTATATATAGAGAACCCTAAAGATTCCACCAAAAAAAAAAAAAACTGTTCGAACTGATCAATGATTTCAGTAAAGTAGCGGGTTACAAAACAAATATTTAGAAGTCAGTGGTATTTTTATACATCGATGATGAACTTTCAGAAAGGGAAATTAAAAGAACAATCCTATTTACAATTGCATCGAAAACTGTAAAATACCTGGGAATCAAATTAACCAAGAAGGTAGACCTGTTTTCAGAAAATTATAAGTCATTGAAAAAAGAAATTGAAGAAGATACAAATAAATGGAAGCATATACTGTGCTCATGGGTAGGAAGAATCAACATCATTAAAATGTTCATACTACCTAAAGCAGTCTATAGATTCAATGCAATCCTTATCAAAATACCAATGGCATTTTTCAGAGAGCTAGAACAAATAATCCTAAAATTTATATGGAACTCTAAAGATCCTGAATAGCCATAGCAATCTTCAGAAAGAGCAAAGTTGGAGGTATAACAGTCTCTGATATAAAACTATACTACAAGGCTACAGTAATCAAAACAGCATGGTACTGGCATAAAAACAGATATATTGATCAATGGAACAGAATAGAGAGCCCAGAAATAAATCCATGCTCACTTAATACATGATGAAGGAGGTAAAAATATACAATGGGGTAAAGACAGTCTCTTCAATAAATAGTGTTAGGAAAATTGGACAGATACATGCAAAAAAAAAAAGAAGAAAAAGAAAAAAGAAAGAAACGGGACCACCTTCTTATACCATATACAAGAAAGAATCAAAATGAATTAAAGACTTAAATGTAAGACCCAAAACCATAAAACTTCTAGAAGAAAACATAGGCAGTAAACTCTCTGATATTACTGACAGTAAATTCTTTTGGGATACATCTCTCAGGCAAGGGAAACAAAAGAAAAAATAAACAAATGAGACTATATCAAACTAAAAAGTTTTTGTACAGCAAAAGATACCACCAATTAAACAAAACTACAACCGACTGTTTGGGAGAAGATATTTGCTAATGATACATCTGATAAGAGGTTAATATCCAAAATATATAAAGAACTCATACACTCAACAACAAAACAACAAACAATCCCATTAAAAAATGAGCAGAAGACCTGAACATATACTTCTCTAAAGAGGAAACATAGATGGCCAATAGACATATGAAAAGATGCTCAAGGTCACTAATCATCAGAGAAATGAAAATTAAAACAACAATGAGATATCACCTGACATGTGTGAGAATGGCTATAATCAATAAATCAAAGAACAACAAGTGTTGGCAAGGATGAGGAAAAAAAGGAACCCTCATACATTGTTGATGAGATTGAAAATTGATATAGAAAACAGTCTAGAAGTTTCTCAAAAAATTAAAAATGGATGTACATTTTGACCCAGTAATTGCACTTCTGGGTATTTATCCAAAGAAAACCAAAACAATAGTTCATAAAGACCTATGCACCCCAATATTCATAGCAGCACAATTTATAATAGCCAAGATATGGAAGCAATCTAAATGCACATCAATAGACGATTGGATAAAGAAGTTATGGTTCATATATACAATGGAATGTGACTCAGTCATTAAAAATAAAAATGAAATCCTACCATTTGCAACGACATGGATGGACCTAGAGGTTATTATGCTGAGTGAAATAAGTCAGACAGAGAAGAAAGGTAAAAACCATATGATTTCACTTACATGAGGAATCTAAGGAACAAAAAGAACAAACTAATCAAAAACAGACTCACAAATATAGAGGACAATTTGGTGACGGTCGGAGGGGAGAGGGTTTGGGGGGCTGTGAGGATGGGGTGAAGAGTTAAAGAAGTACATATTAGTAGTTGATAGATGGTCACGGGGATGGAGAGCACAGCATAGGGAATGCAGTGAGCATTAATACATTGGCTAGGTGGAAAACCAGAGGAGAGAAGGAGCAATTAGGGTGATCATTTTATAAACTTTATAAATGTCTAACCAATGTACTGTATACTTGAAACTAATAAAAAAATCACAACTTTTCTCAAATAATAACAGAGATAATAGTGATAACTAGTATGTACTGAATATTTGCTATATGTAGATATTATTCTAAGTATTTACCAATTTAATCTTCATAATTATGGAATTGATGCTATTATTATATTCATTTCACAGATAAACTAATTGAGGCATAGAGAGCTTCAATAACTTATCTGAAGTCACTTGATAGCAGAGAGTCTGGCTCTAAGTGTCCCAACCAACATACCTCATAATGCTTGTATTACTGTGTTGTAATTTTCCTATTATTTTCCTTTAATAGACTCCTGATATTAATACATTTTCAACAAAAAATTATACTGCTACCATGAATAAAGATGATTTAGTTGTAAATAATAAAATGTAAGTGTGAAATGATCATTAAAAAACAATATTATTAAGTTTTAGTTAGTCATTGCTGCATGCCAGAGTCTCTGAGAGAGTGGCTTTCTCTCTATCTGTTACAAAGACGATTAGTAATAGTTGGAGGAAGATGAAGAACTTGTGCTAGTTGGGAAAAAATATGAAATACTTTGAAATGTACCAAAGAGATAACCCTGCATGTTATCTCAGCCTTTCATTATTCTTTGAATTATTTTACAACTCAATAAGTTGTAGAGAATGATGATAATGCAAATGATTCTTATCCATGGAAATTCAAATTAGTTGTGTCAAGTGAATTGAAACTGATTATTGCCTCATGGATAGACACATTTTGCATCTATTCGTAATTTCATTTCAGCATTCTTTATTTGTCTAGATGTGTGGGGTCCTTTGAACTTTCTTTGACCTGGTCGTAACATCTTACTGGTTCTCTTTTTAATCAGTGAGTTAAATTCTTCACATGTGTTCATTTTATATTGGTATGATGATCACAATTTTACTTGAAAAACTCTATCTTTTAACACACCAAAAAGGTTTTTGTCCCTTTTGCAATCAGAAGGAAAGATAAAATTTGCAAAGAGAATAATTTCTTCACTGTGTGATTCAATACTATTTAACATTATTGTCATTTAATGTTCCTTGGCATCCACTCTCTAGACAAAAGTTATCCCGTGTACCACCGCCTTTAATAAGCATCTTGCACTTTAGCAACACTAAACTAGATCATTTTTCAGGCCAGGTTGCTCTTCATAGTCACCCATGGAAGTTAAAAGCTACAACTCCAACAACCAATTGTATGCACTTGTGATCTTCAAGAGAATATAGTTGAAAAGATGAAAGACAAGTAAGTATCAGTTAAAAGATACGTATGTGCTAGGATGCATCAGGATCTTAGGAATTCGACCCAGGTTGATGAGATGAGAGAGGCTTCCTTTAGGGGCCTACGGGTAAGACAAAGAGCAGTGAGGCAGGCAATGGTAGATATGTTGGAAGAGAAAGTAAGAGTGCAAGGGTCTAGAAACACAGAGGACTATCCTGAAATGTTTAAGCATGGAAGTGACCTGGTATTTAAGTGCTGAATATTTATTTGTTGACTGATGAACTGAATGCCTGAACCCATTCATCTATCAATCCATCCATCCATCCCAAAGAAAGAGAGTGGAATAAAGACTTTTCTATGTTCAGATAACACTTCAGTTTGGTTCCCCGAGTGATTCAGAAGGGAATATGCAAATAAGAATAATGAATAATGAATATGAGCAGTGCAGTACCTAGGACTCTGGCTGAAGGAACATAACTACAGCTTGTGCTTGCTGACCTCCAGAAGCCATCTTTAATGAGCCGTAAGACAGTTCATCTAAGTCACAAATTGTCACCATAGCTTCTGTTTCCTTAGAAACAGGGCAACTGGTGAAGCTTTTGGCTCTGAAAACTACAGTAAAATATCCAGTAGCCAGATGGTCTGGCAATTGAAATTGTCATGCCTTTGTGAACATTTATCATGAGCTGGCATCATACGAGAAAAGCAATTCTTTCAAATGAGAATTGAGCAGGGATGAAAAAGTGTGACCAGCGGGGGTCTGTGGGTAATTGGCACTGAGGGGCAGGCAAGTGGCAGAAACCTGAAGACTGAAACTCCACCCAGTCCAACAATTCCCAGTTTGTTTCTGTTGTCATTGTTCCTACCACTTTTTCACCCATCGAGTGCAGCAGTGAAAAAAATGATGTTTTCATTTTCACGGTGTCTATGAATAAATACAATTTTGAGCACTTTGGAATACCTCTTCGAGGAAACAAATTTCTTATATAACCCCTGCAAATGGAAAATGTTAACCACAACTAGCCAGGAGAGAGACTAATGTAAATATTTTATTATTCCCTGGCAGTTATTTCAGAGATATTTGTTCTTTGTCAATACCACTGCTATTGGCAAAATACTTACTAGACAATTATATCTAAACAGAGGCCATATTACAAGGTGACAAAACAATAATAATAACTTTAAGTGCTGACTATATGCCAGGCACTGTATGCAAATACTTAACTTTATGAGGTATGTATTAGTATTATTCTCATTTTGCACATGAAGAAACTGAGGTTTATAAAGTTATTTAACTTGGTTAAGGTTACAGCCGGTAAACTGAGTGCAGGTGGAATAGAACCTGTGCTTTTAGCCATTAAACAACCTTACAATTTGTCTCTTGTATCTTACCACAATATAAGGTGGTAAGATACAAGAGATTCAGAATAGGGCTTTGTAAATGTTTTGTGTCATAAATTCTTTTCACAGTCAAGCTAAACCTATGAACACCTTCTCAGAAAATGTATAGATGCAAAAAAAGTAAAGAAAAGCAATTATTTTGAAATATAGTTAACAATATTTAAGTAATAAAGTAAATATATACATATATATTTAGTAAATAAGATCAGACAATGGGTCAAACATCTATCATAATATTTTAAAAATAATTTAAAAACTTTTTTCAATTATGGTTAACATATAATATTACATTAATATCAGGTGTAAGACATAGTGATTAAACATTTATATAACTTATGAGATAATCGCCCCAATAAATATAGTACTCATCTAACACCATACATAGTTATTATAATATTACTAACTATATTCCTTATGCTATATTTTAAATCCCCATTATTATATCGTAGCTACCAATTTGTACTTCTTAATCCTTTCCTCATTTTCACCCCCTTCCAATGCTCCTTCCATCTGGCAACCATTGAAGTATCTTTGTATCTATGAGTTTGTTTCTATTTTGTTCATTTTGTTCTTTAGGTTCCATGTGTAAATGAAAACATGACATTTTTCTTTCTCTGTCTGAATTACTCCACTTAGCACAATACTCTCTAGGTTGATCCATGTTGTTGCAGATGGCAAGATTTCATTCTTGTTTTATGGCTGAGTAATATTCCATTGTATGTATGTATGTATGTATGTATGTATGCATGTATATATATGTGTGCATGTATATATGTATGTGTGTGTTGTGTGTGTGCATGTATATATATTTGTATATATGTGTATGTATGTATATGTGTGTGTATGTGTGTATGTATATATGTATGTGTATGTATATATGTATGTGTGTGTATATATGTATGTGTGTGTATATATGTATGTGTGTGTGTATATATATATGAATGAAGAAGATACACACATATCTCTTCTTCATTCATTCACTGATGGACATCTAGGTTGCCTCCATATCTTGGCTATTTAAATAATGCTACAATGAACTTATAAATTCACCTGTCCCTTTTGAAATAGTGTTTTGGGTTTGTTCAGATAAATACACAGAAGCGGGATTACTGGGACCTTCTTGTCTCTTATTATGGCCTTTGTTTTAAAGTCTATCTTGTCTGGTATAAGTATTGCCAACCCAGACTTTTTTTTAATTTCCATTTTCATGAAATATCTTTTTCCATACCCTCATCCCCAGTCTGTGTGTGTCTTTCAATCTGAAGTGAGTCTCTTGTAGTCAGTATATGTAAGGGTCTTGTTTTCTTATCCATTTGGTCATTTTATATTTTGATTGGAGCATTCAATCAATTCACATTCAAAATAATTGTAGATAGATATGTAGCTATTGCCATTTTATTATTTATAGTTTTGATACTTTCTTCTGTTTTCTTCCTTTTTTAAAAGACGTCCCTTCAACATTTCCTGTATTACTGGCTTGGTGGTAATGAACTCCTTTCACTTTTTCTTGTCTGGGAAGTTCTTTATCTGTCTTTTGATTCCAAATGATAGCTTTGCTGGGTAAAGTAATCTTGGTTGCAGGTCCCTGCTTTTCATCACTTTGACTATCTTGTGCCCATCCCTTCTGGATTGCAAAGTTTCCGTTGAGAAATTCGCTGACAGTCTTATGGGAGCTCTCTTGTACATAATGAGCTGCTTTTTTCTTGTTGCTTTTAAGATTCTCTCTTTATCTTTAACATTTGGCATTTTAATTATGATGTGTCTTAGTGTGGGCCTCTTTGGATTCATCTTGTTTGAGATTCTCTGAGCTTCCTGACCTTGTAGGTCTTTTTCCTTCACCAAATTAGAGGAGTTTTCCACCATTATTTCTTCAAATATGTTTTTAATTCCTTGCTCTTCCTCTTCTCCCTCTGGCTCCCTTATGATATTATCCCAGAGGCCCCTTAAACTATCAATTTTTTTTTTGGATTCTTTTTCCTTGTTGCTGTTCCGATTGGGTGTTTTCTGCTACCTTATCTTCTAAACCACTGATTTAATCCTGTTTCTTCTAATTGACTGTTGATTTTCTCTAAAGTATCCTTACTTTCAGTTATTGTAGTATTCATTTCTAACTGGTTGGTTTAAATATTTTCTATCTTCATTTTTACGTTTTCTATCTCTTTGTGTAAATTCTTACTGAATTCATCGACTCTTCCTCTAAATTCATTGAGCATCCTTATAACCAATATTTTGAACTCTGCATCTGTTGGATTGCTTATCTCCATTTTATCAAGTTCTCTTTCTGGAGCTTTGTTCTATTCTTTCATTTGGGACATATTTCTTTGTCTCCTCACTTTGGTTGCCTTCCTGCATTTGTTTCTTTATATTAGGTAAGGATGCTCTGTCTCTCAGTCTTAGGAGACAAGCCCGATGTAGTAGGTATCCTGTAGGGGTCGGTGGCACAGTCTTTCCTTGTCACCTGAGCTAGGTGTTTCAAGTGTTTCCCTTGTATGGGTTGTGTGTGCTCTTCTGTTGAAATTGAGCCTCGGTTGCTGTTCATACATGAATGGGAGGAATTGACCCTGGAGCTGATTCGTTGTGAGGACTGGACAGTGAAGGGCTGACCCTATGGAGCAAGATTTGCTTTAGCAGGGGTCTGGTTCCTTTTCAGTCTACCCTTTGGGTGTGTTGTCTTCGCATACAGCCCTAGATATTACTCTGGCTCAGTCAGAAGCAGGCCACTGGGCATGCTGGCCTGGGGCCTATTGCCACAGGCCAAGTTCAGCTATAGCCATTGCCCTGCCTGGGGCCACCTGGAAAGAGTCACCAAGGAATCACAAATGCCTGCCACTTATGCTGGGCTTAGAAGTGCCTCGAGAGGCCAAGCCATGAACTAAGGTCGGCTGCCACTAGTGATGGGCTTGGAGCTGCTCAGCAAGAGGTATAGGGTGTGCCGAGGCTTGTTTGGGTTTTAAGAACCTTTCAGAGATTTTATAAAAGTCTACAGCATGAGCCATGATAGGCTATTTGTATGAAAATGCTGCTTATTTGGGTTTTAAGAACTTTTGAGAGATTTTATAAAAGTCTACAGCATGAGCCATGATAGGCTATTTGTATGAAAAATCCACTGGAGGTGGCTTGGGTAGGCCTGCAAGTTGAGTGAGGCTGGATCTCAAGGAATCACTAGGGTAGAGTGACCAGTACTAGCCAGGTTGATGGAGACTCAGGCATAGTGGCTACCTGTGTCTGCAGGCTGTGTGTAGAGAAGGTACAATAAAAAAACAGAGGCCTCCACTAGCACTTCTGTCTGTGAGAAAGTTGCCACTTCAACTCTCTCCCTGAAGCCAGACAATTCATTTTCTCCCTGTATGTCCCTGGAGCTTTTTGAGCTGCTCCTCCAGGACTGGAGCTCAGAGCAAGTAAGTTTGTCAATGGGTAAGTTCATGTGTGGGCCATTTAAGAGGAGTGCTTGGGACTCCTGCATCCCTCTGTTTAACTCAGCCACAATCTCCGCTGGTTTACACACCAGAAGTTGTGGAAACTTCTCTTCCTGATACTGGAACCCTTGGCTAGGAACCCTGGTGTGGGGCCAGGATCTCTTGCTCTAACAGGGTGATCTCCACAGCTGAATATTGCTCCTGATTCTCAACTGCCACACACAGGTGTGGAACTAGCCCGTTCTGCATCTTCATCCCTCCTACCAGTCTCAAGGTGGCTTCTTCTGTATGTCCCCAGTTGTAGGACTTCAGATGACTCAATGATGGTTGTTCTGTAGTTTAGTTGTAATTTTAAGAGGAAGCAAGCATAGCATTTACCTACTCTACCATCTTGACTGGAACCAATATCTACCATAATTTTGAAGTAGTACTTAGAATCATTTACTCTAATTTTGAGCGATACTTTAAATATGTGCAATAAATGGAATTAGAAAAAAAATCTAGTATATCAAAACTTTTTATTGGTTAGAAGTCACAAGTACTGATAATTCACTAATATTTGTTGCCTACTTTTATCATGGAAATAAATGTTAAATTTCTGATAGAGGTTAGTGAAAATAAATATGTAAATCTTTCTCATCAAGATCAAGGACTCCTAGAATCCTATACATCCCTTCCAGGGAACCATGGATACCAGAATAAGATCCCTTGTTCTCTACCTAGGGTCATTTTGAGCCCCTCACCCCGGTCCATGGGACTTTTGATAATATCTTGAGACATTTTTGATTGTTATTTCAGTGGTGGTATACTATTGGCTTCTAGTGGGTATAGAGGTCAAAGATACAGTTAAAGATCTTATGATGTGCAGGACAGCTCCAGAGAACAAAAAATTATCCAGCTGAAAACATCAGCAGTGCCAGTGTTAAGCAACCCTGCTTTAGAGCAAGAAGATATAGGTTGAAACCCAAATGCTAGAACTCATAAGCTGAGTGATCTTGGAAATATTTCCTTTCTGAATATTGGTTTCTTCATTTATAAAATGAGGGTGTTAAAGATCTACATCATAAAGCTTTTGTGAGGATAAAGTAAAATGGAATAAAAATGTGTAATAAAGTAATACATCACATGGGTTGTTTTCAGACTATGTTCTTTTGAGTCATTAGATTACACAGAATTATTCAGGGCAATTTCTAGTGACTCATGGTAAGGCTACAAGGTCAGAATTTCAGGCATGTACTCTATATTTTAATCAGAGAATTTCTACTTTTTATTTATTATATATTAAACTTCTGTGAAAGATATTATTGAAAAAAAAAACTCTTTGCTGCTCAGTGTGCCATGATGAACAAATATAAGAAAAGGATTCTGACCCCTTTATTTCTTAGAATTTAATCCCTTAAATGTACATGTTACTGTAGGGGTTATGTTAGATAGCATTATTTTTGGTCAAAGTTTGAACACAGAAACTTGAGAAGAAAATACACACTCAATTTGCTTCCATGTGTCATATTTTAGTGATTATTTTCTCTATACAATCATTAAAAACACATCAAATTTCAAAACCACCTTTCCTCCTTTCCTCCTACTGCTGACACAGAACAGAACTTTTCCTTTCTCAGTTTCATGCATATGGTAATCAGTTTGCTTTCCTTTGAACCAGATAATTGTAAGAATCACAGAATACCCAAAGCCTGTCCATGTATATTTACATTCACTAACACAGTTACACAAGGGATCAGCAAGAATACTACTGGTTCTGTTGGTTTAAATTAAATTCCTTAATCAATCCCCCGAGAAGTGTTATCCAGGAGGTAACTGCCGAATGTGCATGAATCTTTTATGTGCTTCATTTTATACCAGTTTCTGGGAGGCTCGAAAATATGAATTTTGCACTATAAAAAATGAGTTTCTGACATCAGACAAGGCATCTACTGGTTTCTTGATATTGGGAACCTAATAACACAGATTGGCACAGTGGAGCACAGATATGGTAAAGTTTTCTTGACTTAAATCTCCCTCCATCTACCTCCCCTAAGAGTAGCAGAAGCTAACATCTACTGATTGCTTCTGTATGCCAAGACTTATTTATTTGCTTTCCAAAATAACCCTGTGAAGTCGTAACTTTCATTATAATCCACTTTATCAACTGAAGAAGCCACAGCTCAGAGAGGTTGAGTAATTTACCCAAGTCATTTAGTTTAAGTAGCTGAAGGAGGATAGAAACCCAGACTTTTTTTTTTTTGATTCAAGAGCATGTTGTATTAGCCACTACCAGAGACTGCCTTTTCTAATCTAACCCTTCACCTCTTCTCTGTCCCAGCAATGTGGTGATTAAGCACTCCATTTTCAATAGGACTAGGAGTGGGATTAGTTACAAATGGACAGACAACTCTGGTGTGCTTGCTTCTCTGTCACTTCTTACCAAGGGTATCTTGCTGTAGATGTAGGGAGGAAAAAGAGGTAAATTGGATCCTTTGTGGTTTTTCTCCTCCCATGCTTCATTGACTACTACCCTGAAGTCCTCCCTCACCCCTTTGCCCAGGTAGCTGCATGTGAATCACTCCTTAGCTTAAAAGAAATTGTCAAAATAGATTCAGAGAACACAGTTGTCAAAATTTTAACTCTTTGACTTTTCAAAGGCTTTATTTCAAGCATGACATGAAAACAGGCTTAATCCAGTTGTTGACCTCTTCCCTTGACTAAAAAAGCAATCTTAGTTAAGCCAAATGGGGCTGGTCATTTGAACAGCAGCTAAGTCCAAAAGGAAAGATTCCCTAAGCTCCACATAGAAACTACAGTCAGCGAGCAGCACTGGGGATGAGACAGCATGGCCCTTGTGAGTCAGCAAGGACAAAGCCCTTGCTTTCAGTTCTCCTTCTCATGGCCCACTGATGAGAATTCCACATTGAGAGTGGTCAATGTACTGTCTTTTAAATTTTCTGCAGGAGCGAGCGATGCCTGCCTATGTTCCTAAAATGTTGCTCAAACCTCCATCTGATTCAAGATATTTGTGTGGGTAGCAACCTTCTCCATGTGCTGAAATTGAGCACTGGGGTCATATGACACTTGTAGGAGTGAGGGTATGTGGAGAAAAAAGCTCCCTATCTAGGCAACATAGGCAACATGCAGTAATTGGAACCAACATGCTATATCTAATAATTCATAGACAGCCAATGAAAACAATCCTCTTCCGTACACAGATAATTTTATATGTCCTGTAAATATTTAATAAATGTTTTCTAATAATTGTGAGATCCCAGAGGGAGGGTAATAATGAGATCTGAGTCTACGGGTGAGTCTTATATTGACTGAGGTAATTTAAGAACTAATTGTAAAGCAACTAACATTAATTGAATTCTTAACTATGTGCCTCACACTTTTTTAACATTTTATATACATTATTTCTTATAATCTGCATAAAATCCTATGAGAGTATATTGTTTTCAATCTTCATTTTACAAATGAAGAAACTGAGACTTAGTGATGTTAAGTAAATTTAGCAGAGGTCAAAAAATTGGCAAGAAGTAGAATTTGGATTTGAGTCAGGTACTCTTAGCTGAGAAATAAGGAAAAAAAATAATAAAGAGGGTTGAATAGTAAAGGGAGATGGAAGGAGCATCCATCCATTTTTCCCGAAGGAAAAAATATGTTTTGTATGTATGCAAATGTTAATATGTATGTGTATATATATCATATTATACAATGTAATATCTATCTATAGTCAATGTATGTATGTGTGCACACAAACATTTATATAATAAGTGTATATAGATATATATATATATTATGGGTGATAACATAAATCTCAATAATAATATAATAATAACTGGCAGATATACTGAGGCTGGGTGGGGCTCCTTGATCTATATTCTCTTATATAATGGTCCTTTTAATTGTCTCTCTCTAAATTTTAAGTTTCTATCAGAGCAGGGACTATAGCCTGTTTATTCTTTTATTTCAGAGCCTGGGGTAGACCCTGACTAGCTCTGGGTCACCAAACCAACCAGTGGGATTTAAACTCAGGCAGTCTGGCACTAGAACCAAATTTTTAACTGTGACTGTGCTCTGTCTCTCACAGAATAATCCTATCCTAAATACACTACATTGTGATTTTAGGGCAGGGTTGCTTCCTTGGTGCATCGAATTTTCCTTACTTTCTGCACGAAAGTTTCCTAGGAAATAAACTACCCAGAGAAATGTTACCTGACTTGGAGCTTAAGAACAAAGCTGAATATCAATAGCCCTTTGCGTCATCTTGACAATTTCTTATTTAGCATGTGCATTGAAACATGAATAAATATAGCAGATTAGGATGCCCCAGATGACTAGGAGCTGCCTGGGAGGATTTTATTCTGCAAAGCTTCTGCATAACATGATAGATGGAAATGTTCAAGAATACTGCACATAAATAATAGACTGTATATAAAAAAAGAGAGATTCTTAAGGCTTTTTAAAGCCAATGCATCATAACATTTTTTTTTCCCTAGGATGCTGTAGATAGGTCATCTAAATTATTGATATCCAGTTTATGGATGATTAACTATCGAATAAGCTAGAGTTCACTTCAGTGATGATTCACATCACCTAGTTTGTGGATAATCGATTGTGGTGCTCCTGCTTTATATTTTTTGGCCCTGTTTATTTCCTTTAAGCAGTCCCATAAAATTAGACTGAGGCAAAGTCAGAAAGTAGAAATAAAATTTGTACAGATATGCAGGATAGCATTATTAATGAGAAAACCTGGAAACAAGCTAAATTGTCCAATAAAAGATTGTTAAATAAATTTTGTCATGTCCAGATAAAAGAATATTATTATAGTAAAATAGTGTTTATAGTAAAAACTTAATATACTTAAATGATTAAAACATGATAGACAATAGAATATCTAGAGTATTTGACATCTGGAATGCATCATTTTAAATATCCCCTCCCCTTTTAGAGGACAAAATTATTTTCAGTAATAATCATGAAATGTAACAAACGGTAACAATGGCCAGAAAAAAACATGAATAGTAAAATTTTTCTGATCATGAACTTTTTATATGATTATATACATGTCAATAAATAATAGACTAAAGTAAATTTTAAAAATAAATATTATAGTACAAAAAAGGAAAAAATAATAAATTAACGCTTGTAAAGTACATATTTTTTGGAAGGGAGAGAGGGAAAGCAGGTGCAGAAATACTCCAAAAGACTGACTTCCTTGTTTCAGAGAATGATTTGCACATAGAATGACCTGAAGTAACTCAAGTTCTTTTTCTTCATTTTTACTACCACTGTTATTTCAAATCTACTGGTTAAGTGCAGGAATGTATAGAACATAGTTGAATTGCACCCAAAGTGAGCTTGAATGGTTCTGAACCCTATAGAGCTTCCTTCTGAGAGGGATGAAAATGTGTAGTTAGTTAATTCTCTGTGTCATTGACTACACAGGGAGTCCTTTAAATTAACTCCCATGTAAATCACAAAGTTTATTAAAATGTGAATAACTGAAAGGTGCTAACTTGAAGTTTTAAAAAATGTATTGTTTTAGTAAAATTCACCAGCGTCTTCACTAAATATTTACAATTTAGATCAGTAAAAAATATTTTTGGAGGAGTATTGATATTATCTCTTATGGTTAGAATTACTGGAGCTTCGTGGTAATATAAAGCAGGCTGAATTTTAGTTGGCTTTATTTATTAATTATTGCTTCTAATTTCTCTTCTCCCCTTCCTGCTCACTATATGCACCTGCGGTGAGCCACTCCTACTGTCCCACTTCTGATGATGATGAATCTCTGGGTAAAATAAGATATCAGATTGTGTATAAGATATACCGGTAAGGGCCTTTGAGACTGCCTTCTGTGCAAGGAAAGTTGTAATGGCCCAGTAAGATTTCTGAGGTTTCTGCCATTTGTGATACCTGAAACTAAATGTGCCACCTAGGCAAGAATTGAGTAAGCCAGGGAAAATGATGCTCCATGTTGGATGATGACCAACAGAGTCTTTCTGGAAAAAAATATAAATGCCAAATGCACAGATGAAGGTTAATTACATTTGAGTATTCATTAAGTTCATTGAGTATTTCATTCTTCATGAAGTCAGTCTTAGAAACACTGCCATCTAAGTGATTATCTAGTATGTGTCTTGTTTTTGTTTTTGTTTTTGCTTTTGCAATATATCCTCCATTATTCAAGCTTATCTCTGTGGATCCAGCTTAAAGAATGATTAAGTTTTAAAAAATGAACAAACAAGAGATATGATATAAACACTAGTCAGGAATATATAAAAATTTTAACCACAGTTAGGCTTTTTGGGTTGTGAGTTAATGAATGCTTCTTTTTTTCTTAGCGTTTTCCTATATTATCTACTATGATCATGCATGTATTGCTGGCTTTTTAGAAAAAAAATTATAACTATATTTCTATTTTCAATTTGATTGGCTTTAAAAGAAGAGAAGAAATGACTTTTATGTTTATACTTTCTTGCACAAAAGTTCTCTTTCCTCTGGAAAAACTAATGGCAAAAAGTAAAGGACTATAATCTGCTGAGATTAAACAGTTTATTCTGGGCTTGTTACCTGAATTTTTATTTCTATGCTGTGGCGTAAAAAGACCATTTGAAAATTTTGTAGGGTAGTAAGAGACTAAGATAATGGTCAGGTAGTTACCTTGGACTGGAAAGGTGAGGTGGGTTAGTGCTTTTAACAATCTCTTGCTTTACTGAAAGGTTATTTTTGAAGATAAAAGTACTGAATGTTCCAAGTTCCCACAGTTGTCATGGAAACCTTTTAGCTAGCTGAATAGGTTAGCAGGATTTTATGTTCCCCACTTCGACAAATACAAGAAGACATGATTCCAGCTTTGCATTGCTAATCAGAAAACTTCTGTTTTCAAGTCTTCTAGCACTTGATTAGTCACCTTTTATTAATATTTCTTTTCTTCTCCATAACATAAAGCAAAAGGCAAGTTCTCTTTCAAAAATCATTTTCACTTTAGAAGCAGAGCCAAAATTGTGACTGGTCTGACCTTGTTGTGTTTGGAAGTAATATTGCTTGCAGCGCTGAAAGGCTCCTGCAGGTTAATTTAGGCTCCTGCTGAAACTATTCTATTTGCACTTACTTACAGTGGTTTCCTGGAGGTAAACTCACTTGCTAATAGGCAGGAATTATTCCTCATTTTAGGAACAACAGTCTGCCCACACCAGCTTATACAGCACAAGTAAGCTTTAGGAAAAAGGCACCCTGAAGCTAAAGCCAAAACAGCCATGTCACATGGGTGAATTCAGATCCAGCAATTTTTTTTTCTCTTACTTGTCAGTAACAACCCTCCACATTGCTTTGGAAGGTAGACGTGGTCTAAGAATCTGAAGGCAAACTGGGAAACTAACAACTGCATTGCAGGCAAATGTCTGACCAATCTGAGTAAACTATTTGAAGATGAAATTTGTCGAGTTTCTTTAAGAGTCACCAGAGAAGAAACCCTGAGGAGAGGGGGTTGATAAGGGTGCCTCAGAGCATCAGGCTTGTTAAGCAGTATATAAGTAACAATTAAGTATAATGTAAAGATTAAGAACAAGGAATTTCTAGCTATGTGAATTTGGGAAGTTCATCTTGTGTCTCAGTTTTTTTTTTTTTTTTTTTTATCAGTGTAATGGAAATAACATCATCCCACAGGGCTGTAGTGAAGATTAATGAGTTAAGATCCATACGTCTATGCTACTTATTGGACTGACCCATAACACCTGCTAAATAGGTATTTTTGGCAAGAAAAAGCAATGGGAGTGGGGGAGACAGGAGTGATGGGAAATAAAGAAGAATTAAAGGTAGAATAAGGAGGAGGAAAGGACCATTAAGGATAGGGCACTTCTGGCTGAAGGGTAGCGTCATTACTAGTTGCCTCAATTGTTGGTGTTGCCAAAATTCCCACCCCGGCTTTAGACAACACTGGTTCTCATCTCTTATTTGATGCAACTAACTGAGAGGATTTTATAAAATTTATTGGATTAACACAATGTTTTTCATAATATGATTATGCCCCAATAAAATCCTGCTTTATGTTGTTAAATGTTTCAATGCCTGTTCTATACTAATACAATGATACTTGCTTAAGAAACCTCAAATTAATAAAAAAGTGCATAATGAAAACTATTGTTTCAATGGGACTGAAAGGGTTTGGGATGAGGGGGTTTCAGTCTTGCGATAGCAGAGTTATAGTTCTTCTGAGAATTTAAGTAGTGACGAAAAATGCATCTGTACATTCTTCTTGCAAGCTGTAATTAATAAATAGACTGATACAAATGGATAAAAAAAGTAACCAACTTAAACTTCATTGGGTAAACCTTGAAGAGTACATAACACCAAACCAAAATCAATGATCTTGGAGACCATCAAAACAAATTGTAGCACAGATCACAACTCCAATATTAACCTAAAAAGTGGATGTCAAATGAGGAGTTAGGCATGAAAATAAAACAGCCTTGGTTCATATTTTATATAAAATATGAGTTTTCCCGTACTCACAAAAGATTTTTGATATATACTATGATAATTTTTTAGTACTTTTGTATAATAAGTGATAATCTGTATAATGAAAATTGTAATCTCTATTTAATCAATCATGATATGCCAAAATATGTTCTGAAAACTTGTCCAGTAGATAAAACACCTACTTCTGACAGTTGAGAATAACAATAATGAGTTTTTAATATTACAGTATATATTTCTCTGCATTTATTCTCTCACTTTTTTCATGTGGTTCTTCTCAATCATTCTTCACATTCTCAAAGTCTTTTTATTCCTCACTGAGCACAGAATGTCAGATACTTAATAAATATGGGGGAAATATAATGTGGAGAACTTAGTGAATAATAAAATAAAATGATACCCTCACCTCTTAGAAATGAATTAATTCTTATTAATGTAATCAATGTAGTATATGCACATAGTAAACAAATTTAAAAGATTTTAAGTAAATAAAGTAACCCCTGTCCACTCTTGTCTGCCGTTTAATCTGGCTCTCTGGAGAAAATAAATTTGAACCATTTTAGCTTTTTCTTCTGTTACTAACTTTCAGATTTCAAAACATTATGCTTTTGTTACTGCTTGGCAAAAAAAATAAAATAAACAAAATAACAAAAGACACTCTTATCACTCAGGAATTTCCAAAGGATTTTTAAAGCTCTGTGCCAGGAACTAAAGAGAAACACTAAATACCTACATAGACACACACACACACACACACACACACACACACACACACACACACAAGTACTACTGCAACAACCACTATTTGATTTTTCTATTGCCTTCCTCTTATCATGGTTGAATATTTAGCTGTCTTATATCCAGTTTCCTTATTTTTTCCCACATAATTTACATATACATATACATACACACACATATATATATATGTTTCAATTAGAGGTTAAATTTTGCATTGTTATGCTTATATAAATATTGTTCAGTATTTTGTTATGCTTTTGTTATGCTTTTGTTCACTGTGAGCCAAGTAGTGTGCTATAATTGTATTTCCTTTCTTGTACAATTTGTGTTCTTTTTTGATTTATTAATTGCCTCATTTACAATTTTTTTGTGATTTTTTTTAAATGCCATTACTATTTGTCACATGGATATATATACTATATTTAAATACCCAAACAGCACCCCACTCCATGCCCATGGCTCAGTCATTCCCTCTCACAGCTGTTTCTGTTTCAGTCTGGGTTGCTTGATATGCATGTTCGGAGCACATCGGTCATTGTCAGACTTCCCACACTTCATTTTGTCTTTCCTGTTAGGTTCTCCTATTACTTATATCATATATGTTTTTTATTATCAGTATTGCTACTACTGTTATTATCAGTATTGCTACTACTGTTATTACTTTATTTTATTTATTTTAGTTATTATTTTAGTTATTTTGCTGTAGCACATTCTACAGCAACTTTCTAAGAAAGTATACAAATGAAGGTAAATTTTTCTAGGTCTTGAATAAAATGATTTATTATACATAGAATTCTAGAGTGAAATCATCATCCCTCAAACTTTTGGAGGTATTTCTCCACTAGTACCTCTAGATTTTAATTCTGCTGTTAAGAAGTCAGATGCTATTCTGATCCCTATTCTTTGGATATGACAAACTTCCTTGGATCTCTCAGGAATCTGTTATCTCCAGGAGGAGTCTTAGGATGAGTCTTCTTTATTTTCTGATCTGGGAATTTGCAGGACTCTTTCAAACTGGAAACTAACTTTTTTCAATCTGTGAAGATTACCTGAACTAATTTGATAATTTTCTCCCTTCCATTTTTTTTTCCATTCTCTATGGCACTATTGTTTTGATGATTGATTTCTGAACAGTTGAATTTCTTAGTGTTTTTCTCTCTCTCTGCCTAACTGTTTGCTTTTTATTCCACTTTCTCTGAGGCTTTCTTGACTTTTCTTTCTATTCTTTCATTGACATTTTTTTTTCCCCCAAGAGCTATAAAATTTTTATATTATCTGTTTTTTTGTTGTTGTTTTAAAAATAGCATCCTATTTGCATTTTATGGATACAATCTCTTTTTTTTTCCTCCATGGATGTACTTTTAAATACTTTAGTTTTTGAATTATTTTTTTGTCCCTTGTGCTGTCTCTTTTCCCTCTAAATTCCATTCCCCCCACTCTGTGTCTCACATAAATTGATTTCTTCAAATTGCTGTTACCCTTCTTGTTTGATGGTTCATTTTAAGAGTGAGGCATTTAAAAGTTCACAGCTGATGCCCTGCATTTGAGGCTTGTCCTTTGGGTTCAGACATCATCCTATGTGTTACTAACTGTAGGTTTTCTCTGAACTTTTTCAAAGACAAATCTTTAGGCAGTATATCCTGGAGTGCCAGTGGTCTATCAGCAGAGGTGTGAGAATAGGGCTGGGAGTTCCAGTGTGCAACTACAGAAAATTTTAATTCTCTTCTTTCTCTTGAGTCACTCACCATGGCCTCATCACATGGAAAATCATGAGTCCAAATTTTCTGGTTCATTTTCTTGAGAGAATAAGACTCGTCTAGCTTTTGAAAGTTGATATTTGCCTAGTTGCAAAAGTTGCAGGAACAAACCTAGATCTTATTCTTTATTAAGCCGTTCCATCTACTCGGCTCTCTTTAACCCTAATCCCTACTCTGACATTTTCATGAAACATTGTGCTAAGTTCTTAGACCCCAAGTCGATCTTGGGTTCTAAGGGGTATGATCTTTGCTTCATCATTACCTACTTTAGTAGACATGTGAGAGTTTAGATTTCCTTTCTTAGCTATGTCAGTGACCTCTCCTTCATCAGCTTCCTACCTACAAAATATTTGTCCACATTCTTTCTTTCCTTTAGGCTGTTGTCTCTTATCCAGTTATTTGTTTCTTTCTTCGCTTGTTTTTGTTACTGAGGGCTTATAGTGCTATTATTTCTCTCCTTTCATTTTGGTAATGTTAAAGGAGTGGATAGAAATAGACTCATGTGCTTATTACTCCATATTTAACCAGAATTTCAAAAAAAATTCATTTTTGAAACAATTTCATGGTTTGATATTTAGGAAAACTTCAAAGTGAAATGCTGAATCACGCATGCATTGACTAGCCTCCGCCCTTTCTTTCCAAGATAATATTAATCACCTGTCCTTCATGGTGTCCTCTTTTACTTGTCCTCATATTCACATTGACTGCCTATGTGTTACCAGAGAAGGTGGCCACTGATGGGTCATTTTAAGAGGTCAAGGAAATCCTCCTTGCCTCCACTAAATCTCTCTATCCATGCTTTAAATTAGATTTAATTTTGCCTTAAAAAATTGATTCTTATTAATTTTTTAAGTTCCTTCCCATTATTTATAATTGAAATAAATTCAACTTTTATCTAAGGTTTGGTAAGGAGTTGGGATTGAGATAGTACTCAAAGTATAATATGGATATCACTAGAATAGGGAGCTAGATCTGGGGAAGTTTGTAGAATGAAAACCCAATGTTGCTCTAGAACCTTTCGGATGTGAATTTGAACTCTGTTTCAGACCACTTGTTATGTGACCTCGAGCATATAATTTAACTTTCCATAGCCTTTTTATAGATCGGTGTTAATAATACCTACTTTATAAAATGTTGAGTAAATTGAATGAAATAACAAAGGAAAAACAAAACAAAACAAAACCTTCAGCTATCTAGAGGATTGATGAAACAATAAAAAAAATACTAGACAGTGCCTTGCTCATAAATGGATACAATAAACATTAGTTATTTCTAATATGCAAATACACTTTACAAATATTACAGGAAAAAATTACTTGTTTTAGGCACGAGACTTGGTTTGCTCACTATTCACATGTGTTTTGTTTTTTTCCTACCTCATTTGCCATGATATGATTACAAACATGGTGAATTATCCAAATCGTTAATCTTAGAATTTTGGGGTAACTGTGCTTCATTTTATCAAGCCTAGAGGATCCTCCTGCCCAATGTGAGGATTAGATTTGTCTGTGGCAGAAAGTAAATCGACAGAGGCATGCTGAGATTGTTAAATGTCACTGTCTCAAAGATGGATGTTTGTTGCTGCATGATCAATTTGCCTGTAGGTACTGGATTGATTACATCGATGGCAGCAATGAAAGTCCCATTCAGCAGCATATGGGCATGACCTGAAATAGATTCACTTGAGTAAAGCTAAGGGAGTAGGCAGAAAGTTAGGTAGGGACCTAGAAACAAAGACATTTTATTAATAGGTTCTGTGAAATTTTTTAGAACAGAAATTTACTAGAGTGATAATAACCCTGGTCTGAGAGGCAAGAGATCTAGATTTTAGAGTGTATTAGTGTAGTACTCATTTCCAATCTAATAAGACACTTTCTGGGGAAAGAAATTGAACTGTTTTTACCCATATATGTATTGAATCTGATTATCACTGTGATTTTATAAAATATGTTTGTATTTTGTGCACATAAATTAATTATGCTGAATACTGTAATTCATTAGGAAATCAAGTCTTGATTAGTAAATTGTCATTCTTTAAAATTCTGAATTTTTAAACTTATTTTGTATTGTGTATGTATTTGTTGTCACTTTACAATTTTCTTAAAGAAATAAAGTATGTGCTGTAGATAGTAACTTTCATTTGTTCTCAATTTCCCAAGTCTTTATTATTTTCTCAATTGTGGTCACATTGTTGTGTTTGTTTTCAATATCTAACATTTAATTTTATAGCATCATCCCCATGGCTTTTGATATCTGGATTAAGGAACTAATATATTTAAGTGTAAAATGGTAAGTACATAACTTAAACTTATCTAAGGTTAGAATGGGATTTGTGGCTTGTTACATTGTTACAAAAACTAACACAAACACATGGAACTGATCTCTTGGCTGTGACTGCACTCTTCTCTGAACTCAGATTAACAATTCCAATCAGTTCTGGAAAGTTGAACATCCATCTGTTTTCTGATGATTTCATGTATATTAGCTTTAGTTACATATAACTGTGTATATCACTATATTATGACACTGTAATCAGGAATATGATACTACATATTGCAAGAAATTAGAAATTCAGAAATTTATAAAATTAGAAATTTTAACTGAACAAAATATAAATATGAGAGATTAAAATATTATCTAGAATGCTGCTTCTCATCCTCTAACTGTATTTTCATCCTTTGAAAAATAGCCATCTACATCATGTATGAAGTTGTTAGTTTAAATAGCTTCTTCAGAACCCTCAGAAACTTTGACTCCATCCTGTCTCATTTTGTTCACTACGCTATTTTAATTGCTATCTTGCTATTAGAAAGATCAGGTACTGGAGTAAGATGTGAGATTGAGAAAACCAAATGTTGCCACTTATTTTCTTCATAATGGTGGTACTTTAGACCCTACCTGTTTTTAAACAGACTGTTGCTGTCACATAAAGGTGTCGAGGACTGGGTAGAGACTTTTTTTTATTCCCCAAGTAGTCAAACCAGTCAAGATGCCAGAGAATGGATTTTCACTAGTCTTTTTCAAACAGAGCTTTTCTTGATTTGTAGAAATCCATTTAACCATATGGTCATTATTTGTCCTTCTCTGCAGTCGGTTTCAAAATATGGAAGAGAAGACCCACCTCATCAACCTTCCTTTTCTCTCTCTTTTGCCTCTCCACCCTCCACCCCACCCAGCACTCTAGAAGCTTGGTACGGGCAGTCAGATTGTAGGATTTTGAATCCCTGAATCCTCTACATTTTACCTGTGTTCTGTAATTGCCAAAGTAGAATAATTTCTTGAGAATTTCATAAAGGGATTAATTTTAAAACTGTAAGCACTTTGTAAAGAAACTGTGAAAGCTAGTACAGTGACCCAGTCCCAGAACAGAAGAGTTGTTACTAAGATAAGATGAAATACTGCCATTTGTATGAATGAATCTTGAGATTATCATGCTAAGTGAAATAAGTTAGACAGAAAAAGTTGAGAACCATATGATTTTACTCATATGTGGGACATGAAACTGAAAGCAACAAATGAACAAGACAAACAGACACTCATGGACACAAACAATAGTTTAGTGGTTACCAGAGAGAAAGGGGGATGGGGGGAGGTTGATAAGGTAAATGGGGTTAATATATAGTGATAGAAGAAAATTTAACTTTGGGTGGTGAACACTCAATGCAATATATATATATATATATATATATATATATATATGATGTATTATTAAATTATACCCTTGAAACCTATATAATTTTATTAGCCAATGTCACCTCAATAAAGTTAATGAAAAAAGAGAAGAGTTGTTACTTCCCCTATACCTAAAGAGAAATGGGAAAGAACTGGTTCCCGGAACCAGGAAGAAGAAAGCTGTGTAGACAGTGTCACTTTCAGATAATCTGTGACATTTTGCTGTGGAACATAGTCAGTGTGATACAACATGGGAGGAGGGAGTAAAACTTAATCTCACTCTGTTCCCTGACGCTAGTGTTCTGTCAAGTTCTCCCCTTAGCTAAACCCAACTGGAAGCTTGTACACATAGGTTAACTTCCTGGGGCAGAAAGCAGGAGGAAGAGAATGGAGAGGGATTTGGAGGGGCAAGTAGAAGATATCTGAAACAGTAAATAATTTAACCTGTGAACCATGGTTTTCTGATCTGTAAAGTGGGTATAACTATAGACTGCTTTATATAACGTGGTGCTAATTAAATAAAATAGTGAGTAGTGTGTGTAGTGCAGTTCCTATTATAAATGAAGAAATTAATTCACATTATCTATCATTATTATTATTTGAAAATTGTTTACCAAATAGATAAAGACTGCCAAATAGTCAGTAGTCAAAGTACTAAATTCTTTCAAACCTGTTCTATTGCATTATGAATTTAAATATATGAAATAATTCAAAATAATTTTAACATATAATATAGTTTATTATAGATTGTGAGTCCATTGTGAGTCCTTGAAGAGTATCTTCAAACTAGGTTTCTTCCATTCTTTGACCTCATGTATCATCAAGTTTTGTCTATTTCTGTTCATCCCCACTCCAACTTAACTCAAGCTCTCATCTACTCCCTCTAGTTTATTTCACCAACTCTTCAACTGGTCAACCTAGCTTCAGGTTTTCTGCTCTGAAATCCATTCCTACAGAACTGAACTTTCTAAATTGGGTCTTAGACTATATAAAAAATTATACCTATCTCAGTATATGTCTAAGTTGCTCCAAAGTCTTGGTTCTTACTTTCTCTTCTGGCCCATCTCTGGTATGTGCTCATTGCATTACTCATCAATGACAAACCGCAGTCATTGCAGCGCTCCAATACATCATTCTACTCCAATGGTTCTAGAAGTGTGGTCTCAGGCCAGTGTCATCAAAGTCAGCTATAAACTGTTGGGGTTCCAGTCAGAACAGGTAAATGATGTGCTTGCCCCTTCCCATGACCACATTAAAATAATAACAAAATTATAGAACAACCAACTTGGAGAACCATTTGAGGACTAGATGAAAAAAAGCTTATAACTAAGAGTATAAAGAAGCCGCATCCAGACTAGTAAGATGGGTGGAGATGCAAAAGAGTCTGGTCCCACAGGAAGAGGGATTTCTCGGCTGCAGAGGTCCCCACTGAAGAATGAGGAGTCCCAAACCCACTCTGGGTTCCTCAGCCTGGAGCACCAGTGCTAGGAGAGGATTCCCCACAACATTTGGCTGTGAAAATCAACAGAGATTCTGTCTGACATAGTGAGATGGAAGGTGGCTGAAAAACCAAGGAGTTTTCTTACAGGGCCTGTGCATAGACTCTCTCACTCCCAGGAACTCACCTTGAGCTCCAGCGTAGAGACAGCAGCTTTCAGGGTGCCAGAGACATATAGGGAAAGACTGAATTGAGTGGCTTTCGGTCAAGGACTAGAGAGACAGCCTCTATTGTCCCTGTGTTGAGTCCTCCTCCCACGTAGCCTATAGGTGAGTGCTGCAGTTTTTCTTGGTTTGTGGGCTCCAATTGGGTGGTGGCTGACCTTGGAAACTGTGTTCTGAGCCCTTTGAATAGTCTCAGGCTCAGTATTGGCACGGAATCCGAATGTGCATTAACTTGGTGAACAATATGTGACCCACCCTATCTCACCTAAATCACATACTGCCAGAGGTTCTTTCAGTGGCTAAGACTTAACAGGCAGCTGGCAGGTGGCTGCAGGTCTTGGAGTGACTTAGGTCTATTGCTGAGCTGCCCCAGGCCTGGTACTGATGACATCCAGCCGTATGTCACAACGTGGCCTCTCCCATGTGTCCCTAGGTTCAGTACAGGCAGTGAATAACCATGGATCACATTGTAGCTCCTACAAGGTAGTCCTGGGCTGGTCGCAGGCAGTGGCTGACCTTGGCCTGCACGTCAGCCTCTTCCAAGAAGCTGCAAAACCAATACACCCAGTGGATGGTTTCAGACAACAACAGAGCACCACCTGATTAGCACAAAAGGCTGGTCTTGGCAAGCACCAGAGATTGCTGGGACAAATGCCACTCCATGGGGTCAACCCTTGTACAGTAGCTAGTACACTAGTAGTCATGGCCAATCCACACAGCCAGTGAACCTGAGGATCAGTCCTACTCACTGATGTGCCAAAAGCAAACGAGGTGTCTTTGACCACAATGGTATGAAAATAGAAATAAATTACCAAAAAAACCCTGAAAAATACACAAACACATAGACACTAAGTAACATGCTACTAAATAATTAATGGGTCAACAATGAGATCAAGGAGGAAATCAAATAATACTACGAGACAAATGAAAACAAAAGCGCAACAACCTAAAATCTATGGGACACAGAGAAAGCGAGTCTAAGAAGGAAATCCATAGCAATACAAGCTCACCTCAAGGAATAAGAAAAATCTCAAATAAACAATCTAACTTTACAGCTAAAAGAACTAGAAAAAGAATAGCAAACAAAGCACGAACTGAATATAAGGAAGGCAATAATAAAAGTCAGAGCAGAAATAAACAAAATAGAGTCTAAAAAAACTACAAAAGATTAATGAAAGCAAAAGCTGGATTTCTAATAATTTTAATTTTTCAATTAGAGTTGGCATACAATATTATATTAGTTTCAGGTGTACAACATAGTGATTAGACAATTATATAACTTATGAATGATCACCCTGACAGATCTAATACCCAGCAGACACCACACATAGTTATTACAATATTATTGACTATATTCCTTATGCTGTGCTGTACATCCCATGACTATTTTGTAACTACCAATTTGTATCCCTTAATTCCTTTCCTTTGTACACTCCCTCCCAATGCTCCTCCTTTCTGGCAACTGTCAAAATGTTCTCTGAATCTATGAATTTGTTTCTGTTTTGTTTATTTTGTTCTTTAGATTCTACAAGTAAGTAAAATCATATAGCATTTTTCTTTCATGTCTTGACTGTTGTAAATAATGTTGCAATGAATATATGGATTCACATGTCCCTTTGAAGTAGTGTTTTGGGTGTTTTGGGAAAAATATCCAGAAGTGGAATTACTGGGTCCTCCTTTGTCTTTTGTTAGAGCCTTTGTTTTAAAGTCTATTTTGTCTGGTAGAAGTATTGCTACTTCAGTTTTGTTTGTTTGTTTGTTTATTTCCATTTTCATGAAATATCTTTTTTCATCTCTTTAATTTCAGTCTGTGTGTATCTTTTGATATTTAGCAAGTCTCTCATAGAATGCATTGCATATGTTTTCTTATCAATTCAGCTACCCTATCTTTTGTTTGGAGCATTTAATCCATTTACATCTAAAGTAATTGTTGATAAATATGTACTTATTGCCATTTTATTATTCATATTTTAATTTTTTTCTTTCTTCTTTTTTTTAAATAAGTTCCTTTAACATTTCTTGTAATACTGATTTGGTGGTGATGAACTTCTTTCGCTTTTTCTTGTCTGGGAAGTTCTTTATCTTTCCTTCCATTGTAAACGATAGCTCTGCTAGATAGAGTAATCTTGGTTGTAGGTCCTTGGTTTTTATTACTTTGAATATTTTGTGCCCATCCCTTCCGGCCTGCAAAGTTTCTGTTGAGAAATCTGTTGACGGTCTTATGGGAGCTCTATTGTACATAATGAGCTGCTTTTCTCTTGTTGCTTTTAAGATTCTTTCTTTGTCTTTTACCTTTGGCATTTTAATTATGATGTGTCTTGGTGTGGCGGGCCTCTTTTGGTTCATCTTGTTTGGTACTCTCTGTGCTTCCTGGGGTGGTATGTCTATTTTCTTCACCAGGTTAGGGAAGTTTTCCCTCTTTATTTCTTCAAATAGGTTTTCAACTCTTTGCTCTTCCTCTTTCCCCTCTGGTACCCCTATGATGCAAATGTTTGTATTCTTGGTATTGTCTCAGAGGCTCCTTAAACTATCCTCATTTTCTTGAGATTCTTTTATTTTATTGCTGTTCTGACTGGGTACTTTCTGCTACTTTTTCTTCCAAATGGCTGACTCAGTCCTCTGCTTCATTTAATCTACTGTTGATTTTCTCTAATAACTTCTTCATTTCAGTTATTGTATTTTATTTCTGACTGGTTCTTTTTTGTTTTCTATCTCCATTTTTATGTTTTTCTGTCTCTTTGTATAAGTTTTCACTGAGCATCTACTGTTCTCCCATGTTCCTTGAACATTCTGATAACCAATATTTTGAACTCTGCATCTGGTAGATTGCCTGTTTCTATTTTATTTAGTTCTGTTTTTGGAGCTTTTTCTGTTCTTTTATTTGAGACATGTTTCTTTGTCTCTTTACCTTGGCTGCTTCCCTGTGTCTAATTCTATGTATTGAGCAGATGTACTATGTTTTCTGGTTTATTAGAGTGGCCCTATATAGCGGATATCCTGTGGGGCTCAGTGGCGTAGCTTTCACAGTCACCTTAGACAGGTACTCCACTTGTGTGTGCCCTCCCATCGTAGCTTATCCCTGATTGCTATTGGCATGATAGTGGGAGGAAATAATTCCCAGGCTGACTGGATGTGAAAAATGGCTGTGACCGTAGTAGAATAACTGCTGTTCAGGGACTGACTCTTTAGTGCAGGATTCACTTTAGCATTGCTCTGGTGCCTGGCAAGTCTGTCCTTTGGGTGTATTGTTTGTAGAGGTAGTTGGGTGGTGCTCTGGTGTAGTCTGAAGTTGGATAGCAGGTGTGTGGCTCTAAGGCCTCTTGAAAGAGGCTGATGTGCAGGCCAAGTTCAGCCTTTGCCTGTATCCAGTCCAGCACCACCTACTATGAGCTACAAAGTAATCTGCATATGGTTCCCCTTCTGCTGGTTGTGGAGGTGACTGGGAGAGGCTGAGCTATGAATGGAGGCCAGCTGCCACCAATGTCAGGCTTGGAACTGCTTAACAATAGGTATGGGGCAAGCCAAGACCCAATGGGGTTTGTGAACCTTTGAGAGATTATAGGGAAATTTACAGCATGAGCTGAGATAGGCTGTTTGTATGGAAAAGCTGTTGGAAGTGGCATGGGTGGCCCTGCAAGTTGGGTGGAATCTCAGGGAATCGCCAGGGAAAGGCGAAGGGTGTTTGTGAAATTGATGGAGACTAAGACTTGGTGCTCACCTGTGCCTATAAACTAGATAGGGGAAGGGCTCCACAATGGAACAATGGCTTCTTTCCACACATTTTTTTTTTTCTTGGAGAAAGCTGCCCCTTCAGTCTTCTCCCTTAAACCAGAGAATTCTGTTCCTCCCTGTATGTCCTTGGTGCCCTTCATGTTGCTATTCCGCCACTGGAGCTCAGAGCAAGTGAGTCTGTCAGCGAGTAAGTCCATGTGTGGGCCCTTTAAGAGAAATGGCTGGTACTCCAGCAGCCTTCCATCTCACTCAGCCACAAATTCTGCTAGTTTTCACAGCCAGAAATTATGGGGACCTTTCTTCCTTGCCCTGGAATACAGGGCTGGGGAGCCTGGTATGGGGCTGGGACCCTTCACTTCTCTGGAGGGACCTCTGCAGTCAAGCTATCTCTCCTGTTTCTTAACTGCCACAGTGAGTGTGTAACCAGCCTGTTTAACGTCTCCGCCTTTCCTACCAGTTTCAATGTGGCTTCTTCTGTATGTCCTTAGTGACAGGACTTCTGTTCAGCTAGACTTCAGAGGGTTCTCAATGATGGTTGTTCTGTAGTTTACTCGTAATTTTGATGTAGTCATGGGAGGATGTAAGCAGAGTGTTTTTCCATTCTTTTATTTTGACCAGAACTGTCTGTATTTTTTATTTGTAAGCATAGTCAGCTCATTTGCTACTCTAATCTCAATAAAGTCAGAGATATTATTCATTTTCTAGATTGCATTACTGATAAGTTCCAACGTATTGGATAAAATATACAATTACTAGTCCATTAGCTATTTTACTAAAGAAATTTTATTATGATATTTCTTTAAAAATTCTATTATGGCCTTTTCAATATGTACTGGAAAATTTTGTCCTAAAAAAGTAAGCTTCAGAAATCTCTTTATTAGTTTTCCTGCATTTACTTCGTATAGGCTACCTTAATAATTTGTTTTATGTTTCATTCAATCATCATAATTTCATCCTTGCAAGAGTAATGGGGCTGATCAAATAAAATTGTTACCATAATAAAAAAGCGTGGGTAGTGTTCAAGATATTATCCCTTAAGGCATTTGAATATGCTTGATCATTGGAAGGGAACAATTTGTAAATAAGACTAAGGAAAAAGAATTAGAAGACAAAAGATGTTGCATCACAAAGAATACAATGGTAATGGTGAAGATACAAAGTTTAATTATCATAATTACTCTACAGAGGTATTTTCAATAATTTTTAAAAAGCTATATTTTTAAAGTCACTGTCCCAGTTTGCCATTCCAGAGTTTCTTCAACTGACAGTTAAATTTTTCATACATAAAATTCCAATTTTTTTCTGCTTTAATTAAAACTCATATATTACAATTGGGATTCTCTGTAGACATAAATAAATAATAAACTTCCTTTTCCTTTTAAATTTCTCATATGCATAAGGATCACACCATAATCACATCATCTCTAAGTTTTTTTCTTTTTTCTTTCTTAGTTACTTTATATTATATTTGTTCAAGAGTCCAGAACCTGGAGCTACATTACCTTGCTTCAAATCATGGTTTCCCACTTCCCAGGGGTGTGACCTTTTTGTACGTCACTTTGATAATCTGTAAAATGAGAATAGTGATTGTTTCTGCTTCTTAAGGTTATTATAAGGATTAAATTGTCAATGTATAAGAGATGCTTAGAACAGTGTTCTGGTACATAGTAAGCACTATAAAAGTGTTTGATATTATTATTGTTGTTATCACATTGTCTTTGAGTTTCTTCAAGTGATTTTTAAAAATCTCTCATTTATTTCAGTAAAAATATTAAATAAGTAAGAAATTTGAACAATAAAGAAATGTGTAAAATTAAAAGCAAAGGAAACTACTGGCAATTGTTTTTCAGACTTCCTTCCAGAGTGTTTCTATGCTGCTTTTTTCTTTTCTTTTCTTTTAATGAAAAGACTGCTGTATACACAATGCTCCTCATTCTCCCAAGGATAAAAATATGTTAATTAATACTAAAAATGGTACTCTGGTAAGACTATCGAACTATTTAAGAATATTATATTATCATTTTTTTAACCTTTTCAGGTGTTTTCCTTGTAGCATTGAGTGGTGCCACTTTGGTGACTACTGTGTTTGTGGGTTGTTGTATGGTGGAACTGGCTCTCGATTTCCCTGTTTTCCTAGAGATGTGTAAACCTTGCTCCCACCTCTTCTCCAATTCCTTACTAAAGTCCAAATCCTCTGAAAAGTTTTCCAGGGAGCAAAGGAAGACTTTCAGTTCTTTACATGACTGTTTTACATAATATATAATTGAACATCAGCATTTCCTACCTTTTCCTCTGAGTAACTGAGTACTTAAAATTCATAAGCAAAACTTGTAGGCTATCTGAAAAAAATTAATATTGGCCACTTGATACATCTTTATTACCAGTTATATCAGGAAATAGTGCATTTTACATTTTAGCACACTAGATGTAGGAAAAAATTACAAAAAAATGAATCTATCCTAAGAAATTTCTCACAGAGAATACTAGATTTAAAACCCTTATAGAACCAGACCTATAATTTTTGTCTCTGCATTATCAAGGGAAACAAAACATGATTTAAACAAATATTAACTAGTGTCTTTATAATTCATGTTTCATGGGCTGAAAGGGAAGAGGAAGATAAAGTTGGAGATAAACTCTTGGGCATTGCTATGTGGATGAAGATATGACCTTTCTGGAGGAGGGTTAGTTTCCCAAATGTAAGAGAGAAGGTAAGTCAATGTTTGTCAACATTCCATAAGGGGACTGAGCAAAGATTGTTGGAAGTTCTTCTAATAAAGTACATGGATGGTCAAGGTGAGATTATACCTACAGTGTGCCAAGCTGCTACTCTCACAGTAGGGTAGGTACATCTGTGGTCTTCTCCTACAGTGCTATGGGCAAGACCACATAACACAGACCTTCTCTTCACTAGCCAGCACTAACACACAATAATCATTTAAATTGGCTAACATGCTCTGGGAGGTGTGGGAATGAATCAAAACACCAATCCCAACATTCTACAACATTTTAGCACTTTTCTCCCAAGCCCAAATTACCTTCAGGAAAAAAATGTCATTTTTAGCATGAAAGTTATATTGTCGCCACCCACCACAAGAAATCATTGTGCTCTGAAAGATTTTTCAGTTCCTTTCACTGGAAAAAGAACCTGTAAAACTATAATGATGCTGTAGAGCTAAAATACAGGAAGAAATGTAACAGCTTTCTGAACTGCAAAAATCTAAAAGTGATCTGCCAGGGAAATGAGGAATGCTAATTCATTATGTACTAAAAAGGGTTAGGTTCTATATATCTATTTTCCGTGGCTCTTTCTAGTGACATGGGCCATTGTAATGAGTATATACAATTTGTGATGTTTTTAATGTTGGAATTGGATCCTGGAGGAGGAGGAATAGAAATGGATGAGGGAGAAGGAGAAGAAATGCAAGCATAACAGTCAAAATAATAATGATGACTAATGATTGAATGATGTTAGGTGCCAGATGCCACACTATGCTCTTCAGAGGCCTGATCCCATCTAATCTCTACCAAAGTCCTATGAGGTTGGTATTATTGTTTGCCTATTTTACATGTGAGAAGAGTAAAAGACGGAACATTTAAATTAGTTGCCTAGCCTCTCCATATATTCTGATGCTGTGAAAGGAAAGCTATCTTTACATTCTAGTTCTTGATGGTTGTATATTCAGGTCTTTTCACTTTGGAGCTACAGAAATATCTTTAGGCTCTTACTTGGAATAGACAGCCAGAGATACTGCCTCTCCTGTAGCTGGAGCCTTGGATCAATACAATGTTTATATCAGTCACTCTTGAAAAACTGAATTTCCCATTTATTAAATATGCAAGCATACTCTGTAGGAGATAGTCTATTGGCAAACACAGCTCTTGCCTCTCAGAAAAATATCCTAATAATTACTTCAGCAAATATAGGGAATTACAGAGGCATTTCATAATCAGTCAAGATTTTTACATTTTAGCCCACTTTTTAAAAATTTTTACCTTTTCTTGTCTTGCTCCCTCACATGCTTGTAAAACTAGCTCAGAAAAATTTAGAATCTGGAAATGATCTCCTAGTGGCTGCCTGCAAAGTGGCTGTAATCATTCCAAATAATATATAACCATAAACATGTTATTGAGATAGAGCAGCAGCATCAGATGATGGGAACTTCTAACAAGGCAAACAACTGAAAAATTACCTCTTGATCTCTCCACTGGGAATAAATTCATGTAAATCTTGGAAAGTTGAGCTGCTGCTGCTGCTAATGTACCATGTGTAGTGACTAATTTTATTAAGTGAAATACAAGAAAAAGAAAGAGACTTGCAGTGGAAATGTGTGCAGAGATGATTGCCTTGACCTAAGTTCTGCGCCCTGTGGCAGTAGAGAGAGTAAGGTCAATTAGGTTGGCCCATCAGACAGTGCCAGAGCACAGAGAGTGAGGACCAGTGCTGAGCTGCTGCAGGAAGGCTTGCGAGCACAGGGCTGCATCCACTCTGTGCATATCAATGGGAAAGTGATAAACAATATTGCTCTTGGCTTTGAGGTAACCTTGCTCCTGAGAAGATAGATTTACTGTACTTGAAAAGTTCGGCTTTTTTTAACTGAAATACTTAAAAGCCATAAGCCATTGAAAATTTGATGGTTATAATTTCAGCTGAATCAATTTGCTAAGTTCTTTTTCTGTTTGGAATTACAAATTAAAAGTCTTTTTGACCAAGTAATACTATAGGTAAACAATATAAATAAATAATGCTATAGAACTAATGGGGCCCATTGCTAACTAGATAGGCCTATTGCAAATTCATTTTTTCTCCTAAAACAATGTGCTAGTATCTTCTAAAGCAAAACATACACCTAGCCCTCATCTCAGCCATTGTACCCCTATGAATACTCTAAGTATATATCCAAGAGATATGACTGTGTATGTTCACCAAAAGACATTTACAATCGAATTTATTTATAATTCTCAAAACTTGGAAGTAACCCAAAGAAGTCCACTAATAGGAAAATAGATAATTAAAATGTGTTACATATAGACAATAAAATATACACAATGGAATATTACACAGCAACAAAAAGAACAAACTACTGATACATTCAACGACAAGAATGATTCTCACAGATATTATGCTGATTCAAAAGAAAACAGATACAAAGCATTGAAGACTGTATAATTCCGTTTATGCGGAGTTCAAAAACCAACAATACTAGTAAATGATGATAGAAGTCAGAATTGTGGTTACCTCTTTGGGTGGGTTATTGTTTGGGAAGAGTTATAAGGAATCCACTAGGGTGCTGAAAATATTCAATATCTTAATCTGGGGGTAGATACATGAATGTACACATTTGTGAAACTACATCAAGCTAAACATTTAACATTGGTTTTACTGTATGTGTGCATTTGAATGTATGTATGTCATGCATCAAGCAAAAAGTTAAAAAATATATCATGACAAAACAGGACAAGACAAAACAATAGAAAATATTTTTTAAAAAGCTGTCCAAGAGAAATAAAATACTCTGGGCCACAAATTTAGTTGCTGACTATGAACTTATTATATCCCCAACTAATGTTTCTAAAGCTCTTCTACCACAGTTGAAGCCTTAATGTCTCATCCTTTAGCCATGTTTCCCTTTTTGGGGAAAAAATTAGGAAAGAAAAAAAGTAAGTATCTATTTCATGTTTGTATTGAGCCTTTTACTGGTTTTTTTTTGTTGGTTTTTTTTTTTTGCTTGCATGTTTAGTCTTCATATATTTGTGAATTTTCTAGTTTCCTTCTTATAATTGATTTCTAGTTCCATGCCATTGTGATCATAAAAGATTCTTGATATGTGGTCATAAAAGATTCTTGATAAGATTTGTTTTGTGGCCTCACCTGTAATCTATCCTGGAGAACGTTCCATGTGCACTTGAAAAGAATGTGTACTTAGGTGTTTTTGGATGAAATATTCTATATCTATATCTATCTATCTATCTATCTATCTATCTATCTATCTATCTATCTATCATCTATCTATCTAATAAGTCCTCTGGTCTAATGAATCTTTTACTCTTAATATAATTTTATGTTAACATTTCCTAGTATTGACACAGTTCACCTACTTGTTATTTCATGCTATTGCATTTTATTAATAGACTCTTTACTCAACTATTCTACTATTTTTTAGAACTTAGGATGTTTTCAGTTTTTTATTCAAAGTAAATGAATCCTCTTGATTTTCCATTCTCAGTTTATTTCTTGAGATATATTCTTTGAAGTGGAACTTTTAGACAAAGGCCATAAGTGGATTCTCACAGCCTATTTTAATGCCATATTACTTCTAAAGGGCTGGCTTTATTCATGCTGTCAAGTGGAATTTATAAAACTACCTATTTGTTACATCTTTCCCAATACTAGGGTTTCTTAAAAATGATTTTTTAAAAATCAAAGTGCAATGACATTTAGAATTATTTAAAAGAACTTGAATATTTAGTAAAATGGTGGCTGATTCCCTTAAATTAGCTAGCTTCTATACTTCTCCATTTGTGTACTATTTTTGATCATTTATTAAACAGAATCTGTATACTGACCATACATATTAATCTCAATTTTCTATATATTTTCGGTAGTGAAAGAGTATCAGTTATGTTTATCTGTTATGTTTCCTTTACTCAGCTATTTTCATTTTACTGCATTTTGCCTTACAAAAAGATGTCTTTATATAATCAGGCATATTTTGTCTCTAAAACTTTCATTTCTTTTTAAAAAAATTTATTTGTTTAAATTAGTTTCAAGTATACAGTACACTGGTTAGAAATCTATATAGTTCATGAAATGATCCCCTCAATTGCTCCCTCCTTGAATAGCTTGCATTTCTATATCTTCTGTATCATTTAAAAATGGTATTATATTTTCTATATTTTATAAAATAAATTACATGTTCCTTGTTTTGACAGGAAGCTCATTACTTTTTATTGTCTTAAAAAACACATAATATATTAGTACATTATCACTTTTAGGTGATTCGAGCAATCCAAAAGTATATAGAGAATATGTAAACATCCTTTTTACTCTCTTCACTTCCTTTTTCTCCCTCCAGAGGTGACCATTTTTAACTGTTCAATGTGCATCCTTCTAACCTTTAAAAAATATATTTGTATCAGTCATTCTGAACCAGAGTAATTTTTTAATTTTTTAACATTTTTAATAAAAAATATTTCTTTTATTAGTTTCAAGGATATAGTACATTGGTTAGACATTTATATAGTTTATAAAATGATTACATTATTTGTTCTTTCTTTCCTCTGGTTTTTCACCTAGCCATTAAATTAATGCTAGCTGCATTCCTTATGCTGTGCTGCCCAATCCTGTGACCATCTATCAATTACTAATTTGTACTTTTTAACTCTTCATCCCATTCTCCCAGCTCCCTAATCTCCCTCCCCTCTGACTGTCACCAAATTGTCCTCTATATTTGTGAGTCTGTTTTTGATTAATTTGTTCTTTTTGTTCTTTAGATTCCACATGTAAAGTGAAATCACATGATATTTATCTTTCTTCTCTGTCTTACTTATTTCACTCAGCGTAATAACCTCTAGGTCCATCCATGTCATTGAAAATGGTACGATTTCATTTTTTTTAAATGGCTGAGTCATATTCCACTGTATATATGAACCATAACTTCTTTATCTAATCATCGATTGATGGGCATTTAGATTGCAACCATATCTTGGCTATTATAAATTGTGCTGCTATGGCTATTGGGGTGCATAGATCTTTGTGAATTATTGTTTTGGTTTTCTTTGGTTAAATACCCAGAAGTGCAATTGCTGGGTCAAAAAGTATATCCATTTTAAATTTTTTGAGAAACCTCCAGACTGTTTTCCATAGCAGCTATACCAATTTGCAATCCCACCAACAGTGTATGAGGGTTCTCTTTTCTCTGTGTCTTCACCAACACTTGTTGTTCTTTGATTTATTGATGATAAATTCTGACAGGTGTCAGGTGATATCTCATTGTTGTTTTAATTTTCATTTCTCTTATGATTAGTGACCTTGAGCATCTTTTCATATGTCTATTGGCCATCTGCATTTCCTCTTTGGAGAAGTTTTTCAGTTGTAATTTATTGTAGTGTAAAATGTGAAATATAAATCTAAATTAATTATTTTTCATATGAATATCCAATTATACAAAAAAACTATAAAAAATTACCCACTGATATATTATTTTGGTTCAAATGCTCATAAAAGAAGAAATATATTTAAAAATTTCAATTCTTATTCCATTGAATATTTCCTCCTTATTTTTGAAAGTCTAACATGGAATTCCATTACAATATTAACATATTTTGTAAAATTAATAAGCAAGTCTATCATCAGTTATCTCTGTGAAGCTGTCTCTATTCAGCCATATCTATCTATCTATCTATCTATCTATCTGTCTATCTATCTATCTATCTATCTATCTATCTATCTATCTATCTATCTCTACCTGTCATCTATTATCTTTGTTCTTGCTTGCTGCTAATGCATTTATATATTAACATTTTGAAGGTAAAGAAAAGGTGTTTACTTTTAAAGTGTCTTAGAATATCCAATGGAACCTAGAATTGGTATTTTATTGCATTTATCAATTAGTTTAATATAGTACAGCTTAATTACTTTGTTTTCCAAATGAAGATGTTTATCTTCCATTATCTTCAGTCAGAATAAATTGTTCGTCTCTCTATGTTCCACAAAACATTATCCCATAATTCTCATTTGCTGGTTCTCAATGACTCTTTGTTGCTTAAAGATGGATTGAAAATAGGGAATATAGCAACATCAAAATTTATGCCCAGATATAGATATATTCATAGAGTAAAGGGAGAATTTCAGTTGTGTATGTGGCAATATGAAAACACATACTCAGATATAACATGTTAATAAAAGGAGAATTTTCTTCTTCTCCAGATGCTCTGAATTAGGTAACTTAAGTAAAAGTCATCAATTTTAGCATAAAAAATGTCTTAGAAAGCAGAAGTAAAGATAAATCTTGTAAAAGAAGTAGAAAATTGGCTTCTATCACAAAATTAAGCCTAGGTAATGAAATAAAGCATTTGTTTTTGAAGTTGGGGAAACAGAACAAACCTTAAGTGATGCAATTGTTACCATATTTTAGAGTGAGGAGACATTAATTTTTACTGTAGAACTTTAAGTTTTATTAAGTTTTGATGAACAACTTCATAGTTTGCATTAAAAATAATTCATCACTCCCAAGGAAATCTTCTGTTAAAATCAGTGAATATGTTTTATGATTAAAATATTTTTATTATTAAGTCATGCATCAAGTAATATTTTGTAGCAACCATAGGCTTCAAAAAGTTAATATTTCAGGGAAAAGCACAAAGTAATTGACTTTATTCTTAAAGAGTGCATTAGTGATGTTAAATGTAATTTCTTGTCTCACCATTACATACTCTTCTCTGAAGTTTATAAGCTATAAATATCTAACATATTTTTTTGTCTAATATGAAACCATAGATTTTTAAACACCATAAAATAAAATTAGTATGTAATTTCTAAATTGTACTGCATATCAGATTTCACTTTTTATACTTGTCAAGAATCTTGTACACATAAATTGATATATTTATACAGTCTAGTGGTGTAAACTGACATAAATACAGAAATTACAGTACACTTCAGTGAGTTGGAACTTACATATATAAGAACTAAAAGCTGTGAGAACTTAGAGCAGTAGCAACTAACCATTCTTCAAATAATAAGCAAATGCATTTTTGTGAACTAACATACCTCATGCACAAAAAAAATTGTTAAAAAATATAGAATTCCCAAAAGATTTGGATATGAAAGGGTAATTAAAGAAGGTCAATGTCAATTGTATAAGTGTTTGGTGAAGAGCAGCAAAAAATGATGCTAGAAAGGGGTTGGGCCCGGATTGTAAACCCCCTTACCTGTCAAGTACAGAAGTTAGAATTTTATTCCAAATTACTGAAGGTTCTAGGGGTTCGATGAGGTTTCTGGATAAGAACATAATTCAATTAAGCTTCATTTTGTAGGGAAGTAATTTTTGTAGCAATGTGGAAAATCATCAAGAGCAGAGAGAGACAATGGGAAGAAGACAAGTGGTATAAAAACAACAAAAAAAGAGATGATAATCTGATGGCAGAGTAAGTAGGAATGAAGGTAAGAAAAGCAATTTGAGAAGCATTTTTGAGGTAGAATCTGAAGAATTTGATGACCTATTTGATATGCTATGAGGAGCTGAGTTTGATCGATTAAGAGATCTGAAAAATATGATAGATATGGGTATCAGTAGCAGAAGTGTGTTGTATTGGAGATGGAGCAGGTTAGCAGGAGAAGATGGTGAGTTCTATCTTGGAATTTAAAGTATGTGATAAGTGCTAAATCTGAAATGCATGGAGGGAGTCCAGATGAGGATATGCATAATCAAGTTTGGGGTTTAGAAGATCAATCAAAGTTTTCAGCAAAAAAGGTGATTTTTAAAATCACAACAGTGGGTGATTTTGGATGGCCCAAATAAGAAGAGGGTTGTTATAGAAACCTGGAAAAGATTAGCAGTTGAAGGATTGTTAGAGGATGAGAAATAGGCAATAAAATAAAGAGGGAAAGTAAGAAAGTTCTACCTCAAAAGCCAAAGAATGGTGAAATAAATATATAAATATTTAAAATATGCCTAATAGAATAAAAATTAAAAATAGTTATTTGAAGCTGGCAATTAGGAGTCCCTCGGGATCTTAGTGAAAACAATATCAGAAGTCAGTTTATCAACTTTGTGGATGTACCTGATGTCTGTTGTGTCCAAGAATGGAGAATAGTGGCTCTGGCTGTGGAGTTTCAGAGTTGGATTCTTGTTAAAAGCACCAGTACAGATCTTGGCTCTGATGCTGGTAAGTTAACCTCAATACCATGGACAAACCCCAAATTCATAGTCATGTTTCCAGCTTGCTTCCTCCACTTTTGTAGACTAGAAGAACAATACCTACTACTTTGTAGAAAGTATTGGGAAAAATATGTTCTACACAGACTTGAAGATATTTGGAAACTTGAATATAATATATTAAAAATACACTGTACTAGCTGTAATTATGACCGTCGTCAATCTGTTGCCACGAAAAGCCTTTATTGAAACTCCAACAGAGTTAAATATGGATAACATGCCAAAAATTTATAAATAATTGTAATTTTCCTCATCATGTCCATGTCTAGAAATAGAGGTCTAACACTAGGCTTTCATAGTAGACATGAATACCCGCTATTTTGATCCAGGCATGGTGTAAACACAGGTCATGTGCTCAAAGACCTCATGATATTTCTCTGGTCAATATGAAAAGCTAAACCAGTTGCCCAAATCATTGGATTTGTCTGTCTCTAGGGTTTACACTTCCAAGGTAACTGTTCCATTGTTTCTTTGTGTTGTCTAATAATAAAAAGCACCACACTATGGACTAATTTTCACTGCTACAGAGAAAATTTTGATTTTCTTCTAAGTACAACAGTAAGGAAGTGATTTATCATCATAGAAGCAGAAAAATTCCAGCTTTTAGTGATTGAGTCACAAATTTCTAGACCACTGGCGACTATAACATGGCTACAATATGTTCGACTTCCTCTTTTTACAGATTAAAGAACTGAGGCTCAAAGAAATCAAATGTCTAATGCAGAGAATTATTGTGATTTGAGTTAAGCATATGACATTTCCATTTGTTGGCAACCATGATTCTCTTGAAATAGTTAATTTATTTTAACTTGTCATATAGAAAAATTAATTTTACTAAACATCTTGCATTATTATTTTAATACAAAAGAACTTAATTATTAGTAAATTGACATGAATCTTCAAGTAGCTTCTAAAACCTCACCAGTGCCAATGTGGCTTTAGAAAGGGAAAAAGGAGAGGGACTCAAGAACTTTTCCTTCTTATCCAGCATTTTGACACTTAGCCCCAGCCCCAGAATTCTGTTTTCGAACTATAGACTGAACTTATACATGGAAAACCCTAAAGCCTTTCAACCTTATAAATCCAGCCTTTACAAGAGTCCCCAATATGTCATAATAAATTACCACACTTTTTGGTGACTTAAAACAACAGAAATTTATTCTGTTACAGTTCTGGAGTCTAGAATTTGGAAATCAAGGTTTTGGTGGGTCACACTCCTCCCTGAGCCTCTAGTAGAGAATCCTCTCATTGTCTCTTCTAGTTTCTAGTGGCTCCTGAAGTTAAGCACTCCTTAATGTGGCTGTGTCACCCTAATGTCTGTGCTTGTCTTCACATTGTCTTCTCTGTGTGTCTGTCTCAAAACTCCCTCTGCCTCTCCCTTATAAGGATACATGTGGTTGCATTTCAGGCTCATCTTGATAATCCAGGATCGAAGACCTCTCTCAAAATCCTTAACTTAGTTATACTGTTTTGCAAAATAAGGAATAATCCATTCTTTTGGCATATAAAATAATATTCACAGCTTCCAAGGATTAGGAAGTGACTGTATCTTTGAAGAAGCATATTTTCAGCCTACCATAGACATTCTGGCTACAAAAAGTCCAGTTTTGCTTGGACATACTCATCCGAGGACAGAAAAAGCCTATATTATATAATATTATGTAATATTTCAGTTACATAAATAACTCTGGTCAAGGATAATTCTATTAAAGCAGCACAACTATCGGACACTTTTTCCTGAACTAAGTGTATACTAACTTCAATTCTCCCCTCATGTATAATATATTAGAGTATTTAAACTCTTTTTCTGCTCTTCCCCATATCCTTAACCCTTCCTCCCCTCTCTCTTTCACCACATGATGGCACATACACTTTCATTGGCAATAGGAAAGTTCTAAGTGTCTTCTCCAGCTGGGCTATGTTTCTGAGCTATACTAAACCAAAACTGATGATATCAAAGGCACAATGTAATAAAATTAGAAATTATGTTTGATATTTTCTATTTGTCCCATCCAGACCCACGCTCTACCCCTTATCTGCTCTCATTCATGCCCCAGGGTACTAACTTGTACAGACTGCACAGAGGGCTCCATTCCCATTGTGCTTCCTTTTGGATCTGGCCAATGGAGATTGGAGGGTGGGAGGACAGTAAAGTCAGGATATCTATTAGTCCAGCTCCCTTGTAATGGCCACTTTGTCCCTCCCCTCATCAATTTAGTATAAAGATCTCTACTATTGCGAATTCCAGGTACTATACTATTTGCATATTGGTTTCCCTAAACTCCGCTGCGCCTTTGCAGAGTCTTTCAATTAAACTCTTTCCACATATCTAATTTAAATGTGCTATCTGTTTGCTATCCTGGCTAACACAGGAAGTTTGAATTATTTAGGTACTGGAAGCTCCAGAGGGTGGAGAAGGGGCCTGGATTTGCAAATGACTCCAGAAATGTCCTCTGAGCCCCAGTGTTCCCTGGCTTGAGAGGCAGCTTAATAAAGCCCATTTACCACAGAGAAACTTTAGGTCAGCCATAACCCTGAATTTGCAAAAGAAACTTGGGTTTGAAGTGGGAGGAGATATAGTAGCATTGAAAGATTCATCACAATGAAAATAACATTTTTCCCATTAAATGTCTGATCTTGATACCCTCCTTAAAAACCTGGACTAAAGCTTTCTTCTTTTCTCTCTCTCTCTCTCTCTCCCTCGCTCCCTCCCTCCCTCTCTTTCTTTCTTTTTTCTTTCTTTCTTTTCCTCCTTCCTTCCTTCCTTCCTTCCTTCCTTCCCTTCCTTCCTTCCTTCCTTCCTCCTTCCTTCCCCTTCCCTTCCAGCCCCTTCCTTCCCTTCCTTCCCTTCCCTTCCCTTCCCTTCCTTCCCTTCCTTCACTTTCCCTTCCTTCCTTTTTCTTTTCTTTCTTTTCTTTTCTAAGTCTTATAGTACAGTAGTTAGGGATAATCCCCCTAGTTTGGTTTCAGATCTGCCACTTATTAGTTATATAATCTGAGACAAATTATTATCCTCATTGAAAAATAGTTGGTGTTTAATATTTGCTATAAGGAATAAAATATTAATTCATGTTGTAATGGATGCTGTGGTACATGGCACATATCTTCCTTTAGGACCAAAGGACTTACCTGGAAGTCATTCTCCATGAATTGTTCTTCAGTGAGGTGAACTGCCTTGCCCATGGTTATGCCCCTTCACCAGGGGCAATGAGTAACTGCTCAACACCATGGGAAGATATAAAGTCAGCTCTGAAAGCCGACAACTATGGAGCATTCTGTGGAATTCATGGAGGCCCCTGTTGCTGCTGCTCATAGTTCGGCTGCTCCCTCTGCCCAGTTCTATTTTATGGTATCATGTGACAAGTTCTTTGGAGACTTTGGTAAGACACAAACCCTCCAAAGTCTTACCAATATCCAAAGAGCTACCACATCAGTGAAGTTTTAAAGGCCTATTAGTGTAGAATGCAAGGAAATTATCTACAAAGCCCTAACTACAGAATGTGACTGTATTTAGAGATAGCAAAGTACTTAGGTTTAAATTAGGTTGCTAGGGTGGGCCCTAATCCAATCTTAATAGTGTCCCTGTAAGAAGAGGAGATTAAAACATACAGAGAGAAAGACCAGGGATACACACACATAGAGAGATGATCATGTGAAGAGATAGCAAGAGGGCAGCTATCTGTAGCCAAGGAGAGAAACCAAATCTCAGGAGAAACCAAACCTTCCAATACCTTGATCTTAGTCTTTCAGCTTCCAGAACTGTAAGAAAATAAATTTCAGTCGTTTAAACCACCCAGTCTGTGGTATTTTGTTATTGCAGCCTAGCAAATTAAGACATTGCCTCATCATTGGTTAATATGAAGGTACAAAAGCCCAACCTCATTGGTTTGATTCAGGACAAATCTGAACTCAAAGGCATCTCAGTTCTAGGGTTCACTTCTAGGATCAGTCAATTCTTCTGTTGCAACAGCACTGTAGTTCAGATTATCTTTGTGTCTAATTTTGTCTCTCTCACTCTGCCACAAGTGTTCTTGATAGCGCCTCAGTACACCTCCATCTTAGATCCTGTCTCCTGAAGATTTGTCTTAAGGGACACAAGCTGCAGTAGTTGCCCTTTATTCTCAGGGGATTCATTCCAGCCCCCCTAGTGGATACCTGAAATCTAAAATAATATGGAATATGCCCATGATAAAGCTTAGTTTATGAATTAGGCACACTAACAACAATAACTAATAATATAATAGAACAATTACAACAATAAAATAAGGGTTACTTGAACACAAGCACTGAGATACTGCTGCGGTTGATCTGATAACTCAGATGGCTACTAAGTGGGTAGCGTATGCAGTGTAGATACTCTGGACACAGGGATGATTCACTTTCCAGGTAGGATGGAGTGAGACAGCAAGAGATTTCATCACATTACTCAGAACAGAATGCAATTTATAACTTATGAATTATTTATTTCTGATATTTTCCATGTAATATTTTCTGACTGCAGTTGCTGGCAGGTAAATGAAAACACAAAAAACAAAATCATGGGTAAGAGGGAACTACTGTCTGTAGAAGAATACACTGGACATAGTCAATATTTAATAAATGTAAGCAATTGCTATCAATGTTATTAGTATCTCTACCAGTCCAGGATATTACACACATGAGGTGTTTATTATCTGTTTCTTTGCTAAAGAAATATATTTTTGCATGAATGAATGAATATTGTGCTTATTCTGTCTTTCCCAAACACCACATAACAAGTGAAGCTTCAGAGCCAGATTTAACTTGATCAAGAAATTATAGAGAGGAGCAGAGAGGGCAAAAGGCACCAGGATATCCCTCTCAAACTCTTGATATTGAATAATAAAAAATGTAATTCTACATTCACTTATAAAATCTCTTTTCTCATATTAATTTACAATTCCAAATAAAGTAAACTGGATGGATACAGAAGCAGTAAGTTAATATTTTTATGGCAACAGTGATTATTACTCACTCTATATCATTCTACTTTTTCCATGGCTTTCACTGTGTTCCCTTCTAGTTACATAGTTTAACTAGTAGTATTGAAAAGAACCATTGAAATAATATTGAGGATATTTGAAGAGATATAAACATTACTGACAGCTACAATTTCATTTAGTCCACATCTACATGGTACAGCCATTGGGTCTCAGAGGAAATAAATGTGGAAAAATTATATATTGAGATATTTATTTGTGGTTGTAAGTTTTGTTTTCTTTTGCACCTCACCCCGATTCTAAGAAGTGTTTGGATTCAGGCTTCTTGGAGACAACCTCTGTTTCCGAGTTTTGCAAAAGAGGAAGAAGCTCATTCATGAGATTCTACGAGAAAAATACTAGGAGGAGAGAAAAGGAAGGACTGTGAGACAAGAATGAAATGAGGGAAGATTTCTTGAAAGTGAAAGGGAATGGGGTTTTAAACATCTTTTTAGAAGTGGGATATTGTGCTCGTCTTCTTGACAATGCCCCTGGCTTCCATCTCAGGGACTTTTCATTCACAATTTCTTTACCTGGAATGTCTTCCCTCCAATGTTGTAATGGCTTGCTTCCTCACCTCCACCAGGTCTTTGCTCAGATGTTTTATTCTTAGTCATTCTTTGTTATCCTATTTTAAATCATAACCCTCATGACTCAGCATTGCATATTCACTAAATAATTTTTCTTCACAGCATTTATTTCAATTTGACAATACCATATATTTCATTTATTTTTATTGTCTATTTCCTCACTCTAGAAATGTAAGCTCTTGGGAGCACAGATTTTCTTGTTTTACTTCCCATTGTTTCCACCTAATACTATACTTAATAGAAAGTATTTAATAAATAGCTGTTGAAAGAATGGATGTAATTGCTGCACTGTTGTATATCTCTGGGGAGTGAAAACAGCTCTGGAAATATATGAGACTGAATTCTCACCCAATCTACTTGGATGAGGGTTTGAAGTTAGATTTATCCTGATTTAAAGAAAATGAAATACTTGTGTTTTGGGATCATCAATATTTGTGGTTACATGTTCACATTCACTGTATAAGCATATACTTGCAAAAACTTCCAGGGAAAGTTCAAACTCATAAGGTTTGCATGAACTATTGATTTTTGTAAAAGAGTTCATGGTGATTAACAAAATAAATCAGAATTTAAAAAGGCAATGAGAACCATATAAATGGAATAAGACCATATAAATGGAATAAGACCCTATTGTCTACCATCCGATAGAAAGATATCTTCACTTCCACTTTACTTAAACTGTATTTTATTAATATTATTTAACCTCTTTGAATTAGAATAGACTTATTAATTCTGTGCTTAAAACACTTAGAATTTCTGCAATTACTTTATCTTACTACCTATTCTTGTCTCAATAAAAGAGAAAAGAGATATCTGTGAATTTGAACCTCGCCAAGGAAAACAGGGAATAGATCTCTTCCATTCTGAGTTAAATCATACAGGATTCATCCCATCCCACTCTCAAAACAAACCAAAACATGAAAAACATCTATCAATACTTCTTAAATTGTTATGGGGGTACAAATTTCCCCCCAAATTTGATAAACACTATGCATGGAGTCTTTACTCCCCCAATTTGCACTTCCATACAGCTTTGTCTTCAGTTCTAGAGGTATGGACCGCTAAAACCTCTCTATGAGCCCAGGTTGAGAAACTCTTCTCTGCTCCAGGGTAATTCAAACAGGTAAAATGTTATTGTTAAAGACAAAACGAATGGGAAAATCAATGAGATAATTTTATTCAGATTATTATAACAGGGAGAAAATTCACTAAAGAGAAATGCCTCAAATCAAAAGAAGGGAAGGCTGGGATTTTGTAGAGGGACAAAAACACTCCTAGACCAAACTTTAATTAGGCTTCTTCTGGACTTGGCCTTTGACTTTTGCTTTCCACATTCATCCTTGCTGAGTCTGGTTTTAGCAAAAATTCTACTAAGCCAGTTTAGCAGAGTACCCCCACCTTGACAACTGATAACTCTTAATATCTGATCAAGTTTCTCATCTTTACTTTTGATGTTTAAGTGTTGTCCTGCAGTTAGCAAGAATCCTGTTAGGGCAGTTTAACAAGAATCCCTTGCACGTGGTTTCTCCTCTTAGTAATTTTACATTCACGGATCTTCTCAACTCTCTTCCTTGGCTATAAATCTTCACTTCTCTTTGATGTAATTGGAGTTCAGTGCTATATTTCTCTCAATTGCAATACCGCTGACCCCTACTGCAATAGTTTTGATTAAAGTCTTCCTTACTGTTTTAACAGGTATAAGAATAATCTTTTCTTTAGCAATAAGCAGTTAATCACGAGAGTCATTTGGAGCCTTTGGAGATTCATGAGAAAGAGTAGACCATGAGTTTTACTTTGAGTCACATAGGGAAAGGTTCTTTGTGATTGGCCATTTCCTAGAACACAAAATAGTGGAGGGAGTTTGGAAAAAAAATATGAGCAGAGAAGTTTTCAACCACTGTTATTTTTTGGGTGCACCGGACTCATGTAAACTACAGTACTTTCAATGTATAGAATCTTTAAGTTGTGGCTGTAAGAATTTAATGTTCAATAGTACCAAGTTTCAGAGATTTAGCTTATTTGTGAAGAAATGTGAAATCCTTTTCTTATATTTCCTCCTTGAAAACTTTATATTTTCTCCTCAAAACTAAAAGATGGGATTACAGAGGAGATATTTGTGAAAATTTTGTTATGAATTAGGATGTTATTTATACCTTTTGTAGGAGGGAAATTCCTCCACTGGAGACATACTTCTCAACTCTTTATTATCTATAACTTTTCACTCTTCTTTATTCTCTGTTAAGAGTTGATGTCCTAATGTCACAGTCTACACATACAGAAAGTTAAAATGAAAAAGAACCTATAGTCACATGGGTCAGAACCCTAGCATCCCAGACCATGGACATTTTCTTATAAAGAGTTCAGCCCTGAAGTTCTAAAGGCTCCAGTCTGTAAATCTGTTCTTGAATGTTCTAAGAATAATGTCCTTACTTTTTACTATTTCTCTTCATAGCTCTTTCTTTACACAAAAAAGTTCAAAAGCACAATAATCTTCAGGATAATTTTTAATAATCAGGTTTACTATAAAAAATAAAAATCATGTCAAAATAAAGAAAAATATATAAAACAGTTCAGCAAGATTTTTAAATATCATTTCATTATTAGAGTCACGTATATATGTTTATGTACATATTTTATTTTACTATGTCCCTTATATACCTATATTCCATATTCCATTTTTGAAAGGAAAATAGTAGATCTTTTCTTTGCTTCAATTTTGATGATTTATGCATGCACCCATAACAAATGAAAAATACTATTGTAGGCACTACTGGAAATTTTATAGTAAATTAAGAGCATTTTGGTTCTCATAACTTACAATCTAATTGGGATAGATCTAACTGGGATGGGAAAGAGTTAAGGAAATTTAAAAAAAAAACTTTTTTACATGTCAGAGAGACTTGGGATACTGTTGCTGATGAAAGAAAGAAAGAAAGAAAGAAAGAAAGAAAGAAAGAAAGAAAGAAAGAAAGAAAGAAAGAAAGAAAAGAAAGAAAGAAGAAAAGAAAAGAAAAGAAGAAAGAAAGAAAGAAAGAAAGGAAAGAAAGAAAAGAAAGAAAGAAAGAAAGAAAAAGAAAAGAATAGAAAGAAAAAAGTGTTATCTTTGCTGCAGAAATCTTCCCAGTGGGTGATATCAGAAGAATAAAGAATTGCCTTGGAGACATTGCTCTTCCTTGCTGGACTGTGGGGAACCTGGGAAATCACATTGCTTAAGATGAGCCTGGATGGCAATTTATATGAATTGTTCCATGTTGCATGTATTTTTTTATATGTACTGAGTTTTTAAAAACATTAATCCATATTGGTACATATACATTTAGCTTGCATATTTTATCTGCAGTGTGGTATTTTATTTGTATTACTATATCACATTTTATTTTTTCATTCTCGTTGATGGATATTTTAGGTTGTCCTCAATGTTTTTTTTTTTTCACTCTTAAAACAATGCTGCGACAAGCATTTCTTTGCATTTCTTTTTAAAAATGTGTGAATTATAAACTTAAGGCTAGGATTCATGGGTTGAAGAGTGCATAAGTTCAGCTTATTAGATATGACTTAGTTGCTTATCAAAGTGGTTGGCCCAAATGTATGTTCTCTTCAATAATGCATGAGAGTTCCTATTGTCAACATATTATTGTCAGACTTTGTTAAAGCTTTGTCATTAAGTGGGTGTGAAATGTTAACTCCCCAATTACTAGAAAGATTAATTAATTTAACATAAGTCCATTTGCTATTGGACTTTTCTAAGTCTCATTAGAAATCTATGAGTGATTTTTGACTCCTGGTCTAGATATCACTCTGACCAGTTTTTACTATGATAAATCATTCATATGAATGAAATGGCAGCAAAGAATGTCTTATTACAAAGAGCCCTGATACTGAATGAGGTTCAAAGTGGTTTGCCTATAACTCAACAATATCATTAAGGTTAATTCTGGGGAGAATTACTTAAAATCATGGCCTTCTCATCACGTGTTTTCTACAATCACCATGATTTTTTTTAAACAGAGTATAAAATAATAGTGTGTCGCTTTATGATTGGTCTCAGACACAGGCCATAAACACCTTTTCTTTTCCATAGAGCATACTTGAAATAGCAAATACAGTAATGTTATATTATCAATATGATTTGAGATAATATAATAAAGTTCAAATGAGATGAAGGTTGAAAAACAATTGAATCACTCTGAAAAGGCTTGTTTTGAACTGTAAAAAAGAGAAAAGTTTCTCATAAAATCTGACATTTTTCCATCTCTCTTTTCAAAGGGTGACAATTTTATTCATAGTTTATTTTTCCTATTTATTTCCATTTTTTTAAGATGAAATATCTATTCCTTTTTATGACTAATATATTTCACTCCTATTTGTCAATAACAGACAGGCACACTAACCATTCACTTAAGGTAAAAGATTTCATAGAATGTGTTATCAGCCACTTGAAATAATTTATGCAGTTGCAAAGCTCCTGTGTGAGTAATTTGAGAGGAACTGTGTCATCCAATATGAATGAAGAATTTGACTGAGCTGGCTTCTGAAGAGGAAATATTCATTCTTACTCTAAGACCATTCTGCAGTGTTTGAGCATCTATCCAGTGTGAACAAAATTTCTAAAGTGGGCTTATGCCCTGTGAATAAGTTACTGTGTTGATGTAAATAAATTCTAATAATTAAGTTCATCAATTTATTTAAATATCTGAATAAAAATCAAAATTAATGATTCTTTTAAGGATATGGTTGATTTTTCTTATTTTTGTCCTCATTTATAGTAATAGAGAAATAATATCTTGTAGTACATCAAAATACATAAGCTTTTTACTGATCTGGTTATATCTTATTTATTTATCTATATTTTAATTTTCTCCCTTCTCTACCTAGCATGGTTGTTGCCCAGTAAATAACTGAATTTACAGTGATGTTTCTATCACCGAACACCTTAAACACAGGATTAGGTTATTTACAGGCAAACTTCGAATTAACATGAGAGGTCAGTAAGGTTGCTGGATACAGAATCAATTATATAAAACATCAGCAATATTGAATATAAAATGAAAAGGAATTCATTTTTAATAAAAACAAACTATAAGGTATCTAAGACTCAATCTTATGAAACATACCTGAGATTTTAAAGAAAAAAGTTAAAAGAAATTACAGTAATTATAAATTAATATGAATTTAGTGTCTTATGACGTAAGACCAATTACATCTATAAGAAGATGAAGGAAATATATATGACAGTTCAATGCATACATGAAACAACATTATTCTTGGTGATTAAGAATTAAATTATACTTATATAAGCCATTTATATGAGGTGATTTCAGTTCTATATTTAGGAGCTACAGTTGGTACAGAAGCAGTTGTTTACATCTATAGTTACGCCCAATTCTTTGCTTGCTTTTAGAATTAGGTTTGAAAGAATGAATGAAAACCTAAAATAACAATGTATTAAAAAATCACAGATACTTAATTCTCTCTTTCTTAAATGCAATCTGGAATTTAGGATTCCTAAAAAGATATGGCCACTCCATAATTATCAGGGACCCATGCTTTTTCTGTCTTTTACTTTTCCATTTTGAACATGTGAAACTTCTAGATCTTAGTTTAAAATGGCTGCTTAAGTTCCAGCTATTATGTTGATATTACATTCAACAGAAATGAGGAAAGGTGAATACAAGTGTACCTATTCTTTTTAGGAATTCTTACAGAGTCACATCATAACACTTTTGTTATATCCCATTGAGCAATACATGTCTCATGACCATACTTTGCTATAAGAGAAACTAAGAAATCTTTACTTAGGGAAATTATATGCCTAGCTAAACCTTAGTGTATATCCCTGAAAAGAAAGGGAAGAACAGATATGTGGGGATTTCTACCACAATATTAACTAACCTTCTATTATGGAGAAATTCTGTTGACTGATGGCTTTGGAAACAAAATGCGACTTGGGGAGGATACTGTTGTTGATGTGGCTGGCCTTTAGTCTGAGATCAATTTGGGGAAAAGGTTTTCTGATTTAATAATAAAAGTGTGAGCTAATCCAATATAGACACTTGAACACTTTTATAGCTATATTTTGCATGAGAGGCTATTAGTATCTTTTTTTAAAAATGCAATTGAAATTCTCATTGCCCATGATATAGAGTGTCCTTCTAAACCTAAGTTTCTCTATACATTCTCCAAAAAACAATACAGATTCACAAGGAGAACATAACCTATGCCTATTACTGAACACCTTAAACACAGAATTAGGTTATGCCTATCACATGATGAAGAGACAGAAAATACCATAATTACAATTTGCATATGAATAAGGAAATATTTCCAAGCCAATGGAGCCAGCTACAGAGTCCATGCTTTAGCTGAGAGTCAGGTAAGAAGAGGGCAATGAGGGCCTAGGGTGTTAGAACACAAACAATGCTAAGGCCAGACTGAAGAGTCTCATCATAACAGGGCAACATTGAAGATAGGACCAAGACTTTAGCTCAGAGCACTGAAAGGAAGGAGATTGAAAATGCATAGGACCAGAGGCTAGACTTTCATAAGACATGATTTCTGCAGATGGATAACCACCTTGAAGGCTTGGTGATAAAAAGAAAAAAAGGGGAAAAGCAGTGAAAATTAAGTCTTACCAAAATAGAAAATAATTACAAAATAAAAAGATATATCAACATCTTCTCTAAAGAATAAAAGAAAGTACTGTTGATTTTAGAAACTGCTTTCTGAAACTCACAGAAAAAAATCTCTCTTCAGATATAAGATTTTGTAAGCCAAACAAATCATTACATGCACCTGTTATGGCTGGCCCAGAAAAAATATAATGCATTTCACAGTGATTAGAAGGTGGAAATCAAAGCTAATATAAGAAGAAAATAATATGAGAAACATAGGACTTTAGCTAATAAATAGTTTCCCCAGTACCCATTATGAAACAGAGGAAAACAGTAAGAAAATTTCCCAGGCTGAGTTAAGTATTGTTAAACATTTTCAGATATCTAAATATAGATTGAATTAGAAAAAAAATAGAACCTAAATTTCACAAGAAGAGAGAGAAAGAGAGGGAAGCAGAGAAAAATGGGGGAGGATGAAAGAGCAAGAACAAGTAAGCCAAACACAGAGAGGGAGAGGGAGAGGGAGAAAAAATGAGAGCAGAAATGTAAAAATATGTTAAATATTGATAAATTTTCTTGACTGATCTTTGAACTTTTCTGTAGCTTTTAAATTTTAAGCTGGGTATGTATTGAATTTCTACTATTTACCAATCAGTGTACTAGGGGCTGGAGCTATCTGGCCCCCTAAAACTTAGAAACCAGTGGAGAGATAAACATACACTCAATCAATTAAACACATAAATTCACATATCTTTTCTGGTTATGGCAAAGGCTGCACAGAAAAATGCCAGATTCTAAAAAAAGAATATCAGAGGTATAGGGGTGGGTATCTAATTTATATTGATAAGTTAGGCATAGCTTTCCTGAAGTAGTGATACCTGAGAAGAAATCTGAGAGATAAGTAGACTTAAAGTAGTAAATAATGAAGGTAAAAGAAATCCAAAGCAGAAGAAAAAACATTCATGCAAACTTTGCATCAGGAAAAACATTGAAAAGTTTGTGGATGTAATAGGTTTTGACACCTAATCTTTGCTACTTCTACCTATACATACAATTTGTGTCTCCTGCCACCTGATGATTGAGTATAAAGAGGGGAGTGTGAAGGACATTGGGGCAGATTGGGTGGTGGACTTTCTATCTGCTTTATATACTTCTTCAGGTTTACAGGGAAATAAATGTGTGTTTGTATGTGTATTTTTGCAAGAATAATTAAAATTTAAAAATAATTTTACAAAAAAATAGGAGCTGGATGTCTTCTGTTTGCCCCACGGACCATTCTATACCCATCACTACGTGGCTTTGCATCTGGGATGCTGACATGCATGATTGTCATTAGAGAGCTACCATCACCTTCTGGTTACTGGTTGAGTTTGGCCAATGGGAGACTTAAGCAGGAGGTCAGAGGAGAAAGAGCATGAGGAAACGGTAATTACTCTTCCAGATCCCTCCTTGGAGGATCTGCATGGTAGGCCATGTCACTCTACAGAAGTCCACACTTTATATCAGGTGTCCTCTCTATACAGCTCTCTCCTGGCTCTGATAATCCCTTCCTTCCCTTGCACTCTCATGGTGTGGTAAACTGAATAATAGCCCCTAACTATATCCATCTTCCCCAGAACATGTGATTATTACCTTATATGACAAAAAGGACTTTGTAGATATGATTAAGTTAAGAATCTTGACATGAGATTACACTAGATTATCTGGATGAGCCTTAAATATAATCTTAAAAGTCTTTATAATAGGAATACAGGGGAGTCAAAGACAGACTGGAAGCAGGGAGAGAAAAGGAGATGTGATGTGAGGAAATGGACCAAGGAATGAGGACAGCTTATAGAAGCTAGAAAAGTCCAGGACACAGGTTCTTTCATAACACCTCTAAGAACTCCTCTTTGTCCATACCTTGACTTTAGCACAGTGCAACTGATTTCATATTTCTGACCTCCAGAACTATACCACAAGATTTTCAAGTTATTTTAAGCCAGTAACCTGTGGTAATTTGTTATAGTGGAAATAAGATACTAACACACAGGCCGGGTGTGGTAACTGCTCCCTACCTGACTTTACTAGCCCTGGGCAGCACACAATTTCCTGTTGGTTTATTCTAAACCTTGTCTACAATTTATAAGTAGTCTTCATATTAAAATATCTTCATTTACCCATTTTGAGTGTGCCATTTGTTTCCTGTCAGAAACATCTATGAACTTCTTTGTTCTCCACTTTTTACAGTGGATATTATAATAAATAATACCTAATACACAAGATCTCTGTAAGGGCAAATAAGTTAATGAAGTAAACACATTTATATTAAGACAAAGTAATGTAGATCTGTCAGTTGAAAATGCTTTATTGCTACATGCTCACTTACATACTCACTTGGAATGGACAATCGAGCTAGAGGGAATAGATAAAGGTGTCATAAACTCATATTAGTCCTGAATCCAAGTCACAAGAAAGGGTTATAACTAAGACTCTCAGAAAAAAACCTGAAACGGCAGGTTAGTCTTGTGATGTGGAAAAGAAAGAGTGGCTAATCAAAGATGTCAGCTAATGCTTTAAAGCTAAGATCTCAAGTGTCAAAGAAGCTCAGAACTCTGACACTGAGGTTGGTTTGCTTATGTCTTTGGGCTTTTCACATGCTGTCTCTTTATTCAGCGTGCCCTTGTTTTCTTCTCTGTTCCTAATTCCTATGACTCACCTCTTTGTGAAAGCTAACTATGACCCATAGGCTGAGTTATGTGTTGACTCCAAATGTTTCCATAGCCCATGTGTTTCTTTTCATCTTTGCTAATCAAATATTGGAAATATCTTTTTACCTGTCTGTCTCCCACAATTAAACTGTGTGTTCTTTTAGGATAATACTTTATTTATTCCCTCTATGTCCTTAATACCTTTCACAGTGTCAGTTTAACAGTAAAGTCTCAACAAATATTTAATAAATCCATCATTGGTGAATGACAAGCATCATCTAAAGTTACATCTACATTGTTATTGTATGAAGACCTCATTATTCCCAGTATTAAATTTTATCCATTCAGGAGTTGAAATGAACAGCTTTTATTAGGCCCAGGAGTTCTATTTAAGACTTTAGAACAAAGATAATGCAGAGAAAATGCTGCGATGTATAAATAATTGCCTTATATGGAAAAGCCAGGCATCAGAATCAAATACAAATATTCATATGGAATTGAAAATCTGTAGAACCCTGAGAGACTTCTCCTCTGCTATCTAAATTTAATATGGATAATTCATCATTCTATAAATACATTCCAGCTTTGTTTCACTCATATGCTTTACGGCCTCTGTGTGCATTTCAGCTCTTGACTTTAGTGAGTATACATTAATTTTTTATTGGAATTGAGTCAGGATTGGGTCAAAAAATCTGAAGCAAATATTTAGTACACATTATTTCTTAGAAAAGAGTGACAGGATCCTACCATTAATAAGCATTCTATTGAAAGTTCTGCATTCCTCTCTTCCTAGTATATATTAATGGAACATCAGTTGAGTAATAGTTGGAGTAAGGTAAATAGAGAGCACTCTGGAACTGAAGAAAAAAATAGTTATCCAGACATTGATACATTTCTGTTATGCCACAAGTAGCAAATTACGCTTATTTTGCAAAGCAATGTCTTGCTCTTCCTTAATAAGACTTAAACTTTTGGACGGTAAATATATATGCACAATCAGTAAGGAAACAGTTTCTGAGGCTGCAAGGTATTTCAAGAAAGCATATCTGTGCATCTCTACATATGTGAGTGATGAGTGGCTCACTGAATATTTTATTAGTCACGAAATTGGATATTTTTTTCACCAACATGACTTTTTTTAGTGAAGAATTTATCTAATGGGCTCTTTCAATGTTAATCATTTATTAATCCATTTTTTAATAATTGATTTATTTGAGAAACACTTATTTGTGCATCTACTATAGGCCAGTTACTTTGGTTGAAGTGAAGATAAATACCTATGGTCCCTGCCACTGTGAAGTTTATAGTCTCCTAGAGGAGACCGACATATTAAAAATTATGCAATGCAATGAATACTATGATAATATTATTGTAGTTACATGGTAAAGAAATAGTATAACAAAAGAGAATGTCAGGAGATGTGGTTCATTTAGAAACAGCAATTAATTACTGAAGAACTTGAGATATAAAATCAAATTTGAGTCCAAACTTGTAAAATGTGAGATTAGATTTAATAACTTTGGAATTTTTCTTTCTTTTGTGAAAAGAAAATAAGCTTTTAGATTATAAAACATTCATGAGATTTTCAGTTAGGGCAAACATAAAAAGCTCTAAAAATAATTTAATAATTAATACTGTCAAGGTTCAGATGTATTGAACTCTGTGACCTGAAATAATGTCTGAGTAACTGAATGGAAAGGCAGGCAAATTTGAGCAATATCATTCTTGGCTTAGCACAGCCACATCCAGAGGGACAGCAAGGGTCAATATCTAGTCAGTTCAACTCTTAATAACACATAACATGGACGGTACCAAGAAGAGCCTAACAAAGTAGTTGGTTTACTGCCCTTAGGCCTGGTCTGTTTTCTCAGAATGAACTTGCCTATAAGATAGAAATGAAAATGTGACCAGAATGTTAGATTTACCCAGCAGGAAGAGCCAGAGGCAAACCTGCAATTTATGTGATTACAACAGTGTCAGCTCTCACTCCCATATCACATCAATCTCTCTGTGTGGACCCTAAGCCCTTTCACTCTCTCACCCTTTCAGTTACTGACATCCACCTGAACCTTAGAACAATTGATTTTTTGGTTTGTTTTTAACAACTTTATTGATATAAAATTCACATACTATATTATTCACTCATTTAATATGTACAATTCATTGAGTCTTTGGCATATGACATTATTAATTTTTAAAATTGTGGTAAAATATATAACATAAAATATGCCAGTTTAGGTAATTTTTTTATAACTTTGGTTTTGTTTTTTTTCCCCCCCCTGGCTTTATTGAAGTATAATAGACAATTAGTTGCTGGTATTTACATTGTACAATTCAATGAGTTTTTTTCAATTATAATTGGCATACAATAATATATTAGTTTCAATTGTACAGCATAGTGATTAGAGATCTATATAACTCACAAAGTGATCACCCTACTAAATCTAGTACCCCTTTTCCCTCTTACATATTTATTACAGCATTAACTGTTTTCCTTGTCTATTTAGTAACTATGCATTTGTACTTCTTAATCCCTTTGCCTTTTTCACCATCCCCCCAACCTCCCTCCTATCTAGTAGCCCTCAAAATATTCTCTCTAGCCATGAGTTTATTTCCGTTTCTTTTTTTGTTTGTTTATTTTGTTGTTTAGATTCCATATGTATGTGAAATCATGCAATATTTGTCTTTCTCTATCTGACTTATTTCATTCAGCGCAATACCCTCTAGGTCCATCAAGGCAATATCTTTTCCATCCCCTTCCTTTTAGTCTCTGTGTGTCTTTTAATCTGAAGTGAGACTCTTACAGGCAACTTATATAAGGGTCTGGTTATTCTTTCAGCCTCCTTATCTTTTGATTGGAGCACTTAATTCTTTTCCATTTGAGGTACTTGTTGATAGGAATGTAGTTATTACCATTCTATATTCATGTTTTTTGGAGTCTTTGCTTTTATTTCTTATTTATTTATTTTTAAATTTTATTTTATTAGTTTAAAGCATACAGTACATTGGTTAGACATTTATGTAGTTTACAAAATGATCATCCTAATTGCTCTTTCTCTTCTCTGGCTCTCCACCTAGCCACTACTTTAATGCTAACTGCATTCTCAATGACATACTTCTCATCCTCATGACCATTTATCAACTACTAATTTGTACTTCTTTAACCCTTTATCCCATACTCCCAGCCCCCCCAAAACCTTCCCCTCTGGCCTTCACTAGATCATCCTCTATATTTGTGAGTCTGTTTTTGATTAGTTTGTTCTTTTGTTCCTTAGATTCCACATATAAGTCAAATCATATGGTATTTATCTTCCTGTCTGACTTATTTCACTCAGCATTATAACCTCTAGGTCCATCTGTGTCATTGTAAATGGTAGGATTTCATTCTTTTTTAATGGCTGAGTAATATTCCATTGTATATGCGAACCTTTGTTTATGTTTTTGATACACGTTCTTTCGTCCTAACGAAGTTCCTCCAACATTTCTTGTAATACTGACTTGGTGCTGATAAATTTCTTTAGCTTATTTTTCTCTGGGAAGCTTTTTATCTGACTAAATGATACCTTTGCTGGATAAAAAAGTTTTGGTTGTAGATCCTGGATTTCATCACTTTGAATATTTTGTGCCAAGACCTTCTGTCCTGCATAGTTCCCTTTTAGAAATCAACTTCCAGTCTTATGGGTGCTCCCTTATAGGTAACTAATTACATTTCTCTTACTGCTTTTAAGATTCTCTCTGTATCTAAACTTTGGCATTTTAATTATATATGTCTTGGTGTGGGCCTCTTTGGGTTCATCTTATTTGAGACTCTCTGAGCTTCTTGGGGTTGTATGTCTATTTCCTTCATTAGGTTAGGGAAGTTTTCCATCATTATTTCTTCAAATAGCTCTTCAACTTCTTGTTTTCTACAGGTACTCCTATGACCCAGATATTTTTACATTTAATTGTGTCCCTTTGGCTCCTTAAATGATTATTATTAGTCTTGGCTTCTTTTTCCTTGCCATTCTGATTGAGTGTTCTTGGCTTCCCCATCCTCTGTATCGATGGTTTTATCTTCTTCTTTATCCACTCTGTTGATTCCCTCTAATATACTTTTCAAATCAGATAATGTGTTCTTCGTTTCTGACTGGCTGGTTCCCTTTTATAATTTCCACTTCCATTTTTATGTTTTTTATCTTTGTTAAATTACTCACTGAATTCATCTATATTTCCTATAAGTTCATTGAGCATCATTATAACTAGTGTTTTGAACTCTGCATCTGTTAGATTGCTTGACTTCATTATTCCTGGATCTCTGTTCTGTTCTTTCATATGGTTTCTGCTTCTTTGTCTTTGCATTTTGGCTGCCTTTCTGCGTCTGTTTCTATGTGCTAAAAAAAGCTCATAAGTCTCCTGTTCTTATTCGTGTGGCTTTGTGTAGTATGTGTCCTGTGGCATAGTCTTGAGAGGGGTTCAGCTGCAGGCCAAGTTTAGCTTCTGACTCTCCAGGGCTACCTGATAAGATTCAATAATAAATCCACAGATGCTGTGCTTATAGTTGCCTCAAGAAACTACACTGGAAACTGAGGTCAGCTGTCACTAGCGTGAATCTTGGCACTGCTCAAAAGGAGCACTGAACTCTGGAGGACACAACTAGATGTGGCTTGGGTGAGGCCGTGAGTTGGGGGAGGTGGAGTTTCAAGGAATTCTCTGAGCAGAGTGACCTGTTATCCAGTTTGATGACGTCTCAGCTATTGTGGTGCTGAGTCTGCACACTGGGAGGGGGAAAGGCTCACCAGAGGGACAACGGATACCACCAGCACTTCTGCCCAGGAGAGAAACTCACTTTTGGCCCTCGTTCCGACAACTCAGTGACCCCTCTAAGTCTTTGGTGCTCACAGAGCAGCCAACCCAGAGCTGCTGCTCAGAGCTACTATGTCCGTCACCATGAAAGTCCGCTCAAGGATATAACCCCTTTAAGAAGCATCTGCAGCTGCTGTCTACTGCTGCCACAACCGCTGTTCCACTTAGCCACTCGTGACTCGTCTTCGCCCTCTCCTACCTTCTACCCTTGCAGGGTGATTTATCATTTCTCTTCCTAGTTGTAGTGCTTCTGTTCATCTATATCCCAGGTGACTTTGCTTGCTGTTTGCTCCGTGTTTCTGTCACAACTTTGATGTGGTTTCAAGAGGGATGAACAAGGCCTCTATCATCTGTGCTATTCCACCCCCTCCCCTTAGGCATTTTAAAATGTTAATTCAGTGACATTAAATGCATTAACAACAATGTACAACAATCACCACTATCTATTTCCAAAGTTTTTAAATCATCCCAAACAGAAACTCTGTACTGATTAAGAATTAATTCCCTATTTCCGTCTCCCCTCAGTCCTTGGTGACATATAATCTACTTTCTGTCTCTGTGAATTTGCCAATCTAGTATGTCATATAAACAGCAATACACGATATTATTTTTCTTTTGTGCCTGGGTTATTTTACTTATCAAAATGTTCTCAAGACTCATCTATGTTGTAGCGTGTGTTAGATCTTCATTCTTTTTATAGCTGAATAATATCCTATTATTGGTATATGTCACATTTTGTTCATTCATTCATTTGTTGATAGACTTTTTTTTTTTTTTTTTTTTTGGCGAGGCAACCCTTGGTTGACCTCACAGATTACAAGGACCTTGTCAACTTACAATCCCTTATATATTTTTTTAATTTTTTATTCCTACAGCACCTGGTCTTCCTAGGTGGTCTCCCATCCAAGTACTAACCAGGTCCGATCCTGCTTAGCTTCTGAGATCAAAGAGAATCAGGCTTGTTCAGGGTAGCATGGCTGTAGACTGTTGATGGACATTTGGGTTGTTTCCTCCTTTTGACTACTGTAAATAATGCTCTATGAATATTAGCATACATGTAAGCACAATTCATTTATACTCATTATTCCGTTATTCTAAGTAAATCCATAGATTTAACAGATTAAGGGTTAAGTAATTCACCCAAGGTTATTAAAGAAGTCATAACCAGAAAAATATCTAAAGACTACATTTCAAGTGAACTCTATTTTCTACGACTGGATGACCTCTCTAGAGTAAATATATGATTACAATTTATCAGAGTACGTTTAGAGCTAAAATGAGTTGGAGTTCCATGTTTTACAGAGGCATGACATGAAATGGAAACCTACATAAATATAAATGAATAGTTGACCATGTGGGTGAAGAGGAGACACTTCTTTATATCAGTATTATCTGTCTGTCTATCTATCTATCTATCTATCTATCATCATCATTATCAATTATCTTTTTATCATCTATCCACAGCAGTGCATATAATAGGCTGCTGTGAATGCTTTCATAAAGATCTGTAAAAATGCTACATATTCAAAATCACTAGATCGAAATATAAGCATAATACTTTCAATTCCATAATATCCAGATTTCATATCCAAGTTGACTACTAGTCAGTTATATATAGAATCTGAAAGGGAGTAATTATGAGAACTGTAGAAGATACATCCAATTGTATGATACGTTTCTGAAAACCGTTTTCATAGAGAAGTCAATTCTGATTTATCTGCTTTTTTTTTTTTTTTACTGGTATAAAATGCAGAACATTAGGGTTCCAGTCAGGATGACAGAGTAGGTAAACATTGTGCTTGCTTCCTCTTTTACCCACATCAAAATTACAACTAAGCTACAGAACAGCTTCATTGGGAGTCACTTGAAGTGTGGCTGAACAGAAGCCATACAATTGGGGACATACATAGGAAGCTACTTTGAGACTGGTAGGAGGGGTAGGGATGCAGAATGGTTAAAAATCAGGAGGACTGTCTCGGCTGTGGAGATTTCCTTGGAAGAGTGAAGGACTCCAGTCCCACACTTGGCACTCCAACTCAGAGTTCCAGTACCAGGAAGAGGTGTGTCCACACCTCTGGCTATAAAAAAACAGTGGATATTGTGGCTCAGTGAGACAGAGGGCGACTGGAGTCACAGATGTTCTTCTTAAAGGGCCCATGAGTGAACTTACTCTCTGATGGACTCACTTACTCTGAGCTCCAGCACTGCAGGAGCACTTGAAAGGTGCCAGGGACAAGCAGGGAGAAAATGAATTGTCTGGCTTCAGAGTGAGGGCTGGAGGGGCAGCTTACTCTGAGACTAAAGTGCTGACAGGAACTACTGTTCCTTTGCAGACACTGGCAGGGGCCGTATCTGAGTCTCCATCAACCTGGTTAACATGGTTACTCTGCTCTGGCGATTCCTTGAGACTCTGCCCCACTCAACATGCAGGCCCACCTAAGCCACTTCCAGTGGCTTTTCCATACAAGTGGCCTGTCTTGGCTCATGCTGTGGACTTTCCTAAAGTCTTTCAAAGTTTTGCAAAACTCAAACAAGCAGCATCTGGTCAGCATGCCTTGAAACTCTTGCTGAGTAGCTCCAAGCCTGGCACTAGCAGCATCCTGCCTTAGTTTACGGATTGGCCTCTCGGGCACCTCCAAGCCTAATGAGGGTAGTGACCATCTTTGGATTGCTTGTTGATTTTTGCCAGGTGGCCCCAGGCTGGGCACAGGCTGCAGCTGGAGCCCTTCCCAGGAGGCCCCAGGATTAACACACTGAATGACCAGCTTCAGATCAAGCTGGAGCACCACCCAGGACTTCATCCAAGGATGATACACTCAAAGAGCAGATCGAGAAGGAACAAGAGCCCTGCTAAATTGAATCCTGCCTTATACGGTCAGCCCCTCACCAGCCAGTCCTCACAACCAATCATCCCGAAGGTCAGTCCCTCCCAGTTGATGTGTAAACAGTAACCAAAGCTCAACTACAACAGGAGGACACAAACAGCCTATACAAGAAACATACCTGGAGCACCCGGCACAGGTGACCAGGGAAAACTATGCTGCTGAGCCCCACAGGACACCTACTACATGAGGCTACTCTACTAAGACCAAGAGACATAGCAGCCCTACATAATAAATAGAAACAAATACAAAGGGGACAGACAAAATAAGGAGACAAAGAAACATGTCCCAAATGAAAGAACACAACAAAGTTACAGAAAAAGAACTGAACAAAATGCAGACAAACAATCAAGCAGATGCAAATTTTAAAACACTAGTTATAAGGATGTTCAATGAACTTAGGAGAAGAGTAGATGAACTCAATGAGAACTTTAACAGAGAGATAGAAAACATTAAAATGGAGATAGAATATGTAAAAAAAACAATCAGAAATGAAGAATGCAATAACTGAAATGAAGAGACATTAGAGGAAGTCAATAGTAGATTAGATAAAACAGAGGAGCGAATGAGCAATTTGGAAGATAGGGTAGCAGAAAACACCCAATTATAACAGCAAGAAAGAGAATCTAAAAAAATGAAGATAGTTAAAGGGACCTCTGGAACCACATCAAGAACAGCAACATTTACATCATACAAGTACCAGAAGGAGAAGAGAGAGCAAGGAATTGAAAACCTATTTGAAGAAATAATGGCAGAAAACTTCCCTAATGTGGTGAAGGAAATAGATAATACAAGTCCAGGAAGCACAGAATCCCAAACCTAAAGAGACTCACACCAAGACACATCATAACTAAAATGCCAAAAGTTAAAGACAGAGAGAGAATCTTAAGCAGCAAGAGAAAAGCATCTAGTTACCTACAAGGGAGCTCCCATAAGACCGCCAGCTGATTTCTCAACAGAATCTTTGCAGGCCAGAAGGAATTGGCAGGAAATATTCAAAGAGATGGAAAGCAAGAATCTACAACCAAGATTACTCTACCCAGAAAAGCTATCATTTAGAATTGAAGGACAGATAAAGAGCTTTTCAGACAAGAAAAATCTAAAGGAATTCATCATTGCTAAACCAGTATTACTTGAAATGTTAGAGGAACTTCTTTAAGAAGAAGAAAAAGAAAAAAAAAAGATAAAAATATGAATAACATATAGCAACAATTTAAATGGATTAACTCCTCCAAATAAAGGATAGGATGGCTGAATGAATAAGAAAACCAGACTCTTACCTATGCTGCCTACAAGAAACTCACTTCAGGTCAAAAGACATACACAGACTGATAGGGATAGATATTTCATGAAAAAGAAAAGAATAAACAAGCAAAAATCTGGGGTAGCAATACTTATACCAGACAAAAAAGACTTTAAAAGGAAGGCTCTAACAAGAGATAAAGAAGGACCCATAATCCTGCTTCTGGGTATTTATCTGAAAAACCAAAACACTACTTCGAAAGGACATGTGAATCCATGTATTTATTGCAGCATTATTTATGATAGCCAAGATATGGAGGCAACCTGGTTGTTCATCAATGGATGACTAGTTAAGGAAGAGGTGGAACATATATACAATGGAATATTACTCAGCTATAGAAAAATAAAATCTTACCACCTGCAACAACATGGATAAACGTAGAGAATATTATGCTGAATGGAATAAGTCAGGCAGAGAAAGACAAACGCCATATGATTTCATTTACATGTGGAACCCAAAGAATGAAATAAACAAACGAAACAGAAACAAACTCATAGGTACAGAAAACATTTTGATGGTTTCCAGATATGATGGGGGTTGAGAGGTGGGTGAAAAAGGGAAAGGGATTAAGAAGTACAAATTGGCAGTTACAAAATAGTCATGGGGATGTAAGGTACAGCATATGGAATATATTCAATAATATTGCGATAACTATGTGTGTAGTGTCAAATGGGTTTATCTGGGTGATCACTTCGTTAAGTTATATAAATGTTGTATAAATCACCACGTGGTACACCTGAAACTCATACAATATTTGTATGTCAACTTTAACTGAAAAAAAATTAAAATTTATTTTAAAAAATAAGCAAAGACAATGTAAAAAAAATGCAGAACATTGTGGCAAAAGTAAATAACAGGAACGAGTTTGGGGAATACCACTAACAACATAGCTTCCTATTTCTATATCTAATTAGTTCACATACTACTAAGTAAACAAAATCATACAACTAAGTAAAGTTGGAATTTTAAAGAAAAGAGAAACAGAGAGAAGCTCAAGTTAAATGTAATGTCACATTAACATCAATTTTATGGATCGATGGTAGATAAATGAGCTAACCTTATATGAAGTTTGTGTAAGTTGTGCCATGATACTACAAGTTTTGACATGTCTTGCCAAAGTCATTGGTATATACTAGTGAATTCTAATCATCTCTTTATAATAACCTCTTCCGTTTCTTCCCTATCAAGGAGGAGTTAGGTTTGAGTTCATCTCAAAGTTACATAGATTGCTGAGATAATGGAAAATCAATTCACAAAAAGCATTGTCATGGTGGCTTAATGCCTTTCAGACTTCTGAATAGGATTTTAAATTCAGAAAACTTTCTTTCTGTTGTAATATGTAAATAATAATAATAATAGTAATTCAATCTGATAAAAATCTATTTTCTAAATGTACTATAAATGTAACTATTTGGCCCTATGTTTATATGTTGACTGTGTGTTTCCTTGTGAGTTAGACTGCATGGATCATATATTTGACTGGTCTTTGCTAGCTCTATGACTTAAGATAAGTTACCACCATACTTCAGGTTCCTCGATAAAATGAGAAAAATAAGAAAATCTAGATTTTTAGTATTGTGAAGGTTAAGTGAAATAATAGAATTAACATTTCTTCTGCATAGTAAGAGGTAAAACAATGTTAGCTATTATATTTATTTTTGTAATGATTATATTCAATATGCTTTAAAATAAGGACGACATAAATGCATTTTAGATATTCTGTTGGCTAATGTCTTGAGGTGTAATTGCAAAACTTGAGCAGGAATAGGTATAGCTTTGAAAAAGGTGTGAGATCATTGTGTATTTAAGGAAATCAAATGTCATCCAGCTCCCATGCAGAGAGATCCCTTTCTATCCTTGGCATTCTTTACTGGAATTATTTATAAATTGTGACAGTATTTAGAGCCTCCATGAATTTTAAAACAACCAAGAGCAAAACCCTAGCACCAAGCATTTTCACCTTAGCTCTTTCCCTTCCTGAGCCAGATTAACTAATTCTTCTTTCTTAATTATGTTTTTCCAATGGAGTGTCTGAATAAAAAAGATGAACAAGCCCCATCCTGGCAAAAAGCAATCCTACAGCCTTAATTCATGATTATAACACATTCAGTGTTTTTGTTTTGTTTTTTTTGTATTTTTGTTTTGTTTTATCCTGTGATCCTAATATGTAGTGTTTTACTAAGAATATCTCTATGGTTCTCTTGTAGTTAAGTCTTAGCTAACTCTGGGAATATAGTCTGTGCTAGTCTTTTTAAGTATTCACAGATAAGTTGAGCAAAAAGTTAGAGAATAGTAAAGATATCTCTTAAAATCGATAAAATCACTTCTCTCTCCCAAAAACCTTATATTTAGCAAAATTCCCTTAAGAAGAATTTAAAGAGTTTGGTTTAGCACTACATAGAAGGTACTTTCTTCTCTTTCATTACTTTCCTTTTGTTTTATTAATGCAGCAGCTCAAAGAGGAAAGAAGGGATGGGGGACAATGAACAAAGCAAAATGCTAGCCTCTGTTCTACATGGTTACTGGAATTGGAACAACTTCAAAAGGTTGTGATACCAACAGCATCACCTTCGGAACCACCACTACGAGGCATTTTGTAGAATTTCAGAAGCTATTTCAAAACATACATTCACATAAGCTTCAAACTAGATTGCTTTTAAAATTTGAAATCAAGATACATTCAAGTGTTTTCTTTGGACAAAATTAATTTAAAGGAAATAAAGTCGAGGAAAAATTGAATACTTCGACATCAAAGATATTCCATAATTCTTACAAGCCAACATGTTTTATGAAAGTGACATAAACCAAATTTTGACATGTGACTTAATCATAGTTCTTCTGAGCTGGATATATACTGCAAAATTGAGAAATAGACTTTTATCTTTTCTGCCACATTTTCTCTCCATCCCATCACATTCCTAGTACCTTCTTTCTATAAAAACAATTCTCATGAAAGAACCTGGTATTAGTGTAGATTTGCATTAACTCTGTCAGGAATATTTGGAAGTTAAACATTGGTTTAAAAGTAAAGTCTATTACTACAGGGATTTCATACACCTGATAAGACTGCTTTTGTGTGCCTATCTGTGTGTACACATCTGTATCTGTATGAACATGAAATGGTGAGTGAAAGAAATTCCAGGAAGCTGTCCCTGAAATTTACCAGGTTCTCTTTTACTTCACTTTTGTGTGTATCCATTGATTTATCAGCAGATTAAAGCCCAAAGTGGGCCAAGGGAATGGTGTTTGATTAGATGAGCAGATTTTTTGATGTGTATGCTTGGGGATTTCTCGTGGGAGGAGACTAAGAAGAAAAATGAACTCTCATGATCCCCTCTAATCACCGTAAAATTACCCAAATAATAATAATAATTTGATAATAATAATAAACTGTGGTCTAAGGTTCAAGCATTACTGTGATTTAGTAGCCCTGGAAACATTAAAACATTTGTGTAGTCATTGCCATTTGTCACCATATTCCCTGCCTGTGCTTCTAATTATGAGGAATCACAATGTGCAGCCAGTTGTTTGCAGAGACACCAGACCACATGTGTACCAAACATGTAACCACAAATCCCAGGCCCAGCGTGTTAGAATTCTAATTATGTAAGCACCCAGTTCAAATAATTTAATCATCTCATAATGATGACCACAGTGATTTACCACTTACATGCAGATGCATCTGCCTCTCTTAAACTTCAAGGCCAGATTCAGTTTTCTCTGTCTCAGTATCTTGAGCAGCCACAGTTTCAGAAAAGGAAAGTGCAAAGTGAAAAGAAATTATTGAGCTGGTTTTAACACAGCTGTTTTATTTTTTATTCTTCAGAATTGTCTAAGGTCCTCTGAGCTCCTAGCTTTAATTTTCTCAACCCCAGAGGAGTAAATTGAAAAGTGTCAGAGTAGCATGGGGGTTGATCCAAGAGCAGTGCTGTGAGCATATACTTGTCTGTCTCAGGAGTGAAGTTTCGCCTGCACCTACGCTCTGAGGGGGCAGCTGTGATGTCTCGATGGGATGAGAGAAAAATCAATATGCATGGCAATCTGGTGTTGTGCCCATGGGATCACGGAGGAAAAATATGCTGTATGCCATTAGTGTGTCACCAATAAGGGTTGCCACCAGCAACCAGGGCACCTCTGTGTTAAAATGGTTACTGACAGGAAGGAGTGATTGTTCTAACAGCAGAAACAGATATTCCCACTTCTTTATATCTCCCTTTTTTTACTTGCTTCAAAAATTTCTACTAATTCTTTTGCTCCTCCCCATCATTGTTTGTGTAATGTGTCTGAGTATTCAGAAAAGAAGTGATTTTGGTTGCGGGGAGAAACATTGTTACTGACAGAAATAATAAAAATGATGGTTCTTCCTGCTCAGATTTAGGTAGAGGCAGTTAGTGGCATTTGACCAGTGAATGTGAAATATCACAATGCTTTTATGTGTCGAACAACTCTTTACAAAGTAGATGCACTCAAATCACTTCCTGTGATGAGAGGGCAGGAGATAGATTTTAGTCATTGACCATATGGTGGGGAGGCAGAGAAAATAATTTCTCCTTAGTCAGAAGTGCTTGGGATTATTTGTTTTCTTAAATTATGTAGTCTGCCAAAGAATGAAGATAAAAGACATATTTAAAAGCCTAAGAGACAAGCATTTTTCTTCAGGAAGCCTGCTTAGAAGGTATCCACATGGGAAGTGAAGGCAGCAGAGGCCTCATTTTTTTCTCTTTTTAGCCTTGCACACCTGCTTCATAGACCATGGCCCTGTGTCCTTTCAGAGAGAGAATGAGTGCTACAACAGACCTCTGAAGCTTTAATACTGAGTGTTGATGAATACTATGGGCTTCTGTTCACACAGGCTGACACCCAACCAGGCAGCTAGTGTTTGCTTTTCTTTTTGTAAAGGGATGGTAAGTTCAAAAGAACTAGTGTCGATAAAGTACAGAGAGCTCCTGGGAGATTTCTAAGAGTTTTTCCATTACTAGGAAAGAATTGTTATTCACACTGGCTAAGAAGGCTGTGTAGATCACTCCTGGATATGTTTAAGTGCTTGCCCCACACAGAGAAAATGACCTCTTTGAGATAGTCATGTCAATTCTGTGCTTGTTTTCCTTTTCACTAGCTCTGTTCTCAGGATGTATTCCTATTGTTCCCTTTTCCCACAGGAACAAGTTGACTACTAAAAGAGTTTATGTACTTGTAAAACCCAACAAATACTTATTAAATGAATGAAGGCTAGTTTGAAGCCAGGGTGTTGAGGGTGAAGAGATGAAACAGAGCATTTCTTGTGGAGTGAGGGCATGAATAAATGGCCTTTTGGTCTTTTGCTGGCTCTAGATTAAAAAGTATCAACAGTTAATCTGGGTAAGAATATTATAAGCTTTAGCTATGCCATAGCAGTGAGTGTCCAAAAGTAAAATAAGCTTTAATTTTTTTTTTTTTTTTTGCAGATGAAATTTATCCTTGAACTTCAACACTTTATTCAAAATTTCTGTATTGGCTGTTTGGTAAATTCCACTCAAAAATACAAGATAATATGTTATATGAAATTATCTCCTTTATTTGTCAATAATTTTTTTATCTTTTCATAATTTCAGTTATTTTCATTTTCACAAGATTTAACATTTTGAAAAGATATTGTAGAGTTTAGAGCAGATGCATTTAGACATTTTAAGAAGAATAAGTAGATGCCAAATTTATTCGGGTAAGAAAAATTTCTCCAAATAAATATCAGTAATCTGTATTTGTTGAAATGTAGCACATCTAATTATTGTGATATTTTAAACTGTAGAACTGTTTAATGGCTACACTAGCTGGCTAATACATTATTAACTAGTCTGCTTGCTTGAATTGAAAGTAATGGGAAGAAATTAAGTACATATATTATATTATGCAAACGATTGATGATAAATTAATGTCCTAGAACTCACTTTCTAAAGATGTGGTTAACATTAGATAAAATTAGCTAAAGTTGTGACTTTAGATGTGTCATATATACCTTTAATATGATAACACATATTCATTAACAACTATTCATTTCCTTGCATTGAGCAAAGCTCTGAAATTCAGTTATCTAGAAAGAGCTTGAGCTCAGGGTGACATTTCTGTTATTAATAGTGTTTATCCAGTGATCATTTCCACAATATAAAGTATAAATATATAAAACTCTCTTTTGTTTTTTGACTGTAGTAATTGTAAATGGAGTTTGTCAAAGACAAGTCACTTTGCTCTAGGGTATGAAATGACTTTACTAAAAATGAAAATATAAAACAAAAAACTATACTTTTTTTGATAAGCCATTTCTAAGACTCCATATTCCATTTTCTTAAAATCCATGTAGATGATCCATCCAATGTTCTGGGCTCTCAGCACCTTGCCATCTTCTCCAATGATCTTGTTATCTGCCCTATCTCAGATGACTGTCAGTCATACTCTTGACTTTGTCATGAGAAACAATTGTATTTCAAATGCAAATATGATGCTCTCCAGGTGCCTTCTCCTGTGCTTCAATTTCCAACAATTACTAGTACGTCATTTCCAACAATCCTCTGACCCCTTCAGGACCAACAATCCATTGATCCTGCCACCTTTACTTTAAGTCTTTCCCTTCACATGCCCTCAATTCCCTCCATACCCACATTATATTCCCTGCTCAATCATTACAATCATTCCTTTACATATATCTTCTACTCTCTTACCAATCTCTTTCTTTGTTGAATTACTTTGGCTAGAGTATGACCTGTATTAAATCTATTTATCTGCAAATTCCATGCATCCATCTGTGTAGTCCAAAACGGACAGACAAAAACAATAACCAAGTTGATTGATCTCACTTTAAATTCATGATCACAAAATGGACTGGATTATGGTACCTGATCAATCCTCCTTCCTTTGTTTAGTCTAGGCACCTTCCCTTTTTTTTATAGATGAGTCTTACTCCTGGCTTATTCTCCCAACATCAAACATTCCTCTCCAATTCTTACTCTCAGTTTATGACCTACCTACCTATTGGCCTAGAAAATAGAAGCCATCAGAAGAGAACTTGCACCATATACTCCCATCCATCTGCTTTTGTTCATTGACTTTATCCTATCTTCTAACTGCAGATGAGCTGTATGTGTCACTTTCTAAGACCAGTCCCCGCACCTGTGCAGTGGATATCATTTCCCCTCACCTGAAACAAGAACACTACTCTCTTCTTTTTCCTGCATCATCTGCTTTTCCTTCAGTACTGGATTATTGCCATTTGCAAATAAACATGTGTCCAGCTACCATCAATGTTCCCTTCTTCTATGTTTCTCCTGAACATTTATTCCTATGTAATAAGTAAAACATTTTAATTTTTTTATCTTGTTTAAAACATAACCCTTCAAATAAAATATAAGGTCCACAAAGAACTTATTCCTTTTGAACACTGCTTTATCCTCAACATGTGAAAAAGTGCCTACCACATATTATGTACTCAGTAAATTTCCTGAATGAATAAATAAGAAAGATGATTCAGATTGTGCTTTTCATGAGCCAGCCACACACTAGATTATTTGCAGAGTTTTCTCAGTCAATCTATACATTGACATTATAAGGTAGGGATACAAATCTCTATTTTCAAAATCAGCAAACTTAGGTGATAAGAAGGAAAATTAATTTGCTTTTCCAAGATCATGGCCACATTCAGCACCAACTCCAAAGCTTATAGTCTTAACTATTGTGCTTCAGATAATGTCCCACATTCCTCATGGCTGTTGACATCACCATGTTTCATTAAGTAGAATTTACGACAAATGTACTACTGTTTAATGATGAGTGTGTTATTCTCTTCCTGCCATTTTCATTCCCTTCAGAATGAGAAATCTGAAAAATGAGGTTCTAGGGTTCTTTCTATTGCTTCTGTAATAAAATACACACACATACAAAAAAAAACCCTTGGTAGCTTAAATCAATACAAATTTATTATCTTATAGTTCTGGCGGTCAAAAGTCTGAAATTTGGTCTTATGGGGCTAAAATCAAGGGGTTGCCAGGTCTGTGCTTCTTTTCAAGAGTCCAGAGGAGATTCTGTTTCTTTGTCTTTTCCAGATTCTACAGGCCACTCACATTCCTTGGCTAATGATCATCTTCTATTTTTAAAGCCTGCAATGCCTGGTTGAGACTTTTCCATGCTTTATCACTTTGACTCTGATCTTCCTGCCTTCCTCTTATAAGGACCTTTATGACTACATAGGGTCCAATGAAAAATCTAGACTATATATCCATTTCAAGATCCTTAATCACATCCACAAATTCTTTTTGCCATATAAGGTAACATATTCACAGCTTCTGGAAATTAGAACATAGTCATCTTTTGGTAGGGGGAGGCATTATTCAGCCTACCACAATCTTCTCTCTGGCTTGAAAGATTCATATTCATCCCAGATGCAAAATACATTACCCATTTCAAGGTCTCTAAAAGGCTCAACACATGTCAGCATAAACTCAAGTCTAAAATCTCGCCAGCGTAAAAGTTCACCATTTAATCAGTTAAATCTAAAATTTTTATGGGTAAGGTTCTGGGCATAATTTATCTTTGGTAAAAGATAAATCTGTGGACCTGGGCAACTAGAAATGAAGTTATCTGTTCCCCCAAAACAATGGTGGGACATGCATAGGAAAACAGTTATAAGTTAAGTGTTTCCATTCAAAAAAGAAATTAAGAAATACAACCAAAGTAAACTCCATTAAGCTTTAAACCTTGGGAATAATCATTTGTGGTCTCAGGTTCCACAGTTTGGACCCAAGTCCCTGCCCCCAGAATCATCTTTTACTTATCATGAAAGGCAGCATGTGGTTGCAGCTGAGTATTAGCCTGTTCCTCGCCTTAGAGTTTAGGAAGCTAAGAACCTTCTTTCATTTTGTCCTATACGTATGTCCCTTTCAGTCCAAGCTGGCAATGTTACTGCTAGTATAAAATTCTTAAAACTCTTGTGGATCTATTATGTATGTCATGAGAATTCACTCTACTAGACAAGAAGCTCTTGTAGACTCTGATGCCTGGCAACATTTATGACCTCAGGACAACTTCTCTCTGGTGTCCTGTCATGGTATTCAGATTCATCTAGTTGGGGGCCTAAAAAGGGGAAAATAGAGGGAGTTGGGATGTGCTGTGATTAAGGAGTATTTAGGGTGGCATTTTATATTGAGAAGGGTATGATTTACAGAATTCAGGCTTGGTGGTACAGACTGGCATACTGAGTGACATATTCAGAATGGAAAAATGTTACAGGTGCTTTTATGAATAAAATTATTCAAAAGATCACAAGAGGCTTACATATTAAATGGTATAGTATAAATGAGCAAAATAGTAATATATTATTAATTTTCCTAAATAAACATGCATTGAATATATATTCCAGGCTAGGTACTAGGCTAGGGCTTAGAAATAATAAGGTGAACAGGATGTGGTCTCTTACTTCAAGAAGACCATATTCACATGGGGGGAATAATAGCTTTTATATTCAGACATTTTATAGCATGACTTAGAAAGCACTATGATAGAGCCTCTAATATAATAGCAGCACTATTGATTCACCTGGAGAAATGGACAATTTAGTACTATTTATCTTCAACAGATTTAGCTGTGAACGTTAAAGTAAATCAAGGGTTCTAATGAGCCATTCCATTAGGTCAACAAAAATGGACTAGCAAATGGGGCTTAGTTATTGTGTCACATTGCCATTAATGAGTTGGGGGCAAAGCGGAAGAGATCAGAGCCTGGAAAGCCTATTTAATAAAAAGATAATCCAGAGAAAGTAAAATCCAATGAACAAATTTACTCATATGACACAGAACCAACTAAAGATTAAACATACATGCAGGAAATTCTGGGCTTTGCTGCAAAATAAAACCGTGTAGAATACAACACACAACTTTTCCACATTCGATAATGGTGGATGCCTCAGAGAACTCTAGCCATTCTCAGTGATGTCTCGCCACTTCCAGAGGACCCCCTAGCTGTTAACGGCAGGTTATTAAAATAGCCCTGACCAAGAAGTCATGGACTTTGTTCTAATTCTGTCTGTTTCTGATTTGCTACTCCATACGACTTACTTAAATCTCACTGTGATTCAGTGTCTACACTGTAACTCAGCAAGTACACACTGAGTCTCTGTGTGAAGCACACAAGGGCTACAAGTAAGAAGGAATCGTGAACACTGTCCTCAAGAAGCTCATGTTCTAGTGGGTGTGAAGACAAGGAAGCAAATGTTCTGCAGTGCACTTAGTGTAAAATGCTTATACAAAGTACAGAAATAAACTGAGACCATATTTATCCTGGCTAAACTGTAATTTGATAGATGGAAGGTACCTAAATTTTTATTTTTAAAACACCATGCTGACAAAAGTGTTTTTTTTGTTGTTGTTGTTTGTTTTGTCTTTTTTTTAATACTAATACTCAGATTGTAGCTTATTTGGGTATGCATTTTCCTAGAACTCTAACAACATGTCTGAATCTTATTCTTGTTCCTATTCACACATTTTCTCCCCAAGACACCTCAGTTCTCTGGTAAACCATAACTCCAGAAGATTTTGGGGGAGAGTTTGGGCCTATTCTGGGAAAGAGAGATCTTTTTGACTGTTATTTTGCTTCCTTGTTTGTGCATACATGGAGCCCTCAATGCTTTACCTGGTCTGCCCCTGAAGTAGCATCCAAGATTCTAGGCTAGATTTAACCAGTGATGGATCCCCCTGGTGCTTCCCCCCTGGGCATAATATGACCAGAGTATGAACCTGGTGAAGATCCAGGCCCAAGTACTGTGAACACTTTTGAAAGTCCTTGAAAACAAATTATTATAAAAGCTGACCATATACCCTGGCCTGTGAGAATTCACTTCTATTTCATTGTGAGTTGTTCAATCTAGCAAATAATCTACTCTCACTCAAGAATTATCTGTCAGGAGTATATCTGAGAGTTAATCTCATGTATATAGATCCATATCCCTTGCTTTCCAAGGTTATGTTCATGTGGGGGTTGGGGGTCTCTTAGGATACATTATTTGGTAAATAAATACCCGTTAATGCCATTAATTTTGTTCTTAAAATATTAACTATTATATATCTTTGAGTTTTCTACATAACTAAAAATGTCTATCATGGTCTACTTTTACTTTTCTTATTTACACTATACCAAAGAAGCAGTATTGTATTTGGGGCCAGAGAAGAAATGACCATAGCATTTGCCATTAGACAGCTAGGGTTTGCTATTGAATTACTGATGACCTTAGGCAAATTACCTAAACTGTTTGTCTTAATTTCTCAACAATAAAATTTTTAAAAATCATGTTCTTCCCCTGTTACTGAGAGAATTAAATGAAATAATTCAATAAGGTCTCCAAGACTGTGCCCTGAACCTAGTTAGTGCTTACTTTTAGCACTGTTGGAATAAACAAACAAACAAATAAATAGCTGACTGACTGACTACATTAGGAGGCTTAAGTCCTTGTGGATATAGAGTTCTATCAAAATTTTAATCCTTACTAACATTTAAAGTTTTAATTTTTAAATTAAAATTTTAATTTAAAATTGAGATAGTGAGACTATTTAAAAACTAGAAATCATAACTTGGAATATTAATTTATGTAGGTAAGGCACAATCACCACCCACCTAACCCACCTCTGCCCACCTAATGTCAAGATGTGGATTCACTGTGAAACTAAATAAACTTCGATTTCAAGGCCTCTCACTTTCACTGAACCTTTTACAAGAGCCTAGAAGAAGTCTTGCAATAATATATTTAATTATACAGCTTTTGATCTCCTAAAGCCGAGTTATGCCTCTGCCCTGTTCCCAAACCAGTTCTTCTTAGCCTGTGGCTGTGGTTATTTAAGGAGCTTTATATCTTTGAGATGCCAATTGTACCACATCTTGAAGAATCATGGCTCAAGTTCTCACTGACACCAAATCTTCTCTCTTGAGAGCATATTCATTCAGTCCTGCAGCGACTCTTAGAAATGCCCTCATTGAGAAGGTCTTCAATAAAATATCTTATTAAGTGCTTAAGAATATACTTCTATTTGGTAACTTTTGTACATTGATATACTGATTTGAATAACATTCACCTGATGACTCATCATAATAGTTTTTGTCATAAGAACATAGAACTCTCAGTGTATTAGTAAAAATTAAGCAAACAAAAGGAAAATTTGAAGTTGAATACAACAGTTCTAGAATGAGAAGAAGTTGTAAAATAATCCCAAATAATAGCTTAAAGTATTTTCACTCTTTTTTAATAACAGAAATGGCAGATGGAAAAGGCAAAACACGAAGACTGGCAGAAACAATTACTTATTCCAAATAGAGTTTAATCACCAAAAAAAATGCAAGCTTACTGAAAAGAGTATGTATATTATCGTGTGGTCCTTAGGCTGGCTAAAGAAATACACTTCACATTTAGAGTACATGGCTCAGGCTATTTTCTGATTCCAGGCAAGAACTATCTGACAAAATAACATCAATTCTATTCCACACTGTTGAACTTATGTCCTGGTTTAATCAACTTAACCTGAATTTTGCGGGAAATAAAAGCAGTTTATTAATGAAATTGAGATGAGAGTGCTGGAGTCAACACAAACCATCTTATAGTTAATGAGACTGGTGAAAATTTAGAGAGAAACAATGTATTTTAATGCTGTCGTTTTCAAAATAATCATCTGTTGTATCTCATTCTTGAACATTGTGTCTGAAATAATGCATTTTGCATGGAATTTAGATGATGAAAAGAAGCTGCTGACCTTTTCTTGCTTATAAAAATGGCACTCAGATATCACATTTTGCATAATCTTGTTTTATCATTGTCAAGTGATGAAGATTCCAACTCTCTAATGAAGAATTGTGGAATAGGGCAATAATTTAATTAAAATCCACTACACAAATGCACACACACACACACACACACACATATTCTGTAATTCCATTTCTATAACATTCCCCTTGCACAAATTTTTATTGATAAACTAGGTTTAGATTCAGTGCTTTCTATACAAATTGTTATTTCATTATGAAAAAAACTTTGATTGATTTTTAAACAGGCAAGGAAGACTTAATTTCAAGACTTGCAGTAAAGAGACAGATTGAGAAATCTTAACTAGTTAATCCTTAACTAAAGGATTAACTCCAGTGAAACAAAAGGTAGAAGATTTTTAACCCTGGGGTGAGTTAGTGGAAAAGTACTAGTGAACCTTACTGGTGAGGCTGCTCAATGTAATTAAGCCATTTGTGTTTGCTAATTGGTACTTATGGAAGTTAGGCTCTTACCCTTCATAGAGGCTGGGAGGTAGGGCCCTTGTCTTTCTTGATGGTTACAGTTTAAAGGAATGGCTTCTAGGTCCTTGAGAAAGATATACCCGGGGGAACAAATTTAGGTAACATCTTCAATAAAAGGTCATTTATGCAGAATCTATTACTCGCCAAACACTTTATATGTATGTTTTATTTTAATTATCCCCCCAAACTCTATGACATACTTAATGTTATCTCATTTTACAAATGAGAAAATTGAGCCTTAGAGAGATTATTAAATTGTCACTATTCGCAGATTGTAAGGAGCCTGACTCTAAGTCCTAATTTCTTTAGTTGTAAAATAGATAATACCACATAGCTCATGGAGCTGTGGGGAGAATTAAAAGCTTGTGTTTGTTTATAAAGTGCTGGCTCCATGTGTATTGAAAAATTCCTCCATATATGTTAGGCGTATGAGCTCTGAAGCCTGAACACCTTAATTTAAATTTCTACTTTTTTTTACTTCTTAGGCATGTAAAGTTGAAGTTATTTACTTGCTTTATATTTCAGTTTTCTCATCTATTAAAATGGGGGTAAAACGGTACAGCTTATGATTGTTATAAAGATTAAACAAGTCAATACGTGTAAATCACTTAGAACAGTACTTTGGAACTTCATTCCATAAAGTTAACTGCAATTAATAGTAATTTGGTCTCTTGATGATTGACTCCATCATTAATTATATATTGCTCAGTTTTGATTTTTTAAAAACTTTATAATAAAGTAAATATATTGCAAAATATTCTGCTTGTAAGACTATAGTGCATAGTTGGAGAGTAAAATCTTTTATTCCAAAGTGTCTACCATGAGGAGGGAGAAATATAACACATTTAATTATAAATGAGTAATTCAAAACTACCATACATTTTTAAAAAATGATTTGTTATCTTAAGTTGGAATCTGTTTTGCTTTATTTTTTAAATTATTCAAACTATTTTAATCCAGAAGCCACTTTAAATCTCTTGGAAATAGTATGAACATCATAAACAATTAATGATATAATAAAGAAAAAACATATAATTTTAAAAATTATTTTTTTCTTTTTAAAAAATATTTTATTTATTTATTTATTTGTTTGTTTGTTTGTTTATTTATTTTCCCCCTCTTTAATGCCCCCCCTTCCACCCCTGACCTATGGATGTTACCATCTTCCTTTTTTAAAG